>NC_091683.1:19830625-20141250 GCF_030179915.1 Drosophila takahashii
CACAGTTCAATGCCTTGCGCTAGCTGGAGCTGCAAACGAGCCCGTTCTTCTGGGGCAGCTTGAGCAGGCGACGCGTCCGGAACTCGTAGGCCCGACGGCAGAACATCACCAGCTCCGGATTCGTATGCTCCGGCACCGTGCGCACTGGGAATCCGGTGGCGATGGCACTGCTCGGTCGACGGGGCACAATGCTCACGTCCTCCACATCCTCCTCGGCGGCACGCAGGCGGCGACGATACCTTGAAATACATTAAAATGTCACTAAAAATCCGGTAGACGGTTATTCCCTCGACTCACCTGCAATACTCGCTGAAGGTGAGCACATAGCACTTGTCCTCGACGCAGGCCACCGAGTTGTGATCGCGGTGCCGGGAGGCGTACACCTCGTCGGGACAATCGTTGCGCTGCCTTCCCTGATCAGTGTGCTCGGGCCTGTAATACCACAGCAGCGACATCATCATCTCGCCTGTGGGGATGAGCGAATTTAATAATTTACAGTCTAATAGGAATCTCTATAGACTACTCACCATCCTCGGGATTCTGCCAGAGATGCGCCACCTTGGCCACGTAGGGCAATTCGTTGTCCTCGTTGGCCTTGAGCAGCACACAGTCCCTGATGCGGATGATGTCGCCCTCCACGTGCCGCATGGCCGGGTAGCAGGTGCGCAGCACCAGCGGATCATCGCTCTACAGAAGACAGAATAAAATTTATTTAAGTATAAGGATTTAATTTACTGTATATTTCCCAACAATCGTAACTGTTATGAGTTTTATGTTAAAAATCACATTTTAAGTAAAACTCAAAGAATAACTGTTATTTTTTGAGTTTATAATAATAATTTATGGCGATTTTGTGGGTAAAACAAATTTTAAAAAAATATAGTTATACAATTTGCACGGTTGGCTTTATCACAAAATTAAAAAAAATATTATTAAAATATTATTTTCCACTCACATTGAGAAAGACGGCGCCCTGGAAGGCGGTGCCCGCCCACATCCAACCGTTGTTCCACTTGGGCACCACATTGGCCTTAGTTGCCGGCGGCTGGGTGACGTCCAGTTCGTAGCTCACGCCCCCGGGTCGCTGCCGTTGGCGCTTCCGATTGCCGAACTTGCAACGCGATCTGGCCCGCTTCGTGTGCGTCGTCTGATTCTGACGGCTGGGAGTCGTCGAAGGAGGAGGGGGAGTTGGTGCAACGGCAGTTGCTCCCACTGCAGGTTGATTGGGCACCAGAAACTGGTGTTGCTCATCGGAATGTTGCTGCTGGTTGGCTGATGTTCCCGTTGCTTCTGTTTCAGCCGTTGACTCACGGAACTTCTGAGCCTGCAGATCTGCCGTCTGATACTCGTTGTTGTTCGTCTCCTGGCTGGATCCACTGGCTCCTGATGACACCGCTGCCGACTGCATTTCGGCAGTGGAGGATGCAACTGTCGCGGCTGCTCCTCCTCCCGTTGACTTCTTGCTCTTGCCCTTGGCTTTTCCAGCGGTCTGTTTGCGGGGCTTTTTACATGGCAAGGCTGAATCCGAGATCTCTCCAACCGCTGGCTTCTTGGTCTCCGACTTGGAGCGCTTCTCGGCCGCGGGCTGCTTGCCCCGGTGATCAGTGGCTGGTGCTAGCGGCGAGGAGGCGGCATAGAGGCCGCCCACTGCCGTCGGCGCCTGCTTGCGACTGCTGTGATTGAGCTCCGGGTCACTGAAGTAGCCACGACTGAGCGTCGTGTCCAGGCCTTCGAGCAGATGCAGTGCGGCAATCTCCTGCTTCCGTGGCCGCGCCCTCTTTGGCGAGGCGGTGGGAGTGGCTCCCTGCTCTGTAACGCTGGGAGGTTCTGCTCCTGTCTCCTTTGCAGGTTCTCCTAAAGGAGAGGACACCACTGCCGCTGCTGCCGCCTCGCGTTGCTGCCGTCGCTGCTGCTGCTGCTCGCGACGTTGCAGGCGCATCCGCTGCTGCTGTCGCTGCGTGAGGATCATCTGACGCCGCTTGGCATATTTGGCCGGAGCACGGCCGTGCCGACGGATGAACCGACGACCGGGACACAGGTAGTTCTTGGGCTCTGCCTGCTTGATCAGGCTCTTGTAGCTGTGATTCGTCTTGGTCTTCTTGTTGCCGCCGGAGGAGGCCAGCAAATTGATGCGCTGCTTGCTGCCACCGGGCGTAGGTTGTTCTTGATCCTGATCCTGTTGCTCCGGTTCCGTTTTGGCCACAGCTGTTACTACTCCCGCATCCGGCTGCTGTTCCTGCTCCTGTTCCTGTTCCTGCTCTGGCTCCGTTTTGATGGTGGGCTTGAGGTCCGGCAAATCGCTGATATGTGTGCTGCCGACCTGCGCCTCACCGTCGTGCTCGATTTTGATTTTGGTCTCTGCTTTGATTTCGGCTTTAAGTACGAAAGGCATCTCTGGTTCCGCTGGTTCCATCTTAGCCGAAGCTCCTTCCTTCGGCTGCTTCAACTGCTGCTGGGCGGCATAGACCATCTCCCTGGCCATGCTCTTGCCGATCCTCGCCTTGCGCGGCACAGCTGCTGCCGCCGCCGCCGCCGCCTGAGGTGCTGAATTCACTGGGGGCGGGGTGCTGCAGGTGAGATCGTACGCCTCGATGTGCTGCTGCTGCTGCTGCTGCCCACCGTGACCCTTCTCCATGCGCAATCCCAGACGCAATCGAAGCTCCAACTCGGCTTCCTGCTCCTGATCGTCGAGCAGCTTCTCGTCGCTGGCACAGTAGCTCTCCGGCGGAGTGGGCGGCGGCATCACATGGGCCTCGTACTGCATCTTGGTCACCTGGGGATTGGGATTGGGATTGGGATTCTCGCCCTTGAGCTCCGTCTTCACGAGCATCTGGCACTGGGTGCCCGTTGTGGCGGTGGTTGCCGTCGTATTTGTCGTGTTTGTTGCCGCCGTCGCCCGTGAGGTTGTCTCACTTGTCTGGCTGCTGCTGCTGTTCTTGTTGCAACTGTTGCTGGTGTTGCTGCTACTGTCGCTGTTGTTGGGGGTCACATTTTTCACTGGGCCTCTACTGGTAGTCAACGCTGACGCTGTAGTTGTTGTCGTAGCGTTGCTGCAGGCAGTCAAGGTGCTGCTGTTGCTGCTGCTCGTGGCACTCAGCAACATGTTGCTGCTGCAACTGCTGCTGCTGCCGCTGCTGCTGCTGCTGCTGTTCTTGCTGCCGCTCTGGTCGATGTTGCTGATTATGTTGCTACCAATATGAGGCCCAGTATGGACGTTTTTTGGACACGATTGAGGCATTGGGCAGGGACACTGCGGTGGATACTCTGCAAATATCAAAATAGAGTTGGAGTTAAAAAATGTAGGATTATTAACAAGTGTTGCCAACTAACAATCTCTTCAAAGTATCTGAATCGAACAGCACAAGTAGATGAGCTTTACTTTAAAATGATTAAAAAAAAAATATCAAATCTAAAGTTTACATATCTTAATTTATAGAATGCAAGACGGATTTTTACATACTAACTCAAGGATCTTTTCATGAAATATTATTCATTTTTTCTAGTTAATTAAACTAATCCCTTTTTCAGAAAGAGTTTTTTTTTTACCAGTTACAGATTATTCTGCTCTTAAATCTTTTTTAGTTTAAATATTTGTAACTTGTATAATTAATTTATGAATTTAAATACGCATTATTAATAATCCGTTTAAACAGATTTTAAAAATGTTTACTATAGAACTATTTATACAATCGAACAATCCATTAAAGTTAAGTTGAGTAAAGGGTATCGGATAGTCTAAGTACTCTCTTGTTCATTATAAATTCAATCCCTAAACTGATATCACTTTGCTGCAGACCCATCGACGTTGGCTAATCCTGGCTAGCTAAGTTGGCAACTCCTCGCAGTGGCTCGAAATGCATCCGGGACTGGACCATACTTTTCCTTACCCATATACGGTCCTTGCAGGCCGCGGGTGTAGCACTGGCCGGAGGAGGCTCCTCCGCCGGGACTGTAGCCGGCGTAGTAGCTGGGTGGCCCCGGGTAGTGCTCCAAGTGCTGCTGCTGGTGCTGTTGCTGGTGTGCCGGCACCAATTGGCTGCCGGCGGGTGCTCCCGCTCCAGCTGCTCCTGCTCCTGCCGCTCCTGCTCCTGCTGCTCCTCCTGAACTGCTGGTCGGCGGCTGCTGCTGCTGTTGCGATCCGGTTGAGACAGAGACGGGCGGCGGGGGCGGCTGCTGCTGTTCGTAGAGCTCGTGCGGCGGCGGCGGACCCGCGTGCTGATAGTAGGGATAACGGCGATAGGCGCCCGGCGGCGGCGGTCCTTGCGGATGGGCGGCAGGATGGCCGGGATGCGATGGCTGGTAGACCTTGCTCGAGAAGTACGGCTGGTAGGTGGGCGGCGAGTAGCACATGACCTCGCCCGGATATGGCGCGTAATAGTTGGGCGGATAGGCGGTCGAGTAGTGCATCTGGGCCGCGTGCATCGAGCGGGAATAGGGCACGCCCTGGTGGGCGGCGGCTGCAGCGGCTGCGGCCGCCACGGCGCTGGCCGGATACGGCTGTGGCTGCGGCGGATGCTGCGCCTGTTGCGGATTGTGGGCGTGGCCGTGCGCGTGGGCGTGACCGTGGGTTGGGTTGGCTTGCGACTGAGAATGAGAATGAGACTGGGCTGCTGCCGCCTGGTCGGCGGCTTCGGCGGCCGCCTGATGTTGCTGCAACTGTGTCGGCGAACCGGCAACTGGTGCCGCGCTGTCCTCCTCCTGAAGCTTCTTCACCTGCGCCTGCGGCGGCGGGGCGGCGATCACATGTGGCGAGATCAGCGGTCCAGCCGGCTGATAATAGCCTGAAATGGAGAGAAAAATGAGTGGAGCGTTAGTCAATATAATTTTTAATATTTATATATACTTATATCTTATGAATTCGGATTGTGATGAAGTTATTATTTATACAAGTATGAGAACAGACCATGCTTATATGCCACACATTTCATTTTTTAAATATTATAATTAAGTACGAATTATAAAATATAAGTTATAATCCTTATATAATAACTTCTTGGGTTGAATAAACAATAAATTAAATAGATATATTAACCTAGGCCAGACCAAAAATGGTACTTATAGTACCAAACAGTATAGATAGTATTTTATTTATAATTATATATATTTTAATAATTAAATTTTCTTAGGTTCTGGTATATTTAATTTTTTTAGAATAACTGTAACTGGAACACCTGTAATTTGTATCCCAAATCAATTATTTTCCTCGCTATTGAAAACAATATTTTCGTTATTCCAATTTTGGATAAAAAAAAGGCCTAAAACTAGGAAATCGCAGCCAATTGGGGTGCCAACTAGGGGAGCTTTTCACTGAGCGGGACGGCAAGTGCAATTCGAGCCAAAAAAAAAATAATCGAGAAGTGAAGTGCGGCAACAATGCATAAAGTGAAAGTTGGCCTGGCCGAAAAAATAAATAAATAAAAAAGAAAGAAAAAAAAAAGCTAGCAAAACCAGTTGAGCGGCTCCAGTTTGCTGCCCACAGCAGCAGGTCGTGCAACGTATAATCCCCCCCTTTCCCCTCCCCTTTTCCCACCACCACCACCCACCGGTTACTCCTTTTCCTTTACCTCTTCCCAGCATGTGGGCCGCATACAAAATGTCGCGAAAATGATGCGCCGCATGCTGTTGCAGGAACGTGAAAGACTCGGCGATATTGGCAGCCAGCACAGCGGCAGCGGAGGCCTCGTCGTTGGGTCCCTGTCCCTGTCCCTGACCACCACTGGCACTACTAGCTCCTCCTGCACCTGGTATCGCTGCTCCTCCTCCGACTCCTCCTCCTCCGGGAACCAATCCTTCGCTCGCACCCAGGCCGGGCATCATGCCACCGCCGGCGGGCGAAAGGGCCGACGAACAGGATCCGGAGCGGTCCGTTTCGCAGGTGCCGCTGCTGCTGGTGCTGCCCACGCTGGAGCAGCGTTGCTGGTGGTGGTGCAACTGATGTTGCTGCTGCTGTTGCAACTGGTGTTGCAGCTGCACGGAGAGCGGCAACTGATGATGATGATGTGGGTGAAGGGGCGGCGAAATGTGCAGCGTACTCAGTAGATCGCCGGAAAGCGGTACGGCGATCTTTTGGTTATGATGATGTTGGTTGTTGGTTGATGGCGCCGACTTTTTTGTGGTCTCTTTTAGGCGCATTTTCGATTTGCGATTCCTCGATTTTTTCCCTTTTTTTTTTTGTTTTTTCTCTCGTATAAAAAATATATATATTGGTATATATTTTTGACTTATATGCTTCTAGTTTCCGTGATATTTTGTATATAATATTCTTGTATATATGTACACTGTATATGTATTTGTATATATGTATATGTAAGTCAACAAGGAAGTTCTATTGTTAAGGCAACTCTTGTTCTAAACGTTTCCCTCGCTTGGTTCCTCTTGGTTTTTAGCGCCGACTATTTCCAAGGCGTTTTCTTTCTTTTCCCTTTTAATTATTCAATGTTTCTCGTATTTTTCATTTGACGGGCTGCAATCACAGAGATAAATTGCTATTAAGCACTCGCACACACACACACACTCACTTTGGCTTTTATATTTTGAAAATCTATTGTTTTTTTATCATTGAGTATCATGATTGATAAGAAAGTTTTCTTGTTCTATGAGCGAAGTTTGAGATTTCCGCTGGTGAGAACTTAGCAATTTTGAGTTTGACACAGGTGAAAAGAGTATATTTTAAACGCGAGCTTCGCAGTTTCTGTTGGCAACATTTTCGATTTGATTATTTCATAGTCCATTTTTTACATATGATTTTTTATATATTTTAAAGCCATTTTCCGGCATTATTTTTTATTTAACTGTCACATATTTTTTTTTTATTTTTTTTTTTTCAATTTTTAGTAAATTTGTTGATTTTTACGCGATTCATTCATTGATAAATTTGGTTTATTTTGTACGCTTGAAGAGGGTTCTGGAAATGTGTTGTGGAGATATCAAGAAAAACACTACTCTAGGTTTTTAAGATACCAAGTGGAAAAAAAATTAACAACCAACGGAAAACCGCTTCCCACACTATCCGTATTCCCAATTGTCTAACATCATTTCGCGCACCTTCTTTTCCTACAAGCCAAAAAGCCAAACGACCAGTGACGAACGAAACCGAATAGCCAACAGCAACAATAACAATAACCTCCGAAGTTGCAGCGTGTGAAAAGCGACGCCGGCAGCGACGCAGGCAGAGCGGGAGAGACAGGGACTTCGGCACGTAGCACGTAGAACAACGTAGAGCGCTGACGTCACGCAGAATGGCTAGAGCTGGCAATCTAGCTATTTTACTGTATAAACCATCTAGACTACGCAGAACTTGAGAATTTTTTTTTTTAATTGGAACAAAAAAAGTTTACTATTAGTAGAAAATAATCGGTAAAGTGAAATGACAAGTTTAATGATTTTACATCTTGTTTTTAAAATTTAATTTAATTTGATTTTGAAATCCCAAAACAATATTAAAAATGGTGATTGAAAAGTTGTACTTTTCCATAAAAGTAAAAAGTTCTATATTTTTGAATTCTAGCTTTCATAAAAATTAAATAATTCATTGATTTCTGAATAGATTTAACGATAAATCAGGGAAGATGGCAATTCTAAAATATTTACAAGTTATTATGTCAGCACTGGCCAACAGGTGATGTTGATGAGTTGAGAGGCAGGGAGGCGGGGAAAGGGGTGCCTCTTCTATGTCCGTTTGAAAGGTAGCAGACTGTAAGGGAGTGGGGAAATAGGATAGATGGCGCTCGAGTGCAGGCCAGGTGCTGTCATCATTATTGTTATTTTATGCCATCGCCTGTCAAATGCAAACAGGATTGTGCAAGACAGCACGCAAACAACGACGACAATTTGTCAACGCCTGCACTTGACCTACACACCCACACACAAACGAAAAGGGACACGGCAAGTGGGGGGCTATACCCTTCTCCACTAATACATATATATATATGTACACCTATTGACAGCTGATTAGAAATACTGGATACCGGGGTTTTTTCTTTTTTAACGACCACTGTAATTGAAAATTTAATTTAAAGCAAACCTAACTAGAAAGAGTAAATATACATAGTTTTCCACATAGTTTTATTTCGATTTTAAAATTAATATTAAAAAAGCCATGGTATACCAGCCAAGTGATATTTTATTAATTTAATTAGCTGTTAATATCTGTATATCAGCATTTCAACTTGCTTTTCCCATACGACGAATATTATAAAAAAAAAGTAAAAAAAAAAAGTGGGAGTGACTGAGTGGGTGGCTGCATTCAAAGGCGGAAAGTTAAGAAGCAAAAGCAATAGAAAATAATTTCATGGCCGCTTTTCCATAACCCCTTTCAGTCGGCAAATTTAATCAAATTGAGTGTGGCCCCTGAAACGAAGATGATATTTACTTTGAGTTCTTCCAAGTGATTACTAATTTAATAAAATTAGAATCTTGTCGTCTTGGCAGCGCTGGGTTTTCTTTTTCCATGAATACATGTTTTAAATAGATTGTATTTTCAGTAGATCCTTCTCTCTTGAAAATTAATCTATTTTCTGTCAATAAACGAAGGTGAGTTATGTCTTTTGGTTGAGAAGCAATAGAAAGCCGGTAAGCCGAAAGAAAGGCTTTCGCTGGCATCGATTTCAGCATCTTCTGGATCATTGGAGCTTAGTGAATGCCTAGATTCCATGTCCAACTATGCGGGTCAAAAGAGAATGGTTATCGCATATGAAAAAGAACAACTGGATTTCTGTCTAAATCCTAGTCCGTAATCTATCGATTAAGTTTCGGCGAGAGGCTTATTTTAATTTGTCTAATCAAAAAATAATTAATCTAAAATGTTTGCTAGTTATTTAGATCTAATTATTTTTCTCCTTCTGGCAAACGTCACTTTGTAAACGCTAATCGCTCCGCTTATGAATCACGTGAGAATTGCAAGAAAATGTGATAAAAGCAAAACTCTGGGGCGGCAAACACATGTAAGACACCTTTTACAACTCCCAATCCCGAAATCGCAGGTCCAACGTCATTTCTAGATTTTCCACCGCATTTTACCGGCACCCCTTGTCTTTCTTTTGGATCGCGGTTCGGGTAATTAGCGGGAAACGCTTGCAATTAAGGGCCACGAACGTCATCATCGTCATCTTTGTTGCTGTTGCTGTTGCATTTTAATTTTTTCTTTTTTTTTCGCTGCTGTTGGCATAACAGACTAAGTGAATAATTACGCGTAATTAAATGCACGCAACTTGTGCCACGCCCCGAATAAATGCACACCGCAGCAGCACCTGCCGATCGGATTAAAAAGCCCCAAAACGATTTAATCCTTTATCAGATACCCGACAAAAATCCCACTTTCTCCTTTTTTTGGGTGAAAGGGATCGGAAGATGAAAAAAATGATAAAACCGCTTTATGCAGTTTGAAGATTTATTAAGGAATGACTGGGAGCCTCGACTATTTCATCCTGATTCAAAATATATTATTATAAAAAAAACTAAATATTAGGGACATTTTTTTAAAAAAAATACCATTTAGCAAATTTTTTGGAAATAATTTTCAATGATGATTTGCCGTTTTTATTTATTCTATTAGTACAGAATATTTCTATGATGAAATAGAGAATGAGTCAATTTCTTGTGAAATAAACCAGATGTAGCAGCTTTGAAATAAAAGCAATACGGGATTGAATAAGATTACGTGTTTCTGAGAAATAATTCACATAAATACTTTTAGATTGTGACAAACTGCGATAAGGATTTTAAGTATGTGGAAAAAAAGTAAGTAACTTGGTAAAATTTAAAACTCTAATATTTGTTTAGAGAGAGCACTTTTGTATTATTAATCGATTTAGTGATTAGGCAAGCTAACCCACATGTGGCAAGGCCAAAGAGTACTATATAAAGGTGGACAACGATAAAAATCGATTAAGACCTTAAGCTCGAAAGTTGAACATTAATCATGAGGAATGCACACAGTGAGCTGAATTTTCTTTTCTTTCTTTCATTTCTTTCCACCGGAAATCCACCGGGTGCGATAAGTCGGGATTAAGATTAAAAAGCTAAAGGAAAAGCGTCCCAAACAGACAAACCACCAGTGTCAGTTTGCTGTCCGGCAGACAAATTCTTAACAAAAAAAAAATAAATATAAATTTGTACACGGAAGAAGGAAGAGCCCTCGAGAAGGCGGCAGAAACGGGCAGCTGAAGACGAAGACAGGGCCCCAGTTTCTTCTGCACTTTTCGAGTCTCTTCTTCTTCGTGTATGGCGTGCAGTCAAGAGTAAAAGTCAAATATTGTAATTATGCTAAATACATAATTTACTTTGAATTAACAGCTGAAAACGGAGGAGAAACAGAAACAGCAGGTGAGAAGGATGGAGGCCCCAGCGAAAATATTGAAATTGCTTGCAAAGAGATAAGGAAACACACAGTCAGACGAAAAGGACAAAGAAAAATAAAAAGAAAAGGAAGAACAGGCGGTAAGGGGCGTTACCCTAATGCCGCTCGAGAAACTGAAATAAAATTCAATTAAATTGCGCTCAACTGCTGGCCAACAGGTAAAAAACCAGGTAAAAGGTACGCCAACCGCCAGCAGCCAGACGAGCAGAAAAGAAACAATATTTTGCGGTTTTGTTTTGGCACCTGCCACAAACCACAGACAGGTGAGGCAAGCAGTAGGGGCAAAAGGTAAGAGTCAGCTGTTTGCCAGCAGCATCGATATGCAGAAGTCACCTTACCTTTTCTTGAGGAACTCGAAGGAGTCCCAATGAGGGGCCAAAATAAAAAATAACACCCGGCAATTGTCATCCTATTCGTATCCCAATATCCATCCCTTCCAAAACTGGCGGACGGTGCCAAGTGGGCGTGTTTCATTCATTCATTAAACTAGTTTACAAAATGAAATTACGGACTACGGAAATAACAATTAAACATTTTCTTTGTGTCCGAAAGGTTATTGTAGCAATTTCATTTTATAAAATGAGGTACAACATTTTTAATAATCAATATTTATTTTTTAATAAATGAGTGAATATGTTTAACAAAATTAAACTTATTTTACGCTTTGGCTTTATAGTTTTGACACATTGTGATTTAAAATGAGTTTATATTAAGTACAAATAGGAAAGTTTGCCAAAAATAAAAAGGAACGTTCTTTGAAACTGATTATCACGTGTATTAAAGTTCGCTTTTGAAAAATACCACATAAATACAATAAAATAAATCGTTGACTCGAAAACATTTATTGGGTGCGATAGGAGCTGAGCCCTTGTTGTGAATTATTGTGAAATTATTTTAAATCATTTTAAACATTTAATATAGATATACTTATTTCTGAGTAAATAGTTGTTAGATCATGAAAACGTGATAATGAAATCTATGAGTGCATTTGCATTAATGAAGCATGGTATTATTAACTTGAAAAATCCTAGTTAAGGACTTTATATCAAAGAGGACATTTAGAGTAACAATAATAAGTGACAACAACAAGAATATGGATATGTATGTTTAATTAACAACGACAATAACTGGAACAACAGCAATAGGAAACCAATAACACACAGAAAAGGAGAAGACGAAGATCATTGAGATCAAAATACTCACACAACTGTCTTCTCGCCTAAACATTATTATTCTGTCCTTTTCAATCGTTTTTCAATGTGATTTTAAGTATTGTTTTTAATTTTTCTTTTTGTTTTGTTTGCCCAAAATTTTCGTTTAGTTAAAGTTTGTTTTCTTAACCAATTTGGTAAGTGAGTATGAAAAAAAAAGATGTTAACAATAATATGAAACCACTACCAGCTTGAAATAAAGCGCTCGCGTTTTTATCGCCACTTTAGTATGCGTGTTTTATTATCTCGTTTATATTGTTGTTGTTGCTTTTTGTTTTACGACTTTATATTTATTCATTAGCCAGCTCGGTTGCCTAGTTTTTACGATTAACTTTTGAAAACTAAACAGAATTAAAAAAATCCACAACATCGAGTAAAAAACCGCTCAAAAAGCGCAGAGCCGAGCGAAAAATCGCGTCGTCAGCTGTCGGACCTCTGCCAATCAAATTAACACATTTAAATTAGCATTTTTGCATAATGCCCGGACATATATACACACGTACACATGTACAAACACACAGAAATCCACAGACAGACGGATGAAATCTGATTTGCAAATTTTTGTGAATCGAAACCGAATTGGAAATGTTTCTGCCACACAATCCAGACATAATGAGATCTCCTCAACGACTCTGCTCCGCATTGTTCATTCGAAATCTTTTTTGGGTTTTTCGAGTTGGGAAATAACCCTCAAAACTGACCACAAAATATAACCTTATCGGTTAGGAGAAATTATAAATGAGCTAAAGTATCCGAGATAAATCCATAGAACAAAAATTTAAACTGCCCCTGCATTCCATGTGTGAGTATGTTCGGAAAAGGGAATTTTCCAAGTCTATTTATGTTTTGTTTTATTTCTCTTTTGTTTGTTTTATGATGGTTTTTTGGCTTTGTTGTATTGTTATTATCTTAGCTGTTGTTGTTTTGATGTTAAGTGTCAATTTGAGAATAACAAGAAGGCACGCTAACACGTGTTTTCTAATAGAGTTTGCTTCGATGTGGTAGAATAAAATCAACAAGTATCTTAACCGATATTTTACTTGAGTCTTAAATATATAAAAACAAAATCTCTTTACCATAAAGAAATATGTTAAAATAAATTCAAAATTGTTAGCCAATTAAAAAAATCCTTAAGTACTGTTCTTTCAACAGATGTAATGTAAATTGCTATAGCAAAGCAATTGTTGATGGTGATCAAACACTCTTTATTGTGGTAAAGAAATTAGATTTTCTTGTCTATTTGTTTCTAGCTTCATTCCGATTTCATTTCAACCCAAAGCACGTTACTTTCTATTCAGATTTCGAATACTGATACGAAAGAAACAAAAAAAAACCCATAAAATAGGCACATGGCAAAATTGTTTCGGTGACTTCCGGTTTTGGAGTTTGGTGTCCGAGCGAGTGAATGAGTTCATTATTTCTAAAAGTAACACATCACTTGAAGGCGGGTCCGGATTCCGAATTCCGGAAGGGCTGGGCGACGGGCGAGCGAATTAACATATACACATACGACGAAACTATGCGATAAAGCGTGGACTTGGATAGCCAGCGAAATAATAATAATACTTTTATAATAAGTGAAGCTGTTTGACTGACGACGACGGCGACGCTTTGCTATGCGAAGGTCGCACAAGCAGCCGCAGCAACAAATAAAAATAAAAAACAACTGCTCCACCAAGTAACGATAACGAAAGCCAGACCAAAAACGCGGGGAAATGGTTAGTGTAGGCGTAGTAAAAAAAAAATAAGCGAGTAGGCGCTATAAGAAGAATGGAAGACTAAAAGCACAAATGATCGGAAGAAATTTCCATAGAATAAATTAATCAAATCAAAGTGATCCAATCCACAAAGTAAAGCACCTAATCGTCGCCTGTGAGGCGATCCCATCGAAGGTGTTTCTTTATGTTTACTATTTTAAAAACTTGTTTGTATCTCTTGGCCACATTTTGCACAAGTCGCTTATTTGTATAACACTAAAGCAAATAGTTTAAGTTTGATTATTTTCTTTATTCGTGCATACAAAAGGGAACTATTTTTTCAAAGAATTTTTGTCTATACCTTAAATGGAATAAATAAACCATATTCCATATTAAATTCAAGAAAACTAAAGAAAGAAACTAAAGACCATAAAAATTTTATTGTAATTGTTTGACTAAACAATTTCCTTTATATTTATTGCAACCTATGCGTTTAAAAAACAACTTGAATTCAACAATTTCTCAGTTAAAACTAAAATTATTTCGCAAAATACAAAATAAATAAAAATCGTACACAGTACAGTGACGATCCGAATTAAAGAACTTGTTGGAAAATGGTGGGATATTAAAAAAAAATAATTAGGAACTGCATTTCATGAAGCACCCCTGGAGTAAGCAGGGTCCAAATAGAACTATTACTACCGTAATTTTTCTGCCGTATAAAGAGTCGACGCGTGCCAAGTGCCCCTATATCATAGTTCCTCCAAAGCTCTCGGTTATCCAATGTCCGACATTCAATTGCGCAGCAGCGGCAGAGAACAACGGTTAATTGCATTTACAATATTGCCACAGTTATGTCGATTCTTTATGGTTTGTATGGATTTGACGGGTATGGGGGATTTTTCATGGGGCGTTTCGAGGGGCGGAGCGGCGGTGCAGAAAGCATGTTCGCTTAACGATCTCCCCGACTCATGTTTATTTATGAGTTACCAATGGAATCAATTCCACTCGGCTCAACTTGACTCGGACTTGACTTGAATCGCTTCGAACTTTTGTTGTGCGGCTGCAAAATGCAAATTTTTGACAAAATCCAAAGCATATGTACGTATGTACACCTGTGCTCAAGATAATAGCATTGCCACCTTCTGGTTTTTTCTTCTTGCCATCTTAAGCCAATATAGAATGGATTTTTTCTGTTAAATTAGACTTTCTAGAATTGGAAAAATTCTAAAATCCTGTTGCTTATTATATAAACATATATTGCCAACATAAAAGTTTCTTAAAATATATGTCCTTATAAAAAGAATCTGAAGTGACCAATTTAATTCTCGATGCATTTTTATACCCTTGCAGAGGGTATTATGATTTCAGTCAGAAGTTTGCAACGCAGTGAAGGAGACGTTTCCGACCCCATAAAGTATATATATTCTTGATCAGCATCACTAGACGAGTCGATCTAGCCATGTCCGTCTGTCCGTCTGTCCGTCTGACCGTCTGTCCGTCTGTCCGTCTGTCCGTCTGTCCGTCTGTCCGTCTGTCCGTCTGTCTGTTTCTACGCAAACTAGTCTCTCAGTTTTTGAGCTATCGGGATGACACTTTCCCAAAAGTCTTCTTTCTATTGCAGGTAGTATATATGTCGGAACCAACCGGATCGGACAACTATATCTTATAGCTCCCATAGGAAGGATCGGAAAAGAAAACATTAAAAAAATTCTAGCTTCGGTGTTTTTTGAAATATTACCTTCTACTTTTGGGGATGTTATTTTTTAAATATTTCTGAATTTCGAATTAAATATTTAAAAAATCGGACTACTATATCATATAGCTGCCATAGGAACGATCGGAAAATTAATGGAAAAGTAATAGGAAATAAATTCTAGCTTCCTTGGTTTTTATTGTATTATCTTCTACTCTAGGATATGACTCTTTTTAAATATTTCCGAATTTCAATTTTAATTGGATCAAAATCGGACGACTATATCATATAGCTGCCATAGGAACGATCGGAAAATTAATGAGATTAATGAAATTAATTGAACATTTTTGCGATTTGTTAATTAATAGGAATGATCTGCAAGGGTATATAAGCTTCGGCTGGCCGAAGCTAGCTTCCTTTCTTGTTTCTGTTAAATTAGACTTTCTAGAATTGGAAAAATTCTAAAATCCTGTTGCTTATTAGTTAAACATATATTGCCAACATAAAAGTTTCTAGAAATGTATGTCCTTATAAAAAGAATCTGAAGTGACCAATTCAATTCTCGAGATCAGAGAGATACTTGTTGCATACGTTTTGCCAAAGACGAAATTCCCCCTTACTATAAAAAATAACAGGCATACAAGCCACAACGAACCTTTAATTTAACAACAGCTTTATATGTAAGTGTTGCATATATAATGTATACACAGTATAGATTCGGTTCCCATAGATGGCATGCAGGTCTAGGGCAGTGCCAAAACAGACACCGAAAGCAACTATCAAATGCCGTTCAAGGCCGTTTCAAATTGCGTGGCAGGCAGAACAAGTTCCCTGTGTCGGTGTGCGTGAGACAGTTTGTGTGAGCCTTAAAGAGGGGTGCGCACATCCCCTAAAACCCAAGATTGCAAGCTTTTGGATCAAGGAGAGGAATACGAACCTCAAGTATGCAAAATACACTGTATTAGCATTTTAAAAAGTATTATCAATATTATATATTTAAAGGTATTTTACTAATTTATCATTTTCCGCAATGGAATAAGATATAATATTAATCTTTGTACATTTTTCCTTATATGTATTTACCAAGCTATAATAATACCGATGATATCAGGAGCAGCGTGTGTCATTTATCATCATCCAGATGATTCAGAAATCACCTACGGAACCCTTTAACCATATACTCCTATCCCCTACCCTTACTTATATACGTATAATAACAATAATGAGCCAGAGAAGATGGAGGGCTTAAATGCACAGGAAAAAATCAGAACATATTAAACAAACAAATATTCTATGCACAACATAAAGGAATTTTTAAAATTACCAAAGGGAAAGGTTGTTTTAAACCCTTTCTTTCTCCTAGATTTTAAGAAAATATATTATGAAGTTTAAAGCCCTTTTTTTCTCAGTGTGACAAGAGAGAGGGAGAACGAGCGGCCGTTTTAAGTGGAGGCAAGTGGGAAACGAGCATGAAATCGAGAGAAAACAAGGATAAACAAGCCGAAGGATATAGGACGGCACTGTTGCTTCGAATGTGTGAGTGTGTGTGTGTGCACGTCCTGACCGCGTGCACACGCCATGTGGCCATGTGTGAGTGCGTGCCCGAGCGAGAGGGGGCGAGAGTGTGAGTGAGTGGCAACAGCCGCCGCTTCTTATTGACATTAAAACCGCTGCCGCCGCTAGTCGATTCCATATACCCGCTCTCACATGTCCTTCCCCATCCCTTCCACTTTTTTTTCTCTCTTCTTTTTCCTCTTTTTTTTAAGTAACACCCGGCGCAGATGCTAAATAAGACGGCAGGAATTAAAGTGCAAAGGTGTGTGCTGCAGGAATAACAACAACAACAACAACAGAAGGACGATACTTTGCTCTTGTACTTAGCGTCAACAGAAGGAAACAAAAAAGAAGACAAGGACCGCGAACAATGTGGGCAAAGGATCTAAGCAGATATACCTTTACCAATACCAACTGTTCCGAACGTCCACATGGTGCGGATTTAATCACGCATACTCGTTTAGATCCTTTAAAGGATATGGGAATATGTCAGCACAGATGAAGACTTTGCATTGATAAAGTCAGTTTAACAATTTAGGGCTTCCTTTTTAGAATATACGGAATTTTTTTATTTAATGAGAGAGAAATGCGTTTCTTATCATGGAAATTTGCCAAAAATGCTAGCTTCTTTATTTTACAACGAATTTATAAATATGGATTTCAGTGATCCATTTTCCAAGTTGTTATTTCCCTCACGTTTATGGTCTATAATTCCGTTTTGTTTATTAAAAGAACAAACATTAAAACGTAGTTCAAACAACCAAATAAATAATATTGCAGATTGAAACAATATTGACTATAAAATAATTTAAATAAATATTGCATTTTAATTTGTTTTTATTTTGATAAATTTTTAAATCATAGTTTTTGCCGATGTTTATAACATTTCGTTTTTAAAAACGAACTGGGAATTTGATAACAGATCAATTGTGCTTACAACTGCAGGGGTATATCAACTTTGTATTTCCGAAGAATTTTCAAGCCCCCTGAACCTCGAGCTAAATTTTGAGAACCCTTCGAAAAGTGCTGTCCAAGAATTCGATTCAATGCGCGCTAAAACAAATTTCACGGGAAAAACGAAAATTGAAAACGAGACAATAAAAATGTCAAAAGTCAGGCCAAAGCGCCATTTTAATACTTATATTATTTCCGAGAAGAAAAAAAAACACAACAAGATAAAGCTGGCTTGTTGTCAACAACTATCGGTCTAAAAAAATAAAATAAAAACAAACAGAAACGCAAAAAAAATGCCGAATGGAAATTTTGTGGCACGCAAACTTGTTGCTCTATCTGTGTGTGTGAGTGCGAGAGTGTGCTGGTGTCTGTGAGCCAGTCTATGAGCGCGAGTGTGTGTGTGTGTGTGTGGAGAAGCTTACTTTGCGATGTTTTAATAATAAGTGATTTATTTATTTTTCGGTTTGTTTTTGTTTTGATTTTGATTTGCACTGCGTTGATGCACTTTTGTTGCCCACTTTTGCGAAAAGCGCCGAACTAATCGCTTTCGTCGTATTTAATAATATTATTTTGTTGCTTTTTGCATGTCACCAACAGAAAACGAATAAAAAAAAACACAAAACGCGCGCGTACACTTGTATGTAGAAGTGCGCTTGTATTAGCGCGCGTGTGAGCTTGTGTGTGTGTGCGAATTTGCAAGAGACGGGGCGTATGAGCAATGCCGTGGCGAAAACTTTGCCACTTTTGTTGTCTGCGACGAAAGCAATAACAGCAAAACACCGTAAAGAAAACAACAACAAATAATAATAAAAACACGGCTTTACATGCGCAGTTCTTGTTTTTGTTGTTGTTCCTATTCGGCTGCTGTGGCGCTGCAGTGCGTATTACTTTTTCTCTGTTCCGTTTTTCTTTTTGCGTTTGGAGCGTCCGCGTCGCGCTGACGCGTTGTAAGCGATTTGAAAGGTGGCGGAGCACTGGCGCTCTGCCGCCGATTGGAACAGCTGAGAGAGCCGAATGGTGCCGAGGAGCGCCGAACCGGACCCGATGCGCCCGCACTACCACCACTACCACTATATGACTACGTGTGTGTGCGTTGTAAACGCTCTTACATTCCGCGGCCGAATTTTTTTATTCGGACTTTTCCCTTGTTTTTCTTTTGGGCCAGTTCAGTTTGGCTGTGCGGTTTGGGCCAACACTTGTCGCCTCTTGGCCATTATGCAACGACAGCGAAACGAAGGGGCTCACGAACGGCTCACGAAGTGGCCAAGCTGCTCTCTGATTGGTCGGCCGACGGCGCCACGAGGCGACCCGAAGTGCGGCCTCTCTCCCGCTCGGTCTCTCACTCTCTCTCCTCTCGCATGGGGGAGCAAGAGGAGGAAAAGCCAAAACACTCGAACAATCCAGAAGCCGAGTTTTCCGACTAACACATACCCGTTAATCTGTTTTGTTTTTTCTAATTTTATCAAATTATTATACTTCTTAATTTAAGAGTAATATAATACTTTGTAATCAGCTAGATATCAAATAGAAAGAAAGAGTTATAAGGATATTCTACTATAGTATAATTAATTAATTAAATTATTATAATAATTTCGGTCATTGAAAATGAGATAGCGAGATGATTCCAAATATTTTATTAATGTCAAAAACCTCTTAAAATGATATGTCACATATTTCGCAATTCTACAATATACCCGTTTACTCCCTAGCAACAGGAGTAGTAAGCACAGAGTCCGGTTAAACTTTTTGGGAATAAAGAAGCCACCACATGGGGGACCGATAAGAATGTTCAGGGATTGTAAAACGGGGGACCGGGCAGAGTGACCGAAATGTTAGCGAGGGGCCATCAGCATCCACATCATCGCCAGCGTCGAGAGCTCTTTCGAACGGAATAAATTTGAATAGAGCTATTACCATCACAAACAATACAGCGAAGATAAAGATTTTAGAGCAATTGAAAGGCTATTGAATACTTTTTTAATCAGCGCGAGTACGAAATTGTTTCGCACCTCAGCAAAATTTAATTTAAAATTGGAGTTTTAATAACTGTATAATAACATATGTATACATATAACTGATAGAAAAAGTTAAATTGGCAAAAAAAATAAAAGCTCACATTTTAAAAAGGCGATTAATATACATTTTAAACAATTCTCCAGAATTGTGATCTAAGCACATGAACGATAATGAAACCACTGCAATTGCTGATAAGAATTGTGAATTGAGCTCATTTTAGTCTCGATGTACTTTGTAAAGCGAAAATGCTAATAAAGATAAACATGTTTTTATATTCGAATTATTTGTGTGCCCTATGTATTGTCTTAGGTTTAATTAGATTTAATTAAACAAAATATTTAAATTGAAATTTATTCGTCAAAGAAAATCTCAGCATAAAACAAAAGACTTTGCAAGTGGGATAATTTTTAGTTTGTAATGTTTCTTAAAACCCAAGGAAAGGTAACAGATTTCTTATCAGGGTATTTTTATAGTCGTGGCTCTCGACTATATCGTTCCTTTTTGTTAATAAAGAAATCTGTTTGCCATTGCTTTTTGCACAAACACCTACAAACTCAGCTGATAAGATAGTCGAGAGTCCATAGAAATGACAAACTGAAAACTAAACGAAAGTACGGGCAGAAGGGAGTGGGTGCGAAGTAAATCGAATTCAGCGCGTGCCCAAATGTCCCGTTAATAATTATGTGTCGTGGTATTCGGTTTTGTGGGTTCTGAATTTTAAAGTGACCAAAGTGAGTCATACACTCATAAAAATTAATTTCTAAATTTTGGAAATCTCGCCATTGAATCGGCCTACCTTTGAAAATAGAAAAAAAATTTCTTGTTATTAGAAAATTGTCCTTTGAATACAGAAAACCTTTCTTGATGGAAAAAATTCAAGAAAGAATTTTTCTTAAAAATAGAAAAATGAAAATCTCATATGTTTGTTTTGCCGTCGCAGCCAAAACATTTTTGTACGTATTTAATGACAAAATCACCTTTGAATATATGAATGAAATGACCCTAGAATATAGGAAAGTAGCCATTGAATTCCTTCGGCTGCCGAATGTTAACGACAAGAAAAACGAAGTGGGACGAAGGGCCTACTCGGCCCGACTACTACCCGGCTACCGACCTCTCTGATCATCCGAGCGTCAGTTGTGAAAAAAATTCGTGAGTGATGGACGTGATTTTCAAGCGGATAAGAGGTGAAGCCTTTTTCCGAATATTCAAAGGTATGTAAATATGTATATAATTTTTTGTATAGCGGGCGTACAATTGTATGTATGTAATTAAAGGATACATTTCAAATCTCTTTACCAAGCGTATACCAATTAAGGTGAATTGTTTTTTAGCTAAGAGCTACGTACATACATACAATTGTACATAAATTTGTGGGTGTACAGTTCTATAATAACTTTATCTTATTACTCGCATTTTATTTATTTTTCAGAGTGAAAATACCTGCAGTTGCATCAGCCAAATAATTTGTTTGTCGAAGCTGTAATTTTGTTTTAAAACGTTCTAAGGTAAGAAAAATATGTTGTATTTGTTTGACATACTTATGTATGCATGTAAATATCTATGCATGTACGCGGCTCACCCGATCTGAAACCCGATTTTCAACCCTTTCATATTCTGCTCCTCTCTCTCTTCTCCTTCTTAAAACTGACACGATCTGCCCTGCTTACATTCGGTCTCCCTTCGCGCAAGGGACTGTATGTAAATATATATGTCTGTATGTACGTGTCTCTCCCGTGCCTCTCTCTCTCTCTGAAATTCGATTTTCAACCCTTCATTTTCTACCTGTCTTGCTCCTCTCTCTCGGTCGTCTGTCCAACGTGTTTGTATTTTGGCTATTATTAACATTACATTATTTCAAAAAAGTTGTTTATCTAAAAACAAATCATTGATATCCCAATAACTCTTTTTTTATAGATGAGGAAAGGCGAAGAAAATGGATCACCGTAGGTCATATGAAGTTCAACAGACCTTGGGTAATAATAATGTTTTCTTGAGTCAAAAATGTGTTATTTAAAAATGTTTAAATGTTAAGTGTTAAATGTTTTAAATGTAAATAAATATAATAAGCAAAAGAAAAAACTAAGTTACATTTTATTTTTAGGGTTTCAGTGTTAATATAAAACTTCCTTTCAAGAAATATTATTTCTTAAATCAAGAAATAAAATTTCTTGAAAGAAAATTTAAACAAGAAAGAATTTTTCTTGTTTAAAAGGTGCCTTTCTAAAAAACCCTTTCTTGTTTTAAGAAATTTAATTTCTTGAAACAAGAAACAAACCACCTTTGAAACAAGAATCGCCTTTCTTGTTTTAAGAAATATTTTTTCTTGTTTTTATGGTGGCTTTCTAAAAAACCCTTTCTTGTTTTAAGAAATTTAATTTCTTAAAACAAGAAATATTTTTTCTTGTTTTAATGGTGCCTTTCAAAAAAACCATTTCTTGAAACAAAGGTGAGGTCGCCTTTGGCAAAAATTCAAGAAAGAATTTTCTAGATTTTAAGGAAATTCTTCGATTTTTTTTTATGAGTGTACGAATGAATAAATCAGAATCAGAGACCCGCTTTAAAAGGCATCAGAGTCTCAGCGGGCAGCGCAAAATATCATCGAAATATATCTTAAAATGGCAAAAACCAACATTTAATTCATTATTTTTTAGATTTCTATGTTGATCTTTCCGTTTCAAAATAGGCCTGCCATTAAAAATAGATTTACCTCATTATGGTATTTTATAATGACATCATTGTTATGAAGATTATTATTATTGTATTATTCAGAAGAGAAGATATATAATATTTAATTGAATTGCATTGAATTTTAAAATTCAAAAAATCCCTATTTTCTATAGAAATCCTTTCCAATAATTTCATTGGCCAAAGCTGATCTGTCGTTTTGTGTAGATGGTGAGCCATTAAGGGCAATGCAAGCCGGACGCAACGGAGAAAGTTTTTCGGGAGGAAAATGCGCGCTTGCCTCAATTTTGGAGAATGGAGAGTAGAGAGTGGCCAAAACGACGCTATACAAATGGCCAGAGATTGAGTGAAAGGGATGGCCTACACTCATAAAAAAAAATCGAAGAATTTCCTTAAAATCTAGAAAATTCTTTCTTGAATTTTTGCCAAAGGCGACCTCACCTTTGTTTCAAGAAATGGTTTTTTTGAAAGGCACCATTAAAACAAGAAAAAATATTTCTTGTTTTAAGAAATTAAATTTCTTAAAACAAGAAAGGGTTTTTTAGAAAGCCACCATAAAAACAAGAAAAAATATTTCTTAAAACAAGAAAGGCGATTCTTGTTTCAAAGGTGGTTTGTTTCTTGTTTCAAGAAATTAAATTTCTTAAAACAAGAAAGGGTTTTTTAGAAAGGCACCTTTTAAACAAGAAAAATTCTTTCTTGTTTAAATTTTCTTTCAAGAAATTTTATTTCTTGATTTAAGAAATAATATTTCTTGAAAGGAAGTTTTATATTAACACTGAAACCCTAAAAATAAAATGTAACTTAGTTTTTTCTTTTGCTTATTATATTTATTTACATTTAAAACATTTAACACTTAACATTTAAACATTTTTAAATAACACATTTTTGACTCAAGAAAACATTATTATTACCCAAGGTCTGTTGAACTTCATATGACCTACGGTGATCCATTTTCTTCGCCTTTCCTCATCTATAAAAAAAGAGTTATTGGGATATCAATGATTTGTTTTTAGATAAACAACTTTTTTGAAATAATGTAATGTTAATAATAGCCAAAATACAAACACGTTGGACAGACGACCGAGAGAGAGGAGCAAGACAGGTAGAAAATGAAGGGTTGAAAATCGAATTTCAGAGAGAGAGAGAGGCACGGGAGAGACACGTACATACAGACATATATATTTACATACAGTCCCTTGCGCGAAGGGAGACCGAATGTAAGCAGGGCAGATCGTGTCAGTTTTAAGAAGGAGAAGAGAGAGAGGAGCAGAATATGAAAGGGTTGAAAATCGGGTTTCAGATCGGGTGAGCCGCGTACATGCATAGATATTTACATGCATACATAAGTATGTCAAACAAATACAACATATTTTTCTTACCTTAGAACGTTTTAAAACAAAATTACAGCTTCGACAAACAAATTATTTGGCTGATGCAACTGCAGGTATTTTCACTCTGAAAAATAAATAAAATGCGAGTAATAAGATAAAGTTATTATAGAACTGTACACCCACAAATTTATGTACAATTGTATGTATGTACGTAGCTCTTAGCTAAAAAACAATTCACCTTAATTGGTATACGCTTGGTAAAGAGATTTGAAATGTATCCTTTAATTACATACATACAATTGTACGCCCGCTATACAAAAAATTATATACATATTTACATACCTTTGAATATTCGGAAAAAGGCTTCACCTCTTATCCGCTTGAAAATCACGTCCATCACTCACGAATTTTTTTCACAACTGACGCTCGGATGATCAGAGAGGTCGGTAGCCGGGTAGTAGTCGGGCCGAGTAGGCCCTTCGTCCCACTTCGTTTTTCTTGTCGTTAACATTCGGCAGCCGAAGGAATTCAATGGCTACTTTCCTATATTCTAGGGTCATTTCATTCATATATTCAAAGGTGATTTTGTCATTAAATACGTACAAAAATGTTTTGGCTGCGACGGCAAAACAAACATATGAGATTTTCATTTTTCTATTTTTAAGAAAAATTCTTTCTTGAATTTTTTCCATCAAGAAAGGTTTTCTGTATTCAAAGGACAATTTTCTAATAACAAGAAATTTTTTTTCTATTTTCAAAGGTAGGCCGATTCAATGGCGAGATTTCCAAAATTTAGAAATTAATTTTTATGAGTGTATGTTGGCTAATGTCTAATTTGTTTTTTTCTATTTTCTTTATTGTATTTTCCAATGCATTTGTATTTCTTGATGCGCCAAATTTATCAAGCTCTTGACCATCCATTGTTGGCAAACTTGTTTGACGCCACTTCCCTTCCTTTACTTTCTCCTGTCTCTCTTTCTCTGCCGATAACGTGTCTCTTTTCTCTGGCGATAACTTGGCTCTTTCTCTGGCGATAATTTGGCTCTTTCTCAAAGCGAAATCCCCCGGTAATTGAGAGTGGGTAAGTGGATATGTTTCGACATTTGCAGAGCGCGAGATTTTTTTTTTGGCACTCCGAAGAGTCGGACTTAGGGAACGGAAATGGAAACGGACACACATGACGGCCAACAACTGTGAGATAAGATAGAGCAGTGCAGAGCGGGTCGATCGTACACTGGAAAAATAGATGCGTTATCTCTATCCGAGTTCTAAGGAACTGTTATGTGGGAAAAAAAAAATTGTAAAACGAAATGCTTTTTTATTTGAATACTGAGATCAAGTGAATTCTTGACAAAACCCTACGATCTATAATCCCAAAATTAAGATCTGATCAAAAAGTTCATTAGGTTCATACTGAAATTACATCTTACACCATCTTTAAAAAATATATTAAAGATCAAGGATCGTGTAAATTGTACATAATACAATAAGTTTTGCTCATTCGTTTTTTATTTATTTAAAATATTAATTGGCCAATTTTCGCAAAGAAACAAATAATAAAATTTAGTTTTATAACTTCCTAGCTGATCGCGTTTAAGTAAAATTTCTTGAAACTCTAAGTTTAATTCTTGATTTTTCTATTTTCCGGCCGTTTTTTTCCAAGTGTCAAGGTGGGAAGTAAACTGCGGCGGGGGAATAATGAAGTCAAAACGGTCACGCTTACCCGCACATTGATGGAAAATTATAATGAGCGGCGTGAAGAAGCGGCGGTAGGCAGTTGGGGAAAACGAAGAAAAAGAGCAGCAGATGATGAGGCAACCACGACGGACGTGAGAACGGAACGAAAACGAGCCGTCGAGAAGCCGAGAAGCCCCCGTCCCCGTCCAAGCAGGAACGAACGATGGAAGCGTCCATCGAGCGACCAAGGAAACTTCGAAACTTGGAATCGCCCAACCATGCAAATGAGACCGAAAGCCAGCGATCGAGGGATTTTCAGACCGGGGTTCCCTCGGCTCTTTGGTTCTTGGTTCTTGGTTCCTGAGGTTGCGAATGGAACGCACCGCTGGAGGAGCGCGATAATGCAGCCCGCCGACAGCTCGCATCCATTAGTCGAGCCCATCGAAATCGGAAATAACCTAATGACCTGCAGCATGTGCATATGTAGATTTCAACAAGGAACCGTGGCGATCTTTCATGAATACTATAGACTGAATATAATGATTTGGGAACCTTTCTAGCACAATCAGTCTTGTATCTATAGGATTTCTGATTTAATATCTAATAAGGAGTTCTATCCCAAACTAATATTATTAGTTTTTTGAGATCATATTAGATCCTATATAACTATGAAAACAAAAACGATCATTTTTTTAGATTAATATATTTTAACAAAGCTCTTTCTCTTGGGGTGTTAAGTAAATATAGATGTTCTCGACCAGCCCCATTCAATAATGACTTCCTAGAACCCAAGAACCACTGAGGAAACCCACTGAGGAGACCCCAAAAGCATAATTTGCATGTTCAAGTTTCGCAGTGCACTTGAGCCTGCCACCAGCACTTTCATCATCATCATAATTATCATCATCATCAGTATCATAATAAGCATTATTATTGCTACACTACAACTCATCAACATCAGACATACGTATATGTATTTATGTATAATATATCCCAAGGGTTTTTCGCTCGATGACAGGCAGCTGCTCCTGACCAGTTGACCACTCGACAACCTTGACACAAATGAATGCGAAAATCGAAGGGCGAAGATGGGCGGCAAACTGCAACTGGTTCGCAGTGGGCGTGGCCGTCATAACAACAACATTACCAACAGTTTGGGATGGGAGGTAGATGGAGAGGTACGCAGCACATAGACTCTGCTGCCTGGTTACCTGGGCCGAACTCATTTGCCTAATAGAACAATTATCGACGCCTATGGCCCCTGTGGGTCTACTGCGGAATAGTCTGGGCATTATTATGGTCCTCTGGCCTGGACTTTGGACTTTGGAACGCAGGAGGACGAGACTTTAACTGGGTGTTGCACAGCTATTACGATGATTGTGTCCATGATAGTGACGATAATTACTCTAATGACGGTAGCAATAATGGCCACAAGTGGGGGCTGGTGCTCAAATACCTTGTCGATTTAACTGAAGCCTTCAATTACATTTCCTACGGCATACGTGTGAAATATACATAAGCTTTATAGACGGGTTGCCTTTGCAGGATAATGAGTGAAAGCGAAAAAAAAAATTTTTAATGGGTTTAATGGCACTGAAAAATCCAAAAAAAAATAGCAACAAATGTTCTGATACCAATGTAATATAATATAAATATTTTTTTAGCTTAAAAAAACACATAAATTTAATTTCTTACTATTTAGAACTATTTTTAAGTTAAACGTTTAGTATGCCATTAACTGGGGATACGCAAATCCATTCTATAACGAGAAATCCCGCCCACTTTTTTCGCCCAACTGCTCCATGTGCCTTCCACATGTGTTTTCTGCTCCTTGACCTTCTCCATCCGCTTGCAAATCAACTTTGGCGCAGAACAAGACAATGAACGCCGTAATGAATAAACACAGAGGCGTCGCGGGGGGTTTTTTGGAAAAGGGGGGAGTGCAGGCAGAAGGCAGCAGGCAAAGTGCAAAAGCGCATTTAACGGATTTCGCTGGCAAAGGAAATGCAAATAAGCGACAAGGACGCGAACAAAGAAAAGGGAGGCAAGCCCAGGGAAGGCCATCCAGTGAACTATGTGTTTTAAAAATGTCAAGGCTCCTTTTTCGGGGGGAGGTTGGGTTGTAGAATGGCAGAAGGGTAGAATGGGAGGGTGGTGGGCGGACAGGACAGGACAGGCAGTCAGCGCAGCACAGCACAGTTTCTGGCAACCCTTTTGGCCAGCAAGCCAAATCCATAAGCCAGTCAGCCCTCAAGGGCAATTCGGTTAACAAAACAATGGCCACGAACGGCGAATCCGACGACAATGTCGGCAATATGCAGCTATATTGTAAGAAGCTGAAATTGAAAATTGCAGAGGGTGGCGTTTACACTTGATTCCACTTTCGAAAATAATCCACAGACCCATTGGGAACCCATAGAAACAAACTGTCATATTATCTACGAAGAAATTGTACGGAAATCTGGTAAAATAGACCGAAAAGGAAATAGTCTTATTCTTATTAAGTATCCAATTTACATCAATAGGATCAGTATTAAATAAATACGGTATATTAAATTGAAGCTTTCGGTATAAATTCTGTATAAACTACAAAGTATAAAATTAATAATATTTAGTGTGAAAATTAACAACAGAATACATACTTTATATTATTTAGTATTAAATCAATACCACAATAATATACTACATCTAGTATATTCTAGTATTTTCCAGTATATATTACCTATGTTGCTTTTTTGGGTGAAAGCCACTACAAACAATCATTTTATATGTTTATTTAACTTAAAAAAAATATATAAATCTAAATTTAAAAGCTGCGAAAAGCTTCTTAAGAAAGTGAGGCTACGAAAACTTTGACTTTGCGATGTTAGCTTTGATTCTTGTTTTTTGTTTCTTGGGACCAATTTAATCACAATTAAAAAGTTTTCCCTGAAGGCTAAAGGCACTGACCTTCAACTTGTGAAAAACAGTTAAAATAGCATAACCTTTTAATGAATACCGGCAATGTACCTTTTCAAAGTTTTGGTTTTTTTTTTAACATAATTGCTTTTGTCAACGTGGCTGCGTTTGAGAATGCCTTGCTCGTTTTTTACCTTGAATTCCTGGGCATTCGTTGTCGCATTTTCCATTTACCAGTCGACCATGACAATTGTCCACCCATTTCCATTCCACCCGCCCCCCTTTTGATGACATTGACTCGTCATCAGAGCAGCATAAAACATTAGCATAAACGCAAAACATAATCCGGCTGCCGCTAAACGCTTTTGCACGCCAATCATTTCTGTGGCCAGCAGCATTTTCCACCTCCTTTCCATTGCCACGCCCCCTGTTTTCCATCGTTTTGTTTGGCTGCTATTAATGCTATTGTTGATTTTGTTCACTTTGTGGCTTTGCGTGTCAAATCAGATTTGGAATTTCTACTGCTGCAGGAGAGCTTCGGGCGAATTTCTCCCCTTTTCTATTTTCCATTTTCCACTTCCCCTTTTGTTTTGCTGTTTTCCCACTTGTGTGGCTCCACTGTGGAATTTAAAATTCGCTGGTTTTGTTTACGAGAGTGCGACATACGGATGCTAATCAAGGAAGGCCAGTGAAAATTATGATGGCGGTGCTCGCAAAATATCCTGCTAATCTTGGATGATTTGGGGAAACTACATAAATGGATCTAAAATAAAGGATTTACGATGCTCAGTAACATTTATAAGTTCCTAACTTAAAATATTAGTAAGGTCTAATTTAAAAGCCCCTTAAATTCGTATTTAAAATTATATGTAAGTGCCCCTGATTATTTAAAAGCCTTTTTATTTTGTCCCTTAAACCAATGAACATGCTCCGCTGGAAGGACAAACATTTCAGCACAATAACCATGGAGGAGGGCGTAAATCACTGGCATACAGAATCAAACAGGTGGGCGGGGGAGTGGGCGGGGCAGTTGGTGGGTGAGTGAAAGGGAAAGGACAGCACAAGTGGCAACAAACAATCCAGAGGTAAACACCGGTGGCGATGGTTGGCCCCGAAAATTGAAATGTGCGTGTGCAGTGAAATTGCGTTCGAGAGCAGTCGCCACAAAGCTCCAGTGAAGCCACCCAATCGCCACCCAAAACGGGAACTAATTGTAACCAACCCCCCAACCCTTTGTGGGTGGCCAAGGGGGTTAAAGGTCAGCAGCTCGGTTGTTGCATGGCCGAACTGTTCGACCAGCCAAGCGAGGCCAATATTATCATCAATGTTCCACAGGAACTGACACATCGATGACAAAATCCTGTGGTGGTTTGTGGGTGGTTTGTGGGTGGTTCTAGATAGGGGGCACTACGATGCAAATTCGATTTCGTGGCTTGGCCTTGTGCTGGATATTGAATGCCAGCTGATTGCTGCGGTTTGTCGTGGCGAATTGCAATTCAATTCAATTCGATTCAATTCGATTTCCATCGATGCATGCCTCTGCGTGCATTCATCGCATAAGTGGAATAGTGTCGAATAGTGCACAGTGATTACTTATACGCCCACACCTGTTTAAAAGCCACCTGCCACAAAGGGGGTTGAGCCACCAACAACAACGTGGATGACAAATAATTCATTTCACCAGTGCACTTTATTAGTAAGACTCCCGTTGACTCACAGAACTTAATGAGTAACGCCTTTTGTGGTCATTCGAAATTGCACTTTATTTCACATTAGCCATAAACGGGTCATAAAAACTAGATCTGATTAATGTTTATCGATTAACAGGACTATCTACTTAGGATCGAAAAATGCAATATAATATAGTATCTTGTTCACTGACCCACAGTTATCAAAGAAATACGATTATGATTAGTTAAATCATCCCATACTTAATGATAAAGAAATCCGTTTTTCAGGGAATTGCCAAGTGTATTGGCCAAATGCTATTTGGTTTCGACCGCAGTTCTAAGAATCTAAAAAAGACACCTGCCACCCTAATCAGCCCCACTTTTCACTCTTCTTGTACTTTTTGTAGTCTTATAGAAACAGCTCCGGTTAAAATAATAGTAATATTTTTCTACATATTTTAAATATTTTCTCTAATATTTTCTATACATTTTGAATATTATCTAAAATATTTACTATTCATTTTGAATACTATCGTTAAATTATAAACTTAAAAAAAATGTACAATTTGTCTTTTGAGAGAAATATGACTTAAGATGCTTATAATATTCTAAATTTAAAATTGTTGTATAATAAAAAAGGGAATTTTTATAGTTTGTAGACCAATATAGTAGTAGTTTTAGGCAACAGCTTTTTTAATCTACAGGTATTACTATTATTTTGGGTGCTACTGTATATGTGTCACGTTGAGTTATTTTCAACGCAAATTTTCGAATTTATTTTTCGAGCATTGGTCGCGTCTGTTTTTGATGGCCCGAAGGTGAATGCGGTGTGTGTGTGTGTGTGTGTGTGGAGTGTGCGGCAGGGGGATCCCCAATATGCATTCCCATTCGCATTCCTTATCCGCTGCTTTTATGCTTTTCTCTTGCACATTTCCTCTCTCTTCTGTTTCTCTCCATGTGTTTTGGTGGCTCTTATTTTTTGCGCTCGTTCATTTTATGCTTTTTTGCTTTTTTGGACATTGCCAACGATGGCATTTTTGTGGCCTAAATTCATGGCAACAAAGTGGGGAGCATAAAGGGGGGTATGCTCGGGGGGCCAGGGGTGGCGAAACGTGGACAAAAAAGGGGGACGTGGCTGCATTGGTGACTGCAATGTGTCAGCGGCAGTTCGCCTCTGAATGAATCTGTTTACATTTTCCACTTTGATGTCTCTCCCTTTCCCTCTCCCTCCGAATCTCTGACTATCTCTTTGTCTTTTTCTCACCCACACGATCTTGTTCTTTGTATATAAAATAAAAAAACAAAAAACCCACCCACCCACGAAATCTTCTCATTACTGTTTGATAGCTGATAACAACCTTAAGAGCAGTGTCCAAGCCAAAGTGGAACGAGAAGAACTGGGAGAAAGGAGAATGACAGAAAGGACAGTGGGAGAAAGGAAGGGCAATAAAAAGAAAACTAATTGTAAATTCCTTGTCATGATATGAATCCTGAATGAAAGAGGTTTGACTTAAATTAAGTCAATTCTATTTTAATTAATTTCAAGTTTTTTATTTCAGTAAAAGTAAAAAATTATTTAATAATTTAAAAAAATTTTGAACTGTAAACACACACCTTTGCCAAGGTTTTAGGTCAACCTATTAGGACAATCACTAATAGGTTTTAAATATATTTATGAATACTTTTAGACAGCCTTAAAAGTGATTTTAAAACTTCTCAGCTTTTTATAGACATCTAGCTAATCCAAAGATTTTAACTACTTAGAAAAAAACCTAAAAGTATGGTGTAAGAAATATGGCAGAATAAATTGGTATATATTTTAGGACTTTCAGACAAAAAAATAATCGGAGTTCTCTTCAAATCAATCTTTTTAAAAATATTTAAAATGATTTTGTTCTTTTTTGTTACCAAATAAAATTGTTGGGTATTATGGCAAACGCTTGGTAGATTTTTCTCAGTGCACGCTTTTACCAACACACTTAAAGAAACGGCGACTTAGGAGCACCGTTAAACGATGACGAGGAACACAGAGCCAACAAGAACAAAAAGGTACGAAGAAGCAGATGAAGTTGCAAGCAGACGACAACAACAATTGCAACAGCAACAGCACAACACCAACAACATCTCAACTGGCTGCCAACGACTTCTAAAAAAAAAGAAAACAAAAAAAGCGAGACAAGAGCACAACGGCAGCGAGAAAATTGTTCAAGAAAATTCTTATAAGAAATTAGCAAAAACGATGACGACAGAAGCAGCAGCAACGATGCGATTTTGCCGTTAGCTTTTTCCCCCCGTTTTTTTTCCTTTGAGTTTTTTAGTTGGGTGAAGTGAAACGTCAGGCAGACAGAGGGAGACAGCGAGAGGGCGGAGAGACAGAGAGAGAGCGAACTGGACCACAGCGAAAGAGAGAAAAAGAGAGAGCGCGCGAGAGAAAAGCCAAGGCGCGACTTGCAGCGCGGCAGCAACAACGAAAGCAAAAGCAACAAGAGCAGAAGCTGCAGCCAAAGGCGAAAGACAATTGCAACGCAACCGATTCGATCAGGCGACCAAAGTGACGAAATCGACTTCGCAGGACTTATAAGAACTAGAAAAATATCTAGAGTTTAGAGATAAGTCAACATTTTAGAGGATCAGTGTACGGCGAATATGGATTGACTTAAAAGTCTGAATTGGAAAACCGAAATTCGGTAACAGATTGTAGGTGCAGGCTAAGAAAAGATTTTTTAATAATGGTCTCCGAAGTACCATAAATTGTCAGAAAACCAACACCGAAATTCGGTAACAGATCGTAGGTAAAAAAGAAAGGATTTTTCAATATTCTTCTACAAAGTACCAAAAATAAATACTTTTTTTCGATAACATTTCACCAAACATCGCCTGAAATCAAAATCCGAAATTCGGTAACAGATCGAGGTATACAAAAAGAAAGGATTTTTCAATATTCGTCTCCAAAGTACCACAAATAAATAATTTTTTTCAAGAACATTTCCCGAAACATCTGAACCGCGGCCTTTTCGTCGCCTGCACCCTTGGACGAAAGAGCAGTTTTCAGTCTCCAACTGCCGGATGCTTGGGCTTTAGCTTTTTCTCGCTGCCCGACGACGACTACGGAATATAAATGTATATATGGGCAGAAAAGGGGGTTAAAATACAAAAAAATAAAAAAAGAAGGAAAGGAAAAACCACACACTCGACGAAGGAGAGCAAAGGCAATGGCAAAACAAAATATTGCAGACACAGAAGCAAGAAGGAGACGACTAAAAAATTATTTTGTTGTTCATAAATCAGTTGCAATTAAAATTAACTGGGGGAAGAATGCGAGGCTTATTAGATTTGTGGTCAGCGGCAGTTCAGCCGCTCGCAGTCGGCGTCGCAGTCGCAGTTGGCGTCGCAGTCCCCAGAAGCCGGCACGCGAGTGCAATTTTTTCCTATTTTTCTTCTTTTTTTTTATTTGGGGTGGGGCGCGAATTACACTTGTGTTGAAATTGCTATTGCATTCTTGCACATAATTGACACACACAACAACAAAAAGTAGAGGAAAAAAATACGTTTCACATTTGGGCTTTTGTTTTTTTTTTTTTTTTTTTTCTTACACACTCGCGGCATTTGTTTAAAAACAATCAAAGGCTTGAAGCACAACGATAATTGCCAGTTGTTGTTGTCATTAAAATAATTAATCTTTTGTTGTTCTACAAGTGCCGCTTTTATTTATTAACACAAACACGAAACGCACGTTACGTATACGCAATGTGCTCGCTGTTTTGTTGTTACGCCCTGCATCATGTTGATGACGTACGAACATCAGCATAAGCGTCGTCGTTAGTCACGTAATTATCGGCATCATCATCATTATCATCGTCATCGTTCTGATTTGTTGTTTCGAGCAACAACAACAAGAGCAACACCCATTATCACGAACACGCGCAGGCCACGTTACGTATACGCAACGTTGCTTGGCACAGCATCTTTCTTTTTTTTTGTGTGTTACCCACGAATTCGAGCGTTTCTCAGTCTCAGTCTCTCGATTGCTCAGTTTCGCAGTTTCTCAGTTTCTCGACTTCTCAGTCTCAGTCTCCGTTGCCGTCGACGTCTAAATGCGAACTAAAAATCGGATAAACACGGCGGAACAGGCGGCAGTCCGGTCCATTCCGTCCGGGTGGAGGAATAAAAAGGCACAAGAAGCGAGCACCGAGAATCGAGAAATGAGGAGAAGAAGAGCCGGCACAAAGCGGACGAAACGCGGCCAAAAAGGCAAGCGCCAAATCCTTTTTAGCTCTCTCGTTGGCTTGTTATCGCCGCGTTGGTAACAGAGACGCAGCAGCCAAAGAAAGGCGAGTTTGGCTTGAGTTTGTGTTTGATTTTGATTTTCATTTCTGAGCTCTCTCTTTCGGCCACTCTTTCTCTCTCTTTGGCATACATACAAATGCAGTGCGAGCGTGTGTGTGTGCAGTGCAATAAGGGTGAACCTTATTGGGCTAAAGAGCTTTAGCTGGGTTGCAATAAACGATGCAGCAGCTGGGTATAATATTTAATATAGAAATATTTAAATTTGGATTTATCAAAATATATACAAAATTTGTTTAATTCTTAAAATAAATTATATTATGGATTTTTAAAATAATTTTATGGTTCAAATGTAGCACAAAGTTCATTAACCTGCACTTACGCTAACTCCATAAAATTAAGCTATTTAAAATTCCAGACTGTATCTTATACCATACTTTTAAGCAGTATAGGTTTAAATTCTTTTTATTAAATTATTAATATTAATCACTATAATGATTGACATTTAAAACTTGTATGCCAACTCAAAAATCTCAAAAAATCAGAGGAAACCGGTGACAGGTCCACCCTGGCGTGCACTGTGTTGCGTGTGTGTATGTCAACACGGATGAACGAACGTCAAATAGAACATGTGCTAACTGTCAGCACAGCGCAAAGTACAAACACTCACGCGGACATGAATGAAGTTGTGTGGTGCGAGGGGGAGTGAGGAGGAGTTTCAATGGGAATGGAAATGAAGATGTGAACGAGGATGTGAACGTGAATGAAAACCCCCAGTTTTCCCGCCCCATGCAACTCGGGGGATAGCCTACTTAAAGGATGCACCCGACAAAGGCGACGACATCGACGCCGAGCACAGTGGATAATTAATGAGTTCGGATGGAGATGTAGTCCGCCTTGGATATGAATCAATGGGGCGGAATAAATGAGTTGGCATTGAGCGATCCTGCGAATGGGGAAAAATGCTAAACGAATCAATCTTCTCCATTTGATTGTTTACTTAACTCGCAAAAGGAAAACGGTGGATCGTGGGGTATCCTACATTTTTATTATATTTTTTTGAGCAAAATAAAGGTACACTAACCCACCCTAAATAATAAGCTTTTTACTACATATATCAAAAGCTAACAGATTTGTATTTCCAATACTTTAAAATTTTTGAGTTTATTTTAAAGAATTTATTTTTAAACCTGCATAAATTTTATCGTTTTATCGATCATATTAATTTAAATCGATATGCGGGGCTTTTTTGGCGCCGAAAGGCAAAACCCAGAGAGCACGCCCTATTCCACCCTTTTTCATCTCGTGCGAGAGAAATGCGAAATAAAAAATATGCTGCCTGCTTTTAGGCGTTTAAGCACAACTTTTGTAATATGCATTTTGCCTCCGTCATGTCTGTGTGTGTGTGTGTGTGAGTGCCTATGTGTCAGTGTGCGCTAGTGTCTGTGTAAGTCGAAAGGTAAATGACATCAATGGAGGTTGGCTGGCTCCTCTCAGTCGCTGCCTGCAGGCTTGCTTACTTTTTGCTTGCATTTCGTTTCCGTTTGCTGCTTGCCTGCTTCTGCTTACAGTTTCCGACTGCGGCCAGCACTAACACAGGCGCAAAACTACACCCAAACACAGACACACAGACACATGCAGACAAGAGGCTTATTGGGCTCGCGCCTAAGTGTATGCAGATAAAAAAATCATTGATTGTATTTTATAATATTCCCAGTTCAAAAGGATATTACTCTTTTGTAATGATCATGTGTTAAAAAAATATTAACATTTTTTAACATAACATATTAACTTGGAATTTTGTGGATTCAATTTGAAATTGCCTCTAAAATATTAGAAATATATGTTTCATTTTTTTTTTCCTGTGTAAGCAATTCTTCTTGTCGTCGACCGCAAGAGGTGAAAGATGTGCAAAGGGATTGAAGCGAGGAATTGCGGAAGGAAGGAAGCCAAAAGGACATCGCCAATCCGCACACATCTTTGCGCCTATTTAATAACTAATCCCCCAGCCACAGGCCGCTTTTCCAACCCCACCCGAAACTTAGCCGACGAAAAACATCAGGCAATTTTTGTGCTGAAAACTTTTTCCGGCAAGAACTCAATTTTTCGTCTATTGTTTCGCAATAATAGAAACCAAAGAGAGTTCTAGAAGATTCAGCGGGAATCTAACTTTTCTTTTCTTAGCAAAAAAAAATTTAAAAAAAATTAAAAAATGTCTGGCATATTATAGTCAATCGATGACAACATTGAGGCATTAATAAAACACTTCTAGCAGCTGATTTGGTTATAAAAATATTATAGCTAAGTTTTTAAGTTCCTTTAAAGTTGGTCTTCACAAAAGAATATAATGGTTTTAGCTTAACAAGTTTCCGAGATAATTTTGTTAGACATTATTCGCAATAAAAAATGATAGGTGTTTTAACCAGGGTTTTAACACCCATTATATGTATATACCAGCTTATAGAATATTGGTTTGGCTCTAAACATATTCAAAGATAATTAAAAATGTATAATATATAAAATAAATTATATATATCATCCTATCATGTATACCAGCTTATATAATATTGGTTTGGCTCCCAACATATTCAAAGATAATCAAAATTGTATATTATATAAAATAAATTATATATATCAACCCATATATTATCCCATATATCATCCTTTATAATATCCCACATATCATCCCATATATATTATTAAACTAGCATAATATCATACCGATTAATGGATACCTCTTAACATTATACTTATTATCGAGCACTTACCACTGGGATCATGGTGCGGTGGCCCAACGCCGGGTCCCGGCTGCTGGTGTTGGTGCTGGTGATGGTGCAGCGGACTCGGGGCGCAGAAGGCGCTCGATCCGCCCCCCAAAGTGGGCGGCGGCATGCCCACGCTCGAGGGCGGCGGATAGGCGCTGGCGCGATACGATGGCGGCGGCGATCCCACGTCGCAGCGCTCGGGCGGCACGGTCACCGGATTGGGAACGGGCACGGGAACCGGGACCGGAACAGGTGCTCCCGGCGGCGGACCATAGTGACCCTGGGGCGGTGGCGGCGGACCGCCGTAGTGATGCGGCGGCGGTGGAGGGCCGCCATGATACTCGGCCGCCTGCTGGTAGTGATGGGCGTGGGCCGCATGGGCGGCGTACTGGTGCTGGTGGTGCATGTGCAGCACCCCACCGCCTCCCGGGGCCAGCTGGTGGGCGTGGTAGGCGGCGGCGGCCGCGGCCGCTGCGGCAGCAGCTGCGTACGAGGGCGGCGGCGGACCGTGGTGCTCGGGCAGGGCGTGCTCCGTGTGCAGGCCGAGATCGGGGGCGTGGTACATCCCGGCACTGAGATGTTCGCCGGGCAGCAGGACATGCGGTCCCGTCGGCGCTGCGTGGACAGGAAGCGGCGGCGAGCTGTGCGCTGAGGGAGCACATAAAACCCAAAGTATTAGACCAAAGTATTAGCTTACGTTCAATTAATATATAGAAAATATCACTTTCTTTCAAAGAAATATTTTTTTTTCAGGAAATAGATATTTATATATATTTTTTTTTTAATATGGATATTTGTATGGCTCTTAAAAGATTACAATAAATTGTATACCTTTATTTATTTGCAAACATAATAAAAATCTTTCAAATATCAATAATCCCAACAACCTAGTAAAGCTAAAAAATCTAAAAATTTTACAAATAATCTCATCTCAATAATCTTAAAATTATGTTTTAGTAGATTTGACCAAAGAACTTTTTACCCCAAGTGACACCATATAAATAATTTACGAAGACATTGGTAAATTTCTTTCAAGAAGAATTCATTAGCAACAATGAGTGAAAAGAAACACCAAAGATATATTCATTTTTAAAACTACCTACTTTTTAAATTTAATAAAAGGAACCTAATATTTGCGCTTACTATCTTTTACTTTTTTGGTTAAACCTTTAATAACAAGAGATGCCAAAAAATATAGCCAATAAATTGGCTGATCAAAGTAATAAATTCTATGTAATAAATTAAAAAAAAAGCTACCAAAAAAAAACAGTGTGGTTTTGTAAACAACTTTAGAGGTAAAGTATTTAAGTTATTATTACTGATGTCTCAGAAATCTATAAAGTTTTCTGGACTTCTAAAATTTTTCCTTTATATGTACACATAGAGCAGAGTTCAAGAACCAATTGAATTCGGGTGTTTTGGACTAGATTCTTCTTCGGGCGGAGGTGGAAATTATGTTTTATATTGGCAGATATTTTCCAATTTTTAAATAAATAAATAAATAAATAAGTTTGGAGTGCTCACCCTCGCTGAGTCCGGAACTGGCGCCCGGGGGCAGCATGCTGGAGAGGGCGCTGAGCGGCGTGTAGGACTTGGGTGGCTCAACGGAGCCGGGCCGCAGGACGCGCTCCTCGGTGACGCTCGACTGGACGCGGTACTGCATCTTGCAGTAGGCCTCCTGGGCGGCTCCGTTGCTGGCGTTCACGTAGACGCCGGTGATGGTGACGTCGGTGTCCTGAACGATGACCACCGACGAGGAGGTGGGCCGGCTGCAGTCCTTGGCGTCCTTGGTGCTGGCCGCCGAGTCGCGGTAGCCGGTGGTGGTGATGGTGGTGTCCGTATTCGTCTCCTTGGTCTCCTTCGAGTACTTGGAGTCGTTGCTCTCCTCGATGATCGAGTGGCTGGACATCTTGCCCACCGCTGAGTCCTTCGAGTCCTTCAGCTCGTTCTCCCGCTCCCTCTTGCGCTCGTTCTCCCTCTCCTTGGTCTCCTTGGGCTCCTTCTTGATGTGAACCATCTCCGCCTTGATTGCCGCCTTGCTGGTGGTGGCGGGCAGGGTGTCCAGCTCGTCGTAGCTCTCGAAGCTGCTGCAATCGCTGGCCAGATTCTTGTCCAGATGCCGCTCCACCTCGTAGGTGGCCGCCACAATGGCGCTGGCATTCAGGCTGGCCATGCGCTTTCTGGCCAGGATGCCCTTGTAGTCGCCGATCAGCTCCTCGGTGAAGGCGGTCTTGCGCTTCTTGGGCAGCTGCTTCGGTGGCTTCGGCTTCTCTTTCTCCTTTTCCTTTTCCTCCTCGTCGCTTTCCACTTGGACCGACTTCTTCTTGCGCTTCGCCTCCGAATCATTGGATGCCGTCTTCTTGGGCGGCGCCTTCTTGGGCAACTTCTTCTTCTTGACCGGCGGCAGCGGCTGCTGGAGCAGCTGCAGCTCCTCGGTCTCGCTGTCGCTGTCGAACTCCCAGTGCTTGCCCACGCCCCTTCCGCCGGGCACATAGCGTAGTTCCCTGCGCGGCTCCGCCTCCTTGGGCGGCGCACTCGAAGTGGCCGCCGTTGGCGGTGGCGCTGGACTAACGGAGCCCTTGTCCCTGTCCGTCTCCTGGCGCGGCGAATCCTTGTGGTTGTCCTCGTCGCTGCCGTCCAGCGTGCGAATCCGCGGCGGCTGCTGCGTCGCCTTGGAGAGGCCCAGTTCGTGGGCCGTGCGGGATTCGTTCTCGTAGAGGCACTGCACCTTGGCCAGTGCATTTAGCGAGGCCATCCTGTGACGCTTGGGTCCGCTGTAGGCGCTCAATTTGCGTTCATCCTCGGAGGAGCTGCTGTCGGCGGAACTGTTGCTCGCCGGCGGCTCCTTGGCGGTGGCCTTTCCCTTGGCTGCTGGCTTCTTTTTGCGGCCCGAAGGAGTGGGCGTTGGAGTGTTTAGCTTCCTTTTAGTTTGCTTCTTGACGGAGCTGCTGGTGGAGGTGATTTTACTAGCTGCTGGTTCGGACTGCTGTGCATTGCTCAAGGGATCTACTTCCTTTTCCTTGGGTTTCACCTTCACCTCCTTCTCCACCGAGGGTCTCTCCTCCTTCTTCACCAGCGGCTGCTCCTCCTCATCCACCACCTGAATCTTAACCTTCTCCGGTCGCTCGAACAGCTTTAGCGGCTTGTTATCCTCGTCGGAGAACTCGCGCAGCTCCTTGAGCGACGGCAGCACCATCTTGATCGGCTCCTCGTCCTCCGATCCCGACTTGAAGTCGTAGATATCCTTGGCTCCGCTCCACGAAGCAGGCGTTGCCTTCTGGTGGAGAGCCTGTGGCATGCGACCCTTGGATCCCGCCGATCCCGTCTTGGTGTACTTCACCTTGGGTCGCTGCTTGGCTGGCGGTGGTGGTGGGGGAACTGGTTGCCCTGCTGCTTCTGCAGACGTAGATGTCGGTGTGGGAGTGGGTGTGGGCGTTGGCGTAACCGTGTGCGTGGCCGTGGGCGTTGGGGTAGCCGAGGGTGTCACCGTCGGCGTAGCCACAATCTCCTCCAGCTCCATTTGCACCGATTCGGTATTGGAGTCCGGCAAACGGGAAGTGTTCTTCGGCGTGATAACTTCCTTTTTCGGCTTGACCACTTTGGTGGGCTTGCTTAGCTCTTTTTTGGGCTGCTCCTGCTGGGCGGGTTTCTTGCCGGGATTCTTAACCGCCGACTGCTTGGAAGTGGATGAAGTGGCGCCGCTGGGAACTGAGACTATCGTTGCAGCTGTCGTTTGTGCTGATGATGAGGAGGAGGAGGATGATGGCTCCACCTTGGCCTTTTTAGCCTGCTGCATCGTCTTCTTGGTCGGCGCCTTGGAGGCCAGAGATTCCTCTGGAGGGGATGGAGGAGTAAGCTCCTGCTCCGACTTGGGTTTCATCTCTTTATCCACCTTCTCCGCCACCTTCTCCTTATCCACTTTATCCTTCACTGGCTCCGGTGAGGGACGCACTCGCTTTACCGGCGGCATCTTGCCGGGATTAAGGCTGGATATCACCTTGACCGCCGCTGCCCGCGACTTGGTCTTCACATTCTCCGAAATGGAGGACTTGAGCACCCCGTCGTTGAGTCGCTCCTCGCCGCTGGGCAGCAGGTTGTCGAAGCCATGGATCTTGATGTCCAGGCTCTTGAGCATCTTGTTAATGGCCCGCGCCTTCCCGTCCTCGTGTCGCTCCTCCGGCGACAGTTTCAGGCTGTTGGACGAGGAGGAGGCGGCCGATGATGAAGTGGAGGATGTAACTGTGGGTTTTCCACCACTCTCGGTGGCAGTGAGTCCTACTGATCCCGATCCCGATGCCGTGGAATCCTTGCCCGGCTTCTTGGCTGCACTGGAATCTGCCGTCTTGCTGGCCGACGACTTCTTGCTGTCCTCCGCCTCATCGCCGCCGCTGGAGGCTTTCGTCTGCTTCCCGGGCCGCTTCTTGCCCTGGCTTGCGGAGGCCGCCGCAGCTGCTGCTGCGGCCGCTGCTGCCGCCGCCGCTGCCGCAGTCGCCGTCGAGCGCTGCACTCGGTCAGCGGCATTGGAGCGCTTCTTCGAGACCATTTCAGAGGGCTGGAGATGGAAGAAAATAAAGCGAAAAAATTGCGAGGTTAGTGAAAGTTATATATTTTAATTTATTTTTTTATACTTTTACTTTCCCTAATCAGACATTGCGTAAATATATTTATATTTTTTTTATTTATTTTTTTTTTAGTCATTTTTTTTTATCCTATTAAAACCTTAATCAGACATTGCGTAAATATATTTATATTTATTTTTTTTAATTTTTTTGTATGTTCTTCGTATTTATTCCTTTACTATCCTATTAAAATCCTAATCAGACAGAATATAAATTTATTTATATTCTTTTTTTTATATAATTTTTTGTTCCTTAAGTTACTATCCTATTAAGACCTTAATCAGACATTGCATAAATATATATTTTTTTTTATCATTTTTTTTACTCATTCCTTTACTATATTTATTTTTTTTATATCAGCAGATGAAAGATGGAACCCACCTTCACTTTCAGCACATCACTTTCGTTTCAACCCCCACCCGCCTTTCTTTTTTCTATACATGCATCTTTTCCCCTAATTCAGTTCAAGTGGCCGCACGTGACAAACAATGAAAATGGAAACGCCAGCTACACGAAAGGAGGGAAAATGTCTGAGGCTGCACCCCGCCTGGAAAGAATCGTTCTACCTATTGGTAGACAATGCCATACACCGATCCCAAATATAAATACAAAAAGTACTCATCAATGAGTAATTAAACTAGCAGCTATACTATAAATTTAAAGGAAGCTTTAAACGCCGATTTCTTAGACGATTTGAAGGTTTTAATCCTACTTTAAATTTAACAAATGGACAAAAAAGCAGCCCTAAGTTTTGCCAACATTACATACCATAAAAAAATTAAATTAAACTAGTTTAAAAAGTAAATAAAATAGGTAGTAAAAAAAGATAATCTATTAAAACAATTGACAAAAGGCGGTAAGATGAATTATATTTTTGTTGTCTGGTTTAAACTTGAAAGCTAAAAGCTGTCTTTATGTTTTTTTATCTATTATCAAAAATTCATATTTATGTAGTCATTATAAAAAAACGACAATTATGGGAAAAATCGGAACAACAATGTAATACAATATTATGTATTTAGGAATATGTTTTATTTAATTTATTTATTTTCTTAACCTTTAAGCATAGGCTTTAAATTGCATTTGAGGTAAAATATGAAATATAGACGAGTCATTTCCAATTCAAACTTTGAATTGCCATAAATATTCATGGTTAAAGACAGACAACCTTTCGTTTGTATTTCGTTTAGTATTTGCACCCCCTTATTACAAACTGAATTATAGTGATTCATTCCAATATTTCTCTAGTGTTAATGTAGTATTTAAATTTAAATAAAATGTAAAAGAACATTGAATTTTCCTTAGCCAGCGATCACTGTATTTCCTCCCAGTGCGTCCACTCTTCCTTTCCTTTCTCTCCCCCTCCGCCTCATCCTCTTCTTCTCTTTCCCTTCCCAATCTCTCTTCCCTGATCGCTTTTTTTTGGGAGGGGAAATGGAACCGTTAGAAAGCCAAAGTCACTCACCTCTCGCTCGCACCTTTAGTGGCGCTCGCTTGCCGTCCCGCTCGCTCTCACTGCGCTTTGGCCGCTGGTATGCTGCAACTGCAACAACAACGGGAATGGGAACTGCAACTGCATGTGCAACAACAACAACTGCAACTTGCAACATGGGGAGAATGGCCAGCGGAGGGCACGTAAGTCCGTTGGCCGCCCATCTGCCGACCTTTTATTTACGCTCCTCGTTGTTTTTTATTTTGCTGTTTTGTTTGTTTGCTTGATGTTTTTTTACTTTTTGCCCACTATTATTTATGTTTCTTTATTTGTTGTTGCTTCGCCACTTTGTGGTGGTATTTGTTGTTTTTTTTTACGCCGATCGGTTTTCACTCGAAATTTGTGCGGCGCCTAAAAGTGTGAATGGGCGTGTGTGAGTGAGTGAGTGGGTGGAAGGGGGGTCGGGGAGAACATAAACATAAACATTTTATACACATTTCGTCACAAAATTGAGAGGCGCAGACACACATACACACACACGCCTGCACTCGCGCGGTGTATCAACAAAAGAAAAGCCTCTCTCTCCCTCTCATTTGCACAGAAAAAAACACACACACAAACGGTGAACCAGGTGGATTTCTCCGAATTTTCATTTATGATTTTTGGGCTTTTGCAATGCCGATGTTATCTATGTGCGTAAGATACGTTACAAGAAAACGAGGAAAAACACTTTTACGACCCTCTCCCTCCCCCTCGCACGCACACACATACACACACACACCTTACACCCCACACGCACACACACACACAATTACATTACGAGCGCTTCGCGTGCGAAAACATGATGCAAACTTTTCCTATTGGAAACCAATTATGTTTTCCATCCGAGATCAATAACATCGCGCCCAAAATCAATGCATCATCAAATGGTGGGGCTCACTCAATAAACAAATCACAGGAAAAAAAATAAATAACCCAACGCACATTAGAGGTGGAACTGGAATCGATGTTTGCTTACGATACTATCGATAGGCAGGCTTAAGGCGGTGATTGTACTCGCTAAGCGAACTCTACTAGGATGGCAACGCTCTGCCGGTTTGTGTACTTGCTAAGGCGTGGTGTACTTGCTAGGATGGTGTCTTTGCTAACTTAGCCGCGTCACCCTCCTTACATGTTGGTGAGACCCTTCGGTCAATTTCTGTTATATTTTCGGTATATATCGAAATATACCGACTGTGTCTTATAAACGGTCTCTCCAAAATGTTTGGAGTGTGACGCTGCTAAGTTCGCGTGTGACCGTTTGCCGCTTAGTGCGTACGCAAACCTATCTTTTGATTTATGGGCAGCACTTATTTCAAATTACTATTGAAGCGGAAATTCAAATTCCAAATATTTCCAAATTTCCTTAAAGATTGTCGCAACTGCACTGATAAAAGAATGCCGTAGAATTCCATTAATAAAGTCGGTTGAGATACATATTTAGTTGTTGGTGGCCAACGACTGCACCACATTTAATTTGGGTACGAAACAAAACTTAAACTTATCAATTTGAAAAAAAATATTCTAACCTTTTTCAGTTTTTTTTTTAAGCAGTTGTATGATGTTTGGGATAATAATAATTTTAAAGCACCTCTCCGGTATCCAAGAACTTCTGCCACTGCTGTTTCTGGAAAACTTCCCTAGGATCACCTGGTACTATCATTCAAGTTTTCCGAGATTCAAATTACAAAGTAGGCGGTGAAACGAAAAGTCTGTCGTCTCGATAGGATTGTGGCATTAGTATTGAATTTCTGACCCAGTGAACAACCAATATTTTTGGGGGAAAAAAGGCAGAGTTTTATATTTTCTAATTTTTATGCAAAGAAGTTCTGAATTATACTCGCAGCCAAGGTATAGCCGTGTTCGAAGTGAGTGTATTCGCGTAGCATTTACTCTGTTTCCTACTCTCCGATCAGTTTGAAATGGAGCCGAAAAAAAGGAGTTCTTCGTATGCCAAAAGAAGGAGGAACCCGAAAGTCGATTCTTCGGACTCGGAGGCGGAAATGCAAATCCGCGCCGGACTGCGCGTTCCCGCGAATCGTTCGCAGTCGATACCCAGGAAGTACATATCCAAGAATCAGTTTGATCGCCAAGTCCGTTCCGCTGTGGTGGAAGCCTTCAATGATTGCATGAACGAAGCCCGTAGATCTCGGTCTGTGGATGAGGCGGGAAGCCGCCGGAAACGCCGTCACCGGAGGTCAGACAGGGGCAAAGAAAGGGAAGAAAGCGAGGAAGGGGAAGAAGGAGGAGATGGGGTGGGTCAACGCAATCGTCAGCGCACCGCAGCCGTAGAAGGTCGTGGCGCCAATCTCACGGATCGAGCCAAGAACAAGTCAGTGAAGAAACCAGCTTTGGAGATCTATCATGAACGTCCTGTAGTGGGAATCCAAGGAAATTATCAGGCGGAAAACCCGGTAGGAGGAACATTTAAGATAGTCCTAAACATGATAAGTAAAGTAGTTAAGGGCCTGACCAACCTGATCATCTTTATATCCGTCTTGATCATGAATTCGAGAATTGTGCCGGCCATAAAACAAAACTTGGCCCGAATTCCCAAGTGCCCAACTTATGGGCTTATATTCCTTGGTCTATTCGTGTGCTTTCTCCTGACTTGGTCCTATGAGGTTGGCGAACCACTGGTGAGGATTCGAGAGGCTTGGGCCGTTTTATCCAAGAAGCCCAGCCGTTCTTGGTGGAACCTTTTCTAGGTACACCAAGTATCACACAAACACTCTAAGGCAAAATTCGAAATTTTTTCTTTCTCATTTTTTTTGGAATGTTTTAATGTTGTGCTTAAACGTCCACTAAGCTTTTTTTTAAATTTCTAAATTGTTCAATTATCATGATTTTCGGACATTTTCTTAATGAGGAATATGGAGCTTAAAGGGCTTCTAAGCACTTTTCAAACATGGTTTATGCGTAGTAAAAATTATTATCATTGTATGTGCCACTTTGTATAATTCATTTCAAAATTTCGATGTGATTTCTCTACTCGATTTGTACGCTGAATCAACACACATTAAATGTTAATAATAATGGTAAAACAAAAAAGATTGCTTTAAAAAATGTAAATAACTTTAAAAGTAACGTCTTTGGACATTCGCTCGATGTTAACTTAGCAGAAAAACAGCGAAGATAAAAACCGGTGTTACGTATAACTTACACTTACTCATAACAGACACTTACGTTTCTTGGTGATGGGACAAAAACATCGAAAAACATAGAAAATTGTAAAACATCAATGCGATGTTTTCATCGATGTTTCTCCACCTCTAACAAGTTAGCCAAGACACCAACCAAACACCGATGTTTCCCAAATTCTCCACCGCTAATAAGCAAAGCAAAAGCGAAACAGCAGGGAAAAGGAGGAGTCGGTGTCCAAAAACTGGGTTAAAGCCATGCCCGTATAGCCAGACTATCAATAATATTGTTGGCGACCATTATCTCCGACGAGCAGTGGTTGGAGGAGGAGCGTCGGCAGACGGGCTAATAAACAATGGAGCTACGCGAATTGCGCGGTGGAAATGGAGGGAACGTCGCAGGCGGAGGAGGAGCAGCTGCGCCGGGAACGTCGGGAGCATCGGGAAACGGAGCTCCGAGTCCCGAACTCGGTGGCATTTGCATTGGCGGCGCCGCCGGAGGGCAGCGAATGCCCACCAAGGCGGACATATTCATGGAGCAACTGAACGCCACCAATGCCAAGAAGGTGGCTCTGCTCCTGGTCCTCGGATTCATCGTCTACCACGGCCTGCTCAACTGGAACTACGGTGGGTGGTTACTATTTATCCCATATACAAATATCCCATCCTATAAACTATAGATTATCAGGAAAGTACTATCCTATCATATAAACTATATAATATCAGGAAAGTACTTGCTTATCCAATTATTTAAATATTATTATCATTATTAAATATTGTACTTACTATATTATACTATATAGTTTCCAATCAAAAAGCATATATGTAACTCAACATTAATCTATAAAAGAAATACGATATTTCAGAGATCAGACCATATATTTCCTTCACTTTTAAAGTCTTAAAATAGGGCTTTAGTTTTGACATCTTCTCTATGAACTATATATTTTATTATCATACGACTTTATGAGTCAGCTTCACCGTTTTTTTTATAAATAATTAAGATTAGGTATATTTAGCTTTTTTCTCTATACTCCATTATATTAACAAAACCCGATCTTTTGAATAGATAATGAAAAGGAAATCAAAAGAATTTAAATGTTTAAAATCTTTAAAACTCAAAGGAATAATTCCTAGATCATATATTTGTCGTGGTTATTTGTACAGATAATATAATCTGGTTATAATAATATTTTATTATTTAGCCCAGCCCACTTGGGCTGCTCAGCTTTTGTCACTTCCTTATTGATATTGATTTGTCCTGTTTTCCCGCAGGCAGCGACTCCTGTCAGTGGCTGCTGTCCAAGGGCCGCTTCAAGGGCGACAACGAGTGGCAGCCGTACGGCTGCATGGTGCACAAGTACTCCCTCACGTGAGTAATCAACACACATTCCCCATTCCCCAATGACTCACGCCAGCCGAAATTCTCATTATTTACAGCGACACCAGGCGCTGTTTGCGTTACCTCGCCTTCTTCGACAACAAGAACAACTTCGTGTTCATCGGCGACGAGAGCGTGCGGCTGCTCTACGAGCGCTTCGTGGAGCAACTGCGTCTGCCGCTGGCCGCGGATGAGGTGGCCGAGGAGGAGGACAACAACGCCTCGGCCACGGATGGCTCGGCCCGCTTCGAGGACAAGAAGCTGCACATGCTGGCCCAGTACATTCGGGCGGAGGAGGTGAGTCCGACGCTGGTCGAGCAGCTGTACCGCCTGGAGGCCGAGAAGCAGCTGTCCTCCGTCTACGTGGTGGGCTTCACCTATGCCGGCCTGCTAGCCGGCAACACGACGGACGATGTGTTGCGGCAATATGCCGCCAATCTCACCCTGCTGGTGGCACCCTTCCATCGCCTGGTGGCGCAGACATCGCGGGTCCTCTGGAAGCTGGCGGATCGCGTGGACGAGGAGAAGCTGCCGCAGAGTTGGAAGCTGCTGCAGAACGAGCACATTGACCGACTGAATCACGTGGCCAGGGGCGTTTTTCGCTACACCGAGGCCAGCGTTTGGGAGTCCGCCTGGCACATAGCCAACGGACTGCTGGACAACGCCATCGATGGCCACCAGCTGTGCGCCCATGGCCAGCGACTGGAGGTGCAGCTGCTGTGGAACATGTACTGCAACGACTATATGAACTACAACGATGGCACCTGCTGCAGCAGCTCCGAGCCGCACACGACGCTCCAGATAGTGGCGTACGCCCTGTTCGGCGTCTGCATGACCCTCGTGTGCGGCATGTGCCTGCGCCGGTGGCTGCTCCACCTAAGGGGTCAGACTTTATATGTGCCATTGCAGCAGCAGCATTCGCATGAAGGAGGAGCACCTAGTAATGCCTTATCCGCACTGATAACCGACTATGGCACGCCCATGGTGGCGCTATCACTGCTGGGTCTGATTCTGGCCTATTTCTACCTCTGCGATCGCACCAACTTCTTCATGAAGGAGAACAAATACTACTCGGAGTTCAGCTTCTGGATACCCGTGGGCTATGTCTTTGCCCTGGGACTGTTTTTCACCGAGGATTCGCGGTTTACCAAGGTGCTGAATCGCGATCAAACGGACGAGCTGCGCGGCTGGATACTGCTGGTGGTGCTGATATACTATATGACCGGGGCGCAGCGAGTGCTGCCCATTCACATGCACATCAAGCTGCTGATCTCGGGCTACTTCTTCCTCACCGGCTACACACACTTCACGCACCTGTGGCAGACCGGCGGCAGCGGCTCGCTGTTCGTGCGCTTCTTTCAGGCCATGTTCCGTGCCAACTTTCTCAGCGTGCTGCTGTGCTTCTGCATGAACCGGCCGTACCAGTTCTACTACTTTGTGCCGCTGCTCTCCTTCTGGCTGTGCGTCGTCTACTTTGTGCTCGCCCTGCCGCCGCGCATCTCGTCCGCCTCGGTGGACGCCAATCCGCTGCACTATCTGTACTTGGTGTGCAAGTGCATCGGCTGCCTGGGCGGCATCACGGTGCTCTTCATGTCGGAGGTCTTCTTCGAGCGGATCTTCGTGACGCGGCCGTGGAAGGCGCTGTTCGTGACCACGGACGACGACCTGCACGAGTGGTGGCACCAGTGGAAGCTGGACCGGTATACGGTGGCCTTCGGCATGATCTACGCCGCCTGCTTTCACATTGCCCAGAAGTACAATGTGTTCGACGACAACAACCATGGGAATCTTTTCTCGCGGCGGACCTCCATATCGGTCACCCTGCTGGCCCTGCTGGGCGTCGGCGTCTACACCTCGTTCTCGTTCCTGTGCCGCAACGTTCAGAACTGCGAGGAGATCCACTCGTACATCCTGTTCATCCCGATCGTGGGCTATGTGGTGCTCAGGAACATCTCGGGCATCCTGCGCACCCGCTACTCGGCGTTCTTCGCCTGGTTCGGTCGCATCTCGCTGGAGCTGTTCGTCTGCCAGTATCACATTTGGCTGGCCGCCGATCGTCATGGCGTCCTGGTGCTGCTGCCCGGCTTCCCCACGCTCAACATGATCATCACGTCGTTCATCTTCGTGTGCGCCTCGCACGAGGTGCATCGCCTCACCCAAATCCTGCTGCCGTACGCGGTGCCCAGCGACTGGCGCCTGGTCATGCGCAACTTTGTCATCTTCCTCATCGTGCTCATACCCGTCGCCCGATCGGACGGCATGTTCTGATTCTGATTCTGAGCGATCCGCAATCCAATTGCCGCCCAGGTACCAGGTGACCAGTGACCCAAAGTATTCGATAGATAGCAGCCTTCGGCCTAAAAAGCAATAAGAGCGAACAAGTGTTTAACGACAGGGTGGATCGGTTTTATAAGCTAGCTTTAAAAGTTTACATCTTCAAGCCCCTTTGCCATATCTCAATTCTTTCTAAAAGATATTTAATCTTAGGACCGTAGGTCTAATATTTGTTTCACGCATTTTTGTTAAAACCCAGACAAGACAATAATTTAATTTGTTAATGTTAGTTCGGAATCAAATTACGTTTCACTCCAGGCATATTTAATTATTGTATCCTTACAAATCGAACCACCCTAGTTTATATAGTGCGTGTCATAGCTATAAGAAGCAAATTGTAGCCAAGTCTCGAAAAGGGAACTTAAACTTAACTTAATTATTTCCGCCATTTCTTTGTTAATAGATCCCAACATTTTTTTTATTGAACTTAAGTACCTTAATTCGATTTAATTTTAAAGATAAGCTGAAAATATTCTTTATATTCTAGTTTAAGAACAAATTTTGTTAATGGGATCATGCAAATAACTGCCTTAAGTACATATTTGTTTATATCCCTTAAAAGCTTGAGAACATTTTTTTTAGAAATTATGGCCTTAACTTAACTATGCAACATTCTTATGGTTCTGAAACGCACTGTAGGCACACACTAAACTATAAATATAAAAACAAAAGAAATATATGTATATATGCATATGCCGTCATATTTTACGCCTATGTATACAGCCTAGGGTTAACTTAGCTTTAATTAAATTTCGCACAAATTACTTAACAACTCACCCAACCACACGTACACTCACTGAAAAACACGAGCAGCGCCTAACCAAATCGACATATGTATAAAGCAAGTGAATAAAGCAATGGATATATACTTATTTGACACACTGTAAGCAGTACGCTTCCGTCCGGAAGCCATCGGCCGGAAAATTTATCACGCTTTTCGCAAAAAACCAACTTTGGACTGGCTGGCGGCCACTGAACTGGGCATCCTTTAATGCGGGCACACGGATGTGGGAATGTCGGAGTCGCACGGGGCAGGGATTGCGCTAATTGACACGCGGCAAACAACCTGCAACTAAGTCTAAGCTGCACCGAGGAAAAACATCGCCTGGATGGATCACGGACTGAAATCAGCTAGGTTATTCCTACGCTCTAGGTAACTTTTGCATAAAATATTCAATAAATCATGAAGTCCAAAGATATTAGTTTTATATGTGTTGCCTATGCTTAACCAAGGTATAACTATATTAATAATTAAAGTTTAAAATAAATAATTGCAAGTGGTAATACAATACTTCTTAGTGGTTTTGTTACTGACGATATATAAAGTTAATTTTTTTAAATACCCCTTTTAAATTTCACAATGGGAAATTTTTCAATAAACTTTGTAATTCATGATTGTTTTTAATTTCGATTCATTTTATTTGTACATTTTATTTTCTTCAGTGCTAAAACGCAGGTGACAGTGCATACTTTCCATTCACAAAAAGCATTCATTCAACTCGCGAAAGTAAAAAGAGTTTTGCCCCCCAGGATGATGTGGGGGACGATGAGGGGCAGTCGGGATTGAAGCGTCTACAAAGGTACATATTTGCATACATAAGTAGACACACTCTATGTTAATGAAGAACTTAATTCGCATCGCAAACAGAAGTTTGTCTCGTTTAATTGGAAAATGTTTCGGGTTTTAAGGTTTTTAAGACTTGTGGCAAGCGAACCGCAACACGAGACATTTTTCCAGATCTGTCACGAAATCGCGTCATGGATGTATCATTAAGATTACTAAAATTAGTATGTCATATGATGACTTTAGGCATTGTTTTTAAAGATTAATATTTTGAACTTTTTAGTTTTATTGTATTTAATTAAGAAAAACAAATAAGAATAACTTCAATTATTTTAAGTAATTTAATATATTATTTACTTTTAAATTAATATTTAGTGTGTAAAAGCTCATTCCTTACATCTATCTTTAATCATCTTTTAAATTAACAAAAATGGGTCTTTAAAAAAGTAATGTATTTGTAATGTATTCAGCTAAATTTATAATTTTAAATATTTTTAATGGTTCGGTTGCAGGTGGAAAGCTCTCGCCTGCCGTCAACAAGTGGCTTTTCCACCGCTTTTCCACCCCCACAGCCGGATTCACGGAAGCTACCGCTTTTCTTGGCCGCGAACCAGGTCAGTAAGCCGCTGAAAAGACGCTTTTGAGTGAGAGCTGGCAAAGCTTTTCCGAGCAGCCTGGACTCGGCTTTTCCGATTTGCGGCTCGTCGAGCCGAGGGCAAAAGGTTTAAATTCCGGCGCTCAACGGCGGCGGCACCCAGTCATCGGACGAAAGTGTTTGGAAACGGTTCGTTGGCACTCCCACAGGAGCATTAAGAGCCACAGCAGCTCCACCACCCATTCGGTTGGGCGCCAAATAATCAGGCCTCCTTCGGCAGTTGCCCCAAAATTAAAATTCAAAATAAAAAATGGCGCCCAACGACAAAAAACCGCGTAAAGTGTGACTGCTGTGGTTTTTCAAGAGTTTTTTAATATTTTTTGCCGTGCTTTAAGTGCCAAGGAAGCGTTTTCAGCGCCAAAGCCGAGTGTTTTTTGAGTGTGTGTTTAAAATCCCTATTTTTGTCTTGTTTTTTCCTGTTGTTGTAGATCACATATCAGTTAAAACATATTTACCTACGCAAATATAAAGTGAAAACCATCAAAATTCAAATAAAATATTGGAAATCGATGTCAAAATTGTAACCATCAGAAACGGAAGTCAAGGGATCGAAGAATTCTCAAATCAAAGTCAATGGAAATCAAATTGAGAATCGAAATTTAAACTTACCATCATATGAATTGAACTTCAAATCAACTAGCAAGTATTCAGTTATTATAGATAAGCCTTTTAACTAATCAACTTATTGGTGTGAATACTTAATCTCAAAACAATATATTCTATATTAAGATGATCTTTATGATCGAGACTATTAGATATCAAGTCCGATCATTATATACACATATTAATCAAATATTTAAGAAAAAAACTTCAACATAAAAACTAAACTAAAAATCGATCCAAGAAGATCACAAAAAAACATATTTAAACATTGTAGAATAAACTCAACTTGATTGAAACTATTAAGCCCATCACGATCACTGTCTATGAATCAAAATTTTAGACAATTTAAATTTATCAAGAGTATACTTCTATTGATCTGTTCTTAAATACACAAATATAACCAAAGAATCTATAACCATTTGAGAAAAGCTATTGAAAATACGCTCATTACTATGTAAACAAAAAACATACTAAACATACAGAAACAACTATTTAAATGTAATTATTAACTTACATTTACCTTAAGATACATTGATATCTATGAAAAATCTAAGAAGAGCTTAAAATGCATCCCATACTTGATCGCTACTATAGCGATCTGTTTCAGATCAAGCTTATAACCCGATATTTGATCGAGCTGATTCGGTTAAGAAAGAAAAATAGGCAAAATTCCCAGGAGTCGCAGTAACGGATACGCAGTTCAAAGCGATCTTGTATCATAAACAATAAACCAAGCGAGATCGGAAAGATCTACGAAAATATTAAAACCGAAAATATCGCAGTGAGTCGATACTGCATTGAGAAGAACTTAATAATACTATAAACCCCACTTGACTTTATTAATATACCAGCCTAAGGACATCTCATAAGAGATCCCAGATCGATATAGAATCGAGTTAAGAACTCTCAGTCCAGAAACTAAAATCCAAATCAAAACATATTAAAAATCGAATTCGAGTTTGTAAATCGCGATCGCGTATCGAAACCTTGCCGATGTTGTAAATTAGATGACTTTGAATCTGATTCCCGACCTGAAGCCAAATATATTCATCATGAGGGTCCAGAATCGACCAGGACATGTGATCTAAGGACATCGCAACTAGCAGGTGAGAAGCTTTGGGACCAGTGCGACTCAAATTCAATTTCGTTGTCATTAAGTTGTTGGCACTGCCATTGCTGTGTTGTTGCTTTCGTTGTTTCCGTTGTTATCGTTGTTATCATTATCATTATCATCGCTCTGTAGCTCTTACTTATGTCATTTGCAATTACAAATGCTATTGCGATTACAATTAATGTTGAGTACATGAGCGAGAGATATAAAGATACGAAGGTGTACACACAGCCATTTGCGCGAGAAAAACAAAAAGAAGGACACTTGAAGAAAGCTTGCCTCTTAATGCCTTTTACTGCGCACTAGTTAACCAAAATACTTAGGACGTTGGCAAAAAGGAAGGAATACCCTTCGCATACTTAGCGTCGCTACTAGTTGGGCTTTTTGTTTTCCCGATTTTCGAGGTTTCGATTTAATTTGTGGATTAAAAACGCAGACCTCCCACCATCCATCCCCACTTGGGTGTGCGAGTGTCCTTGTGTATCTGGAAGTTAATTAGAATTGCGTTGGCCCGGTTGACGGCTCCTTGTTTTGATTGTGCTAGACAGACGCTTAGACAACTCACGTCTTTGCCTACAATTTGGCCTTTTATCCCCACATACTCTCGCCCCATCCATCTTACTGGTTTACAGTGAGAAAAAAACCATTGCAATTCATCTTTGTGGTTATGCAATTAATATAAAGTTTCCCTATGTACATAAACGATTTTAAACTACGAAAAATCGATATATTATTGGATTAAGTGTATTATTTTAATTTTATTTATCGCAAAGAATTGGAAATGATTTTCAGATTCTAGATTATATACAATTTGTTCGCATAACGAAAAATTTATATAATATCGCACCAATTATATTATATTTATTTAATTTATCCAAACAAATTGAAGAGAACTTCTTTAAAGGTTCAATTGCCATGAGTTTTAGATTCTAGGTTATATTTAATTGTTCAGTTAGTAGTAGATTGCCATAAAGCTTTCGCAACGACAAAAATCGATAAAATCGATATAATGACGCCGTGTATTATTCATCGAAAAAATATAATTATGTCAGTATTTGCGTTATATGTATAGCAAAAGTGATTATCAAAAATATCAAAATTTATGTGATTAATTTTAATATCGATCGCTACTTTCAACAGTTGACGCCTCCCTCAAGTCAATAACTTGATTCCGAACTATGATCCTGTAGTTTCTTTCGGTGCCGAGACACATACACAGTTTGGTAAGGCCCGAGGACATCGGTGTCCTTGCATTTGCTAAGAGGGTAACATCTGCCTGGTGGCCTCCCTTTGTGCTCATCCTTTCCCCCATTTTCCTTGGCGCCCTTTTCGTTTCTTCTTGTTTGTCACGAGTTTATTTTCCATGGACTTGGAATTGTTGTTTTCGTCTTGGTTTTGCTGGCGGAATCATATGAATTTGATTGTTGCTTTTCGCCTGGGAATTGGTTTGTAGCATTCAAGTTTTCCTGAGCTTAACTTGGGTCGTCTCAGTTTGAAGTTTCCTTTTTTTACTCAATTTTTACTGACCAAGATGCGCTTGAGTTGCATGTTCGGCTAGTTGAAAAGTTCCACTGGAAAATTTCAAAATAGAAGGATATACAAGTTTATGTAATATTTTAGTTATTGGATTGCGACCTATTGATATTATTCCACTTCCAATTGTACATGTAAATGAAATTTAAATTCGAAAACTCTCAAACACATTACTTGAGTACCTTCCCCGCCTTTGAAGTGTTTAGATTTTTGGTTTCAAGTATCCACCCACTGCCGGGCTTCCCTTTTGGATATCCTGGCACCTCGGACCCTCTAATGTATGCTACACTTTTGTGTTCTCGTTCGTTGTCATTTGCCCCGGGAAACTTGAGGGCGAAAAAGGAAGGAAAAAATATGAAAAATGCCAAATGTAAACAAAATCAAAAATGCCGGCCATGTCCTTTGGCGTTTTGCTCCACATATTTTCTTTGTTGCTCCCCTAATATATACAAATATTTTGATGGCGGAGGGGGATAAAAAAAACTGCTGGATGGCAGGGACGAAAGTGGGCCCGTTTCGAAATTGCTGGGCCTGTTAATTTAATTTTCCTCCATTCCGCTTCCACTACCGATTTCGTTGTCAGATGTCCTGGACTTTGTGGAAAGGACATTGCGGGTAAAAAACTAAATAACACGAAAAAAATAGCGAAGTGTGGTCCTGCTAATAAAAATCAAAGTTGACATGTCTGAGCTGGCTTTTAGACGGCCCAACTAATTCATGAATTCACTTTAAATGCTATTTGCAAAAGTGACTAGAATTTTCGCAATTCGATTCGACCATTCAAAGAAAAGATCACTTTTCTCGGAGAATTTTTTGTAACACTTTAAATATTTAAAATAAATTAAAAGCTATTAAGAGCTACACAAAAAAATGTTCATTCTCATTCCCTGACTTGCTCCTAACCAGTATAATATAAGATTTGTAAATCCCATTAAAAAATATTGGTTCACCTTTATTTACACAAAAAACGTATTCTGTTTCTGGTATTATCCATTTGACATTGAAGCATTAGCTCTATGTGATAACGTTCAATCCCTTATTGTTGCTCTTGTTGTTGTTATTTCTATACATTTTCCATTTTCAACTTTTCAATTCAATTTTGATATTCACTTGAGTTGCATGCAGTTCATTTTATTTATATGCTTTTTCTCACCAGTTTCGCGCTGGAATTTTTTTATGTTCGTTAACCATTTTGCTTGTTTGCTGTTTGTTTGTTTGTTGGTTTTTCATTATTTATAACTGAAATTTAAAAGCTGTTGTTGATGCCGACGGCGCGGCCTTTTGTTGTTGTCGTCGTCGTCGTCGTTTTACCCTATTGTTTTTATACATCTATCAATATGTACGTATACCCAATATATGTTCGTTGGTATTTTTGGTTTATTTGGTCCTGGAATTCCTATTGTTGTTGGCCAGTTCGGGCCATCTTTGTTTGTTTTGCTTTTTTGATGTCCAGTCACGCTAAAGCTTTCACTTCCCGCCTCTTTTTCCCCCCTCTTCGAATGCTTTATCCTTCCCTTGATTTCCGTTTCCGTCCCGCTATTTCCCCCTTTTTTTAGTATACGTTATGTGATTAAAGTGGAAACAAATTTGAGTGGATTTTACTCCCCTTTGTTATAGGTTATAACCATTTGAAGTTTTCAGCAATCAAAATAAGCTGCGAGTCATAGGGTGGTATTTCACATCATCTACCCTACTGAATAAATAAAATGAATATGTTTTATGGGCTGTACGAGAACATTTTCTGCCAGTGCAAAAGAAGATGCCAGGTAACTGGATTTTAAACTCATATGCTATTCCGCGAAATTGAGATGTTCAATAATCTTCGCCAGAATTTCCTTTCGCGGCTGAATACCCAACCGAATTCCATACAATCTCCTTCCGCCGATTGACCCACAAAAGGGGCTTAACTTTTTGGCCCACAAAAATAAAAATCTGAAAACGGAAAACAGAAAGGCGGTTGGAAACAATGGGCGGAAAAATGGGGATTCGCGGATGGGTATACATCACATGGTCATAAAGCATGAAGGCCTCTTTCATTCGAGTTTGTTTGTCTGCTTTTTTGGGCGGTTTTTCGTGCCGATAAAACGATCAATCTGATTGAAGTTTATTAAGAGACAATCGATAGCGATAAGGATTCTAATTGAATGGTTGAACTGATTATGGAAATATTTATATTAAGGAGTGACTCATTCATAACTCGTTTATTGCCTTGGATCGGATCGGAAATCAGTAGATAATACGTTCAGCTTTAGGTATTGAAGGTTCTACACGGAAATGGCTACATTCAGAAATAACCTATGCAAAGTCAAGAGTTTTACATTTCCCCTTAAAAGTGCAAGAGTGAAAAATCAACAAGAAGCGAGCACTCAAATTTCATTGGCCAAGTGAATCAATAACCATCTTGCATTTCTCCATTCCCTGCCAGACATGGAGATCTTCAAGGAGTGCTTAAAAAAAGTAGTCACAAAAAAGGGCAAATAACTGGCTTTTTTATCCTTGGTTTTTTGGGCAGCTGTGCAATCGTATTAAAAGTCTTCGCCCACTGGCAAAATGAAAAATTACTTACATTCGCATATGAAAAAGTACACAAGACATGCAGAATTTCCACACGTTTACACAGGAAGAATAGGAATGAACCCATTAAATGGATTAAGGGCTTTTAACAGGGATCTTAAATAAGAGTTAACCTATTCAAAACAAGAAAGGAAGCTACCTTCGGCCAGCCGAAGCTTATATACCCTTGTAGATAAAAGAATACTCACTCGGTGCAGTTCCAGGGATTCCAGATTCAGCGTTTCGATTTATTTCAATTTTGTTTTTAAGTAGTCAAGAATCAAAACGCCTACTTCCTACAAAGTTACAATGAATTTTCTTATATTTGTTTGGGAGCCTTAAGATATAGTGGTCCGATCCGGCTGGCTACGACATATGTACTACCTGCAATAGAAAGAAGAACTTCGGGAAAGTTTCATCGCGATAGCTTTAAAACTGAGAGACTAGTTCGCATAGAAACGGACAGACGGACAGACGGACAGACGGACATGGCTAGATAGACTCGGCTATTGGTGCTGATCAAGAATATATATACTTTATGTGGTCGGAAACGTCTCCTTCACTGCGTTGCAAACATCTGACTGAAATTATAATACCCTCTACAAGGGTATAAAAATTTACAAAAAAATCTTGTTTTTCAATTTTTAAATAAAAAAAGTGTATATATATGTAATTTCAAAGTTACATATATATACTCTACGCTTTAATTAATTAACCTCTCTGTTGATATGCCATATGTCCCCAAAACATTTTTTATGATGTTCAAATGGGATAAGAAAAATAGAAAAGACTGTGGGCGTGCCAAACTTTTATTCTACGAGCAACGGGTATAATAATATATTAAATATAAAATATTTAAATGGTCCAAAATAAATTCCCATTTTCGCTGCGTGTATTTACATATAAATACATATTGTTTTAGCAAATGTGAGCCACACCTCAGACTTTATCTGTCTGCCAGAATGTTTATGCTGAGAATGGTTGTCTGAAAATTCATTCCAAACGCTTCTCCTTGGCCCTGTGAAAAGTCGAAAAGTTGGGCCTGTGAATAAAAGCGGGTGCCAGGCGGAGGAACATATGTATTTTATATGCTAATGCGTTTAAAATCATTCAAATCGTGTCTATATCATATACATACCACACACCCAAGTAATTTGCGAACTTTTTCCAAACTGTCGCCCTCTCTTTGCAAAATGTGCAAATGGCAGTCGTCGTCGCCGTCTGTGCGTATAAATATTTATGGCTCGCACTGTATTACTTCATAAACAAGTGTGCGATTTCTCCAAGTCAAACCCAAACTTTCAACTTAAATGGGCGAACAAATAAAACAAATATCATCAACAAAATCTTTACCTATGAATTTCAGTCAAGCAACAATTTTAATATCATTTAAATCCAGCCAATTTACGATTTGCAAGAGAAATGTTTACGATTGTTTTTCAAATTTTTAATATATTTATATTTTATATTGATTAAAAGAGATTTTACAGATTATTTCCTTAAAGTTTTGGCTCAAGAAAAATAGCTTTTTAAAAAAATATTGGGTGAAATTGTCTATAATCTGTGATTTTGTAATAGAAATGCCTTTAAGAAATATTCAAATCCCACACGCAGACTGAAAAAGTCAGTACACTCTCTGTAAGGTCATTAAAACCGACGACCAGCACATGCAGCACCCCAAACCGCTTGCTTAAAAACATTTCCCTGGAATAACTGAGCAAAGTGAAATAAGATAAATGAGCCAATTTGACTTGGCGTGCGTGTCCCGGCCACAATAACAAATAACCAAATACCAGAACCACCCACAAAACCCCAAAGAACTCAGAAACCCAGAGAACCCACACCTGGGCCACACCTGCCGTTTCTTTCTCCGGTTTGGGCCGCTTAATAGGCCAATCCATATGCAGTCAAGTCAAGCGTCGAAACAGGCGGATTCAGTTTGTCAATCACAGCGCGTAAAGCGAATTTTTGAGTGAGATTTATTTATTTATTTATTTTATTTTCGCTTTCGGTTGTGTGCGCCTGGGAATCTTCAAATTGGTATTTTCGTGTAATAATTGATTTTGGAGAAATGATCGAAAGAGATTATCCCCTCCTTGGGGTTTTTAATATCTATGCCTGCACGGGAAAAAAGGTAAACAGTTGGAGTTTGATTTAATTCTTAAACTTCAATTTTAAAGAAGATTCAAAAATCAATAAATATTTTATTTTAAACAATCCCTTAAAACAAGGATATACTTTAAAAAGCGCAATCTATTAATATAAAAACTTTAAAAAAGCCTAAAATACCTTTTTTATTTAGTTATAGTTTTTATAGAGTTTTCTTAGTTTAAAAACTTCCATAATTTTCTCAGCTGCCACAGCTTATTACTGAGATAATCATATGTAAGTGTCGAGTAATTTTCCCCTCACAGTTTCCCCATTATGTTTCGTTTTTATTTTTTTGGGGCTTTTGCTGTCCCGATTTTTAGACGGAAATTTCGTGATGTGTGTATTTTGCTTATTGTTATTCGCCTGTCTGTCGAACAAGCGCGTTCATGTGTGCTGTTGTTGAGCGTTTTCCACCATTTTCCTTGCCCATTTTCCACCTAGCGCCGTCTGCAGAAATACAAAAAAGAAAAAGCGAAAAAAAATGCAACTCAACTCGACGCGACTCGAGTCAAAAAGCCATTAAGGCGTCCAAGTCAATGCACTCGAATGATGGGGCCAGCTATTCCCTTTCCAGAGGCCAAGTGGCCAGGATGGCTTTCCGGGAAAACGGAAAAGGGAAGGCCCTAGATATTTATTGACATTTAAATGGACTTACGGCAAGGTACTTTCGTTATAAAATTGAAAGATTTCCAGCCATTTCTGCCTTCTTCCTGCTGCTTCTTGTTATTGATCTAATATTTATGGATTAATCAATCATAAAATTAAGACCCTTGGCTGTGCTGAAGGTACTCTCCCGACTTCCCGCTGTGCCACTTGGCCATTTCACTGCCCTTGTTGTTCATAATTAATCGGGAGCCAACGGAGCGTATACTTAATGGGCTCAATCAACACGCATTTCGATTTTACCACCCGCCGTTACAATTGAAAATGCCGCTGCTGATCGACGATAAGAGCGTACAGCCCAAGCAGCGCTTAAATTGAACCCACTTAAATCCAACACCCCCGTATTGTCAAACTAATTATGAAGGACTCGGTCTACAGCTTCCATGTAACTTCAGTTCCCCGTCTTCCGAATCTTAGCAACCCACCCCCCGCGGAGACGAAACCCTTAAGAACAAGGCTTCGCTAAAACCCCTTCACTGCGGGAAAATTTCAGCTTAAGTGTGCAATTTTCCGACTCGAAATCTCTTCTGAAATCGATGGTAATTTTTGATAACTAATATTATGTAATTGGAGATATAATCTCCCCCTAAAAATCTCTACAAAAAATCTATACAAAATCTAAGGTGGTTTCAAATCAGTTACTACAAATTTAAGTTGCAACTTCTTTTAATCATTTTCTTTCCTTTTATAAGAAGTTTCGGTATATAATCCTTAATTTAGCACTTGATTTTAGGCAGTGTAGGTGGAACCACTCGAGCATTTCGAGCAGCGAGTGTTTGTGTATAGTATGTATATCTTATCTTTTGGCAACCAGGCTGGCATTTTATCTAAACCAGAAACTCGAGTGCTCAATGGAAGTGGGAGGGCTACGGGCTATGGGCTATGGGCTATGGACTATGGGGTTATCGGGTTATGGGGATGTGGGTGACACATGTAACCTCTTCTCCGACTCGAACTCCAGGTTTTAGTTGCCGGAAACAAAACAAAACTCGCGCAACTCGAGAGGAAAAGTGGAGTACTGGGAACGAGGAAGGGGTTTTCGGTTAACCCCCGAGTAAAGTGGCTTCCAGCTGGGGGATAAAGTGGTTGTAAGGCCAATATTTGCTCCAGGCAAATATGAATACACGGTTCGACTAATTACGCGCTCGTGACTCCCGGATAAAATAGTAGCAGCTAACCAAAAACTCAGACGGAAAAAGTTCAGGCCCAAAAATATCAGAATGACTCATGGAATCCGAGGCAAGGTTTAGGTCATAATAATAAAAGCAAACATTCGAATTTAAACAATCTTGGTTAATATAAAATTATTTTTTCAAAAAATCAAAAATCGTTTAATTCTCAATCACAATCGGCCAATATAGGCCGTTTTTATACGGATTCACCCTACATCGGAGCTAAGAGCAGTTAGTTTACTGGACATAAGGGACCTGAAATCAATTGCATAATCATCCGTCAGTGCGATTTTCACACTGTACTGAACCCTTTCCGCGTTGTCAACACAAATGACCATTATCAGCGGGTTCAGTTGATAAATGCCATTTTCGCCTCAATTAAAATCATTTTACACCTGTTACTCAGATTAGCGACGACATTTTGGAGGCGCTTTGCTGCAAATTGAAATGTGAATGTGACAGAAAACAAATTAAAGGCGTGGGGGCCCAAGCGAAGTGTGAAAATGTGTAAAAGTAAGAAAATGAATTTCCTGTGACGGCAAACTGCAGCGATGCGGAAAATTTGTTCGCAGAAAAATAAATCAAAATCTCTAATGAAGCGCAAAAGCGCAAGGTGCTTGGTAAACCACATATAGTAGATAGAAAAAGTGTTGGCTGGATTCTTCACGGGGTTTATCCACCAACAAATGCATTTGAGTGAGTGGAGACTGTACAGCAAACAACTGCTAACTGCGTAAAATGTGTGGATAATTATGAAATGCTATTGTGTCACTTTCCACACACTTTTCCTAGTTTTGTGAAATGTAATCGCAGTCGAAATTCAATTAATTTTGTAAACCACACATGGATAGATCCCTTGGCCGGCCCGCGAACGAGTTATTACTAGAATGTCAAAAACATAACACAATCAAGGTCCCAATTACAACAGAATGTGCGTACTATTCGGCTCTGTCAAGGAAATCAATCCGAGTTCCAATGGTCTGAAATGAACATTTGCGAGTAAAAACTTTGGGCAGGCACGCACCGAAAATTCGATTATCATCTGTATACTTGGCTGATTTTGCCCAATTCCGGGTATATTTACGGCCTCTTTTGTTTACTCCGTTTACGCGAAATCCGCCTCACATTTCAAATTGGCAGGCATCACCTAATTTTAATTGAGGCCTATTCAAATTCTACTGGCCACCTTTTCGGTATTTACAATTCCGCCTTCCGAAATGGATGTTTTTTTTTCGTTTTTTGATGGGCGAATGGTTTGTAGGTTTCACAAAAGCGTTTAAACTAATCAACAAGAGCATTTTGGTTGGTGGCCTGTCCTTTTGAATTAAATATGAGTGTGGGAGCATGAATTGCGCACCACAAAATAAGAAAAACAGCTTAGTGGGCACAGGTTTTTCCTTGTTTTATTTTCCTACCTTTGCATTATCTTTTTTTGCGGCTAAGCTCTTCACTTGGGACTCCATTTGCAGCTTCATTTCCTCCAACCTCTCCGCCACACACACGGCCGATATCGATTTAATGTAATTAAGGTAAAGCAGCACTATAATAAAAATGTGTCGCCAGGCAGCACGCACCCAGATACATCAGCCAACATACTTAACCGTCTTGTCCACGTCTTTCGACGCCCTCGTCCTGCGCCACCGGCACCCGAATAAAAATCAATAATTAAAGTTACTTTCTCCCAGCCGTTGATATTGTGGCTGGCTTAGTGTCTCGGCTTAAAGCCGAACAAAAAATTAACGAAAAAACAGGAGCTAAGTGGAGTGAGTGACTTTTATTACGATATCGATAGGTTCTTGTGCATTTCGTAATGACAGTTTTCGACAGAAAAGGACCAGTTGTATTTAATTTTTGGCAGTTGCGTTTTATTTCCGTTTTTGAAAATGTACGATTGTCCAAAAATTCACCTCCTGGCGATTTTAAAAGTGTATGTATATGATGGAAATTTAACAATACTGTTAGAAAGGTCTTCGTTTTTGACACTTAGTGAATAGTTTTGTCAAGTTTTTGTCGGTTTTTTTTTGCATTTTATTTGACAGTCTTGTTTTCATTATTACAGGATACAAGGCCTCTTGGCGGAAGGTACAGTTGAGCCTAGAGTTTATATTTTTTATAAGGTGCAAGGCCACTTGTCTAATTTCAAAAGGTACAGTTGTGCTAAGAAACCCTAAAGGTGACTTAGAATGCTTTCGTAAAGTACAGTTCGGCTTTAAAATTAAACAATATGACAACAAAATATAAGGCTTATAATGAAAGATTTACATCGATTTAGGCTAATTAACTATTCAATAATTGTGTTACAGTCTCGAATTCCCAAGAAAGTAGCTCGTTACTCGCTTTCCACCTGTGTTTCCACTTTCACACTTTCGGGCTTGCAAATTGAAATTGACAAATTACATGTCCACTTATGTCGACATCCACTTGTGATTGGCAGTAATATTTCCAGCTTTGCAAAATGGCAATGTAAATGAACAAATTTCTGGCGAACGCTTTTGACTAGCTGCTTCTGCCAATAATCAGTTTGCATTCAAATGTCACTGCACACTACGGTTAAGTGCGGAGATATGTTTTGGCAAGATAAGCCAACAAAAAGAGAGTGGGCGATTGTCAAACGACCGAAACGATGACCAGCTACGGTGCAATTCGTAATAAATCATAATTCGTGAATCCCACTAGTCCTTCAATATTCGCTTCCTGCGATTTAAAGCCACTGTACTCGCACTCGACAAAAATAAAACCAAAAAAAAAACAGAGAAAACCCCCGTAGGCGTCGCATTGGTCTAGTTTAATGGTGATTAATGATCAAATTTTTTGACAGGGACAGCGGCAGCGAGTGAAAAACAGGCTAAAATAAAAGTGTAATAATGTTTAATGTCTGTCATGCAAAGTAATAATACAAAATCAGTTTGCGTCCCCAAAACAACCAATCAAAACGAGGACTAATGGACGGTTTCATTTGTGTGATACATATTGACTTTGATAACAAACTTTTCATATTTTAAGTTTTAGAAAATACACTTCTTATTTTTAATGAAAGTTTGAATTGAGTTAAGCAAGAGAAAAATAGAGACTACGATTTTTGTGAAACCGCAGAAATGCATATAAAATACATTCCCCTGTTTTTGTCATCTCTTTTTTGTAAGTCTTCTGCAATTTTTGACAGTTGAAGAGCCACAACTGTGTTGATATTCATCCTTGTGCGCCGCAGTTCTGCTGGTGGACCCTCAAGGGCTGGATCATTTGCATGAACCATTTCCGGCTGAACCATTTTCGCTCTGGTCCTTCTGGCTTTTCCCAGTGTCAGTGTCCCGGGCTCAACGTACTTGCTGGATCAAAGCGGCACCAGGAAGGCAGCCATCTGCCGCATCCTTGGCTTCGTCCCAGCAATGGCAGGACACAATGTTGAGCACCTGGAGGCGCATTGCGGCTAAGTTGATTCCAAGGAGCGAGACTTTGTACCCATATTCTCGTCGCCCGTCGTCACCCGTCACCCGTTCCCCATTTCCACTACCCTTGTTTTCCTAGTTTTCCCCGCTTGAAAGAAAAGCGTCCAGGCATGCTGTCGGCATCATTCGTCTCCCATCATTTACACCAAGGCAAAATGAGTCTTTAGAAGTATTAAATCGGCTTTAAAGGAGGCTATATAACATAGTATCTTATTCTTGTTGGAACAAATATTTTCTAAGTTCATCTCAATGACGAATGGAGTAAATCATTGAAATAAGTCGTTCTTAAATCTCAGAAAAGAACTTTAGACTTTTATGTTTCTAAATCTTTTTTTATATGGAACAAAAATTCCAAACTTCAAATAGTTAAAAAAAATAGCGCCACAACTTTTGAAATTTCGATTTCTATTTCCTACTAAAATCCGATTTTTTTTAAGTGCACTCTGAGGGAAATGCGCACGAAATTGTTGCGTGCAATAAAAGTAAGCCGTGAGTCGGAGCTAAAATGCAACGTGGCTGATGTTGCTGGTATTTAAATGCCATTGGGGTGGTTTTGGGGTGGTGGGCGCAGGAAGTAACCGGGGGGAAAATGGGTGGCAAACAGTACAAATGAAGTGGCACGCCAGCCTGACAGTCGCTTGAAATGTTTCACCTACCTTCCGTGGTACTCCGCTCCCCGAAAATACCCCACGGTTGACACTTCAACTGCTGCACTTTATTATGTGAAATTAATTTTAATTAAAAATATTTTTAGCTTCCGAAATGAGCGTCCGCTGTTGGGACTAGAAGATTAAAATCTTAAAGTTAAAGAGTCATTGATATTTTTAAAAATATTCTAGTTATATTGTGAATAAATTTTACAATTCTTTAAATCTTTTCTAGTTATAACGAATAGATATTTGTTTAGATATTCGTTTTTTACACTTTGGTCTTTACTGACTTATCGAAACTATGGCTGAGCTGAGCTTTGAAGGTTGCGAATAGATAAAGTTACACTTTTTGCCAAGAAATTGGCGGCGGGAACGTCGCGATAATGATCCGGCCAGCAAGTTGACAGTGATGAAGCCCTCTGCTGACAGCTTTTGGCTTTTCGCTGGGGCGCCAATGCCCTGACAGATGCCTGACAACTGATTACACACCCCACTCGTCACCCCTTCGCCGGCTTGATACCATAGAGGGTACGAGTGTATCCCGAAGACCCATCCCCATTAGTATTGCCATTCGCATGCCCATTCCTGAATACAACCTGATTGAAGGGAATACGAAATGCACGGGGATAAATTTTGCAATCAACACTCTGGTTGGATTTTGTGTTCGCCGTCGCTCTTTTGGATTATTCAATGTGCTTGGCAGTCCATCAGCCTTTAAGATGGTTAAAAAAAGTAGGGGGAGTTACCCTCCGGGGTAATGGTATCCATTCCCGTCTGATCCAAACGGACAGTTTGTTGTGATTTCCCGCAGTTGGGTACCCCGTTCTCATTGTTCCTCCGCAGCACTATGTTTTCTCCCTTTTCTTCTATTGCTTCTACGAATTTGTCCTTCGAACTGCTGTTCTCGACTTTTATAGTACATTTTTTGGAATTCATTTGCACCAAGTCAAGGGAAAAACCAAGCAATAGCGCAACATGTGGTTCTAAAAACATGAAGAGCGATGATTCAAGCTCAATTTAAAGCTTATATTTATTTCTACCCCTGTAATTAATAACTTAGTACAAGTTCGGTTTCTTTTTCAAATTACTTAATTATCTTTTGGGAGCAAAAAGAGTTTTAATAGTTTTTTAGGTTTCAACCACACCAGTTTACAAAATATAATCGTCAAAGTGCTTTACAAGAGTTTGGTTTTCCAAATAAAGTTTAGCTTCTGGTTAAGACTATAACTTTTTGTAAGGCCCATTTTATATTTTATCTCAAGTTCTGCAAATTAAAGTGCTCTTCGGTCAACCAATTAACCGCGGCGAAGCCATTGAAGCTGCATGGCCAACTGTCATCCCCCACTGACTTTTCGCACCCCGTCCATGTGTTCAATTACGACCAGAGGCATCTTAATGCGCCCCCTCCAAGGCGAAGTGTCTGTAGGGGAATCAATTAATAGCGGCAATGGGCACCAATTAGCGGCTGATTAATTGGAATTCGATGGCAGAGTGGAAAGTGATTTCAAAGATGTTTCGGTTGTGGAGAGAATGCACTTCTCAGCAGATCAGATCAGTTATCCCTTGGCCTTAAAGCCAGAAGCCGAATTTCCCGTAATAAGGCTATCTGGAATTTAACTGGCATCTGGATGAGAAGGTTAATGTCCGTTGCAGCCGGATATATTTCTATTTTAAGCCCTGGTGACCCACTTGAAGCTGTCGACGGGGTCACCAGGGAGGGGAGAGAAGCCGGCCATCAAACGGAAGCTTCAATAAATAAATAGAAACTCAAGTGGCTACTTCCGGGGCCATCGATTGCATTATAATTTTATTTGCCAATTTATTCGCAGTCCATTTGGCATCGTTTGCATGTTTCAGCCCGTTAACAATGTACTTATTGAGAAACCCAACCACCCCACTAGAAACTCTCATTATAATGGTCTTTACGTGATTTATTGCACCCGGTTCTGGGTAAATTCGGTGGCTCCTTTTGTTTATTCTTTGTTAAAAAGCCAAAGCATTGTTGGCAATTTTGCACAATGGAAAATATAATTGCTGCTTTGGCCAAACGAGTGCAGCAAATGTTTTAAGTAGCAATAAATAATTCGAATTGAATGGGGACTTTATCTTGATTCAGGCACTAAAATTGAGAAATATTCGTAAATACATTTGCAATCAGAACGAAAGGAATTTTTTTCATTAAAGACGGTTGACTGAGTACTGAATATTTGTAATTTTACATTGCAAGTGCAAAAGAAATTTAGTGTGAAATATTGCAAAATTGTCGTTTAAAAAAAAAGGGAAAAATCACTTATACGACATGTGGGCAGAGTCAATATTATGCTTGACTAGCAAACACTCGCAGTTATTAAAAACTCCTTTGATGTACATTTTTGTACGCAATAAGAGGTGTCTCCTCAAAGGTTCAATATGCATACCATTGGACTTGTCCAACTCAATATAACCTGGATGCCCGGATCCTATGTGTATTTGTTTGAAATGACTTTTCCTGGCCGCCCACTTGGCATTGAAAGCATTCACATTCACCCACTGTTTATTTACTCATCTTTTCTGACTTGTCGACTTCTCGATTCCTGGGTACCAAAAGTTAACTCCTGCATTGGCATTGGCTTTGACTCGAGTCTCGAATCTTGAATCTCGAATGTTTTTGTATAAAAGATTCGTTGATTGCCCAGTTGGCTGCAGGCCAGCTTCTGGATCCACTAAACATCTGGATCTGGATTATGTGGGTGGGTTAAGGATACGGAGTCCTGAATATGAACCGAGAAATCAGTGGCAGGAAGGTGAAAGCCAAAGTTTCACTGCCCGTTGGCTGTTGTCATAAAACTTTATCCCTGTCATTACAAACGCCTTAACAGCTAGATCAACATGCCGCAAGTGGCCTTCTCCCTGGATAAATATCAACCTCCCAGCCGAATGACGAGCAAATGTAAAAAAAAGAAGCAAATTCATAGAAAAGCTCAAGCATGCGAGGCGGCACTCTAAGAAATTGATTGGTATTTATTTTCTTAAAATTGCAAAAATTTGAATTTGAATGCTGAATATGTATTATAACGTTTTTTTTTTTTTTGATTTATTGAGATGAAGCTAATCCAATCTTTAAAGTTTAAAGTCCAATGAAATAAAGTATACTTTCTCTTTGATTTTATATGCCAAACCAGATAATTGATATTATTTCCATTAGTTTTTCCCTGTGCATAACATTTTCCTGGGAAAAAGTGTGCTTAGAGCTGGTTGTTCCTTTCTCTGTTATTCTTTTTCTTCTCCATAATTTTTTTCCTGTTTTCCCTTTTCGACGGGGGATGCGAAAAGGCTGGGGAAGAGGTTTTCCTTAAACATTTATAAGGCTCAGCCCCCTGCTGTCCGCTCCCTTTGGCCCATTCATTCATTTCATTCATTCATTCCGATGGAGCCCATTCATTTTCCTCACACTTCTCCCCCACACCCACACTTTTCCCGCACTTTCCCCCCACTTTCGCCCACTTTGTCCACTTTCTCGTCATGTGTTGTAGTTGTGCAAATCCAATTTCATGCGCCTTTTTATTTATTTCTGGTTCCCTTTGGCCAGTTTTATGCTTTGTGTTAGTTTGTTGCCCAGCGCAACGTCCACTGTCCAAGTGCCACTCCACCTCCAGTTGCCCTTTTTCTCAGTTTTTTGGTGTTTTTTTTTTGTTTCATCCACTCGAAGACATTCCTTTGCGACCTCTCGATTTTTGGGTCAGTATTTGGTATAAATTATCAGGCCAAGATGGGATCGTTCCTTCGAGGAATTCGCATACTGTCGCGACCTAAACAAACAATCAGCGGAAACGTTTCGATTGCGAAAATAAGAAGTAGGAACGGGCTTGCGAATGGACGAAAGTCAAGTGATCCATGTTGAAAAATATCAGAAAAATACTTAAGTTATACATCAGATGCACAGAACATTTTAAACATTTCTTATAAAAACGCATGCAAAAATATAAAATGTATTGTACGTTCAGGTTAGGCATTTGTTTCCTTTTTTAATTTTCACTCTGTAAGTTTATTTAAAAAACTATATTTTTTTACCAGTGTAAAAGTTTAAAAAAAAGTTGTCAGACCTCTAGTGTTGTGCACACACACTCGCAATATTCAAGTGCTGCGGAATGGTTGAAAGTCAGTGGGAAAAAATGAAGAGAGCTTGTTTATTTGCCTCTAGAATTGATTGACAAACCGTGAAATTATTTAGGGAAATGTATATTTAAAGAACTGCAGTTGAGTATGTCAATGAACTGTTGGCTTTTGCCTTTCCATTTCCATTTAACTATTTGCTTTTATTGGAGTCCCTTAAAAAATAGTTTTCTTTAAATATATTCCAGGATATTTATTTAGGTAGTTCTTCATAATAATTTAAAAAAGTATCTTGGATGCTCTGTGATTTAATCTATCATTAAATCCATACCCATCCAATATTATATTTCCATTTAAATTTCGAGAAATATGTTAACCATTGAACGTTGCATTTGCATTGACCTTAGGCGTGGGTCTTCACTTACCAGCAAGACCCACAATCACCATCACCTCGCTTTGGCCCTGAATGTGACTGGTACTTAACCTCCAAAAAGCGGCAGCTGCAATATCTTGGCGCCACCTCAGCCATCGTTTCATATGACTGCCCTTGCTCTGGGAGCCCTCAATTCGTTCGCATCTCACCCTGTTTTCGACCCCCTTTGGCGTGTTTTCAGCCCCTTCTACGCCTCCTTCTCTGGCCGCAGGCTGTGGCTCATTTGGCGTTTTGTAGCATACCTATTTGGGCAAGCAATAAATTCACCCACATATGCATACAACTGAGGATAACACAGTACTATATAAGGTTTTCTGAGAGAATATATTACACTTTTATACATTTTTGAATTTTAGATTTAATAACTATTTAACACTGTGCTGGTAAAATAAATGTAGCTCTTTAGAATAATCGTGCAACACAAATTATTACTAATAACAAGTAAACTCTTTAGTATTATTTTAAAACCCAGTTTTAACATAGCAAAAGTGTATTTTAAAAATGGTTTGAAGAGTAAAAAAGTAATTATATTTTCAATTTCTAGTATATTTGTATTTTCCCAGACCATGTACAAATTGGCAGCACACGTATTCAATTAAGATCTGAAGTTGCATTTGTTGTGGTTTGGTTATTTGGCTTTGCAAATTAGATATATAACTTTTTACAGAACTAAAAAAGTTTTTATTGGTGAAATGAATAATTGTTACATACTTTGGTACCATGTGCAACTAATATTTTTACCGCACCTGTATGCACGAACAAAAAGGTTTTTTGAAATATAACTTTTTACATTTCTGTGAAATGACTAATTGTTGAATATTGTGCCATGTGCCACTAATATTTTAACCGCAACTGTAGGCAACAACAAAAAGATAGATGGGTGAGAAAGCGGACAAAAATTGGGGCCAAGTTGCCTTTTTGGCTCAATAAACTCTTGTAGCCATATATGTAGGTATGTCCTTGTGCCTTCAACTCCATGTTAATTTAATATATGAATGACTGAATAAACCATAAGACAGAGAATAATATGTTGCTGCCGAGGCTTCACTTAAATCTTCTCCGTCGTTTGTGGCGAATTTACATTTGGTTTGCTAATTAAAAAGGCTGCAGGGACGAATGTATGGGATCCTGGGATTCTAGGCCAAAGAGGCGGGACGCTACGGCATGTAAGGTATGCTCATATTTTTTGAAACGCTGTCCTTGTTTCCGTACAATCATCTGAGGACACTAAACGCTTTTGCAAAACCCCCAAGCCGACCCCCTTATAGCAGTGCTTTGTACAGAGAAAAAAGAAAGATATAGGTACCAGATCTATGAAAATAGATATTTAAAAAATCTCCAATTGATTTGCTATTGAGATTACAGCAAAGTGATGTTCTTTTTAGTGGCATATCCATATTCAATTGGACCAACTGCATCACAGTTAATGCATTTTTCTCTCTCTGCACCCACCTACACTCCCCCAAAGAGCAATTCACTGTGTCCGCAACTTTTTAATAAGCCCGACGCGAGAGTCTGGGCCAGGTTCCCACTTGACATGGTTGAGCTGGGGACTTGACGAAAGAGGCTAACTTTTTTCTCGTTGTTTTACAGCCCAGAATGTTTGAGTGAAAAAAATGGGAAAAATGAAAAGGGAAAAGGGGGTGCTTGGCTCCCGCCGACGCCTCGCAAATTGCCCAAGGGGGGCTTTTTCGGGGGCTTCTGACCCCCCGCCCGCTAAAACTTTTCCCACTGCAAATTGGCAGCAAATTCGAGCTGCAGTGGAAAATTAGAGGGCATTATGGTTATTCGTTATTATAGCCCGGCAGCGGTTAGATCAAACGCTTTCATAAAGCGGATTAGGTTAGGAAATCCCCTCATTAAAGAAGCGAATACTTGCCAAGCCCCCGCCACCCCAAACACTCAAAACATTTTAGCTAGATTATTTCCGACCAAAAATCATAGTGAAATAAAATGGTTAAGTGGACATTATGTCAATCGTTAATGGCAAAATAGATTTTATAAATATTAAACCAACATTTAATTAAATTCCAATGAATTGCTCATTATATGAATACAATATTTCCTTTTTTGGCAATGCACTTTTTCAAGTGTGTTTGCGTTTCGAGTGGCTTATAATTTGTTGCGTTGCAATTAATTGCGGTTCGCGTCCGATGACCTCTTCGTGGAAGGGAATCTTGGGCTTGGCATTATAGTCTAGAGTCTAGACTGCACTGGACACGCCCACAAAGCCAACAAAGCATAATGGTCACGCCCAGAAAAGTGAGGCAACTTGTTGAGTCAACCGAGGGGGAATGATAACGATTTCGCCCCTGTCAAAGATTGTGGTGACGCTTTATAGTGCAACTAATGCACCTTATAAATATGTCTGGCATCTTCTTGATATATTATTTGTACTTTGCTTTATATTATCGAAAACCATTTTTGACCAAGTTACAGAAAAAAAAACAAAAGAAAAAAATTTAAATTTTTACCGAAAACACAGATCCCAATTTTCCACAAAAAAAAATCGTTTTTTGGCCGCAGCAATAGAAATATTGATCCAAATATGGATTGTCATACCTTTCTGAACTCGTTATTAAATTTCCAATCAATTGGCATTTAAACCTGGACATTTTATTTCTTAAGATCACCCGGAAAGTGTCATGGATTTATTTATTATTTTGTTATCTGTTCAAAACAGTATATATTTTTGGTGTCAGACCATTTTTGGCCAAGTTACAGCAAGAAAACAAAAAAAAGTTCACATTTTTGTCAAAAACCGAATTTTTTTTCTCTAAAACAATTTTGGAAAGCTTTACCTAAACAACTAATATAAATTGTATACTTAAGTTTAAACAAATTCTAAAATCGGTAACGCATTGAATTTCGCTAAAGTTGCAAAGAGAACATTTTTTCGTTTCCGTTTTTATTTTTCTGTGACGCACATCTGCACCTCATTTACATGCCCGATGGGGGCTGCTTTTTTTTTGTTATACAGAAGTGGCGGCGGGTTTAGTCCATTTGCAGTGCATAAAAGTTGAATAAGTTGTTTGGTGTCCAGTCCGAAAAAACCGCCATTAAAATAACTTTTTGTCCCATGTTTTTTCGTGTACATCTCGAGATGGGGGTATATATATTTCTTCCGGGCCAACATACATACATACATATATATATATGTTGGAGTGACACCTCCAACGTCAACAACTTCAACATCAGTTTTGCGAGGCGCGGCGGTCTGATAACTTTTCAAATTTAGCCGCTTGGAAAAAGTGTGTGAAGAGGCTCGAGGAGGAAAAGCCCGAGATGAAGGAGAACTTGAATGGGAGTTGGAAAATGGGGATGAGGGATGATGGGGCGAAGGGGTGCCGAAAAGTATGCTAAGTATTTTGACGGAACCCCCCACCCCATTTTCCACCCACTCACTTACCCTTGAGTTGCGCTTGAAAGAAGTTCGCTTTCAATTAAAGTTCAACAACTGAGAAAACTTGGGTATTGGCCTTAATCTTAATCACAGCGACCCTATAAAAGGTATGGATGCGATTGCTGAATGAATGTTTATACAAAAAGAACTGGATTTCTGTCAACTAAAATGGCTTTCATTCATTTCTGGGCCATATTGTGGGTCGCAAAGCTTTGAAGATTAACATTTTTACAATATATATTTCCATTTAAATAAGAATAATTTTTAAGCTGGAAGTTGGAAAGAAACTTTGTATTCAAAAGAGGGTTTTATTTAGATTCAAATTTCTCTCTCAAGGTACTTTTCCTATGTCTTCAAGTTCGAATTTATTTTTTAGTGTCCACTTCGCAAAGAAGATTTCTATGACTTCACAGATCTGTAGAGGATGAGTCCAGATTGAGATGACTAAACCAAATATTTAATTTTCATTTATTATATTTTCTATAATTTATTTTTATGTTCGCCCACTGCTATTGCCAGCTCTCTCGCTCTCGCTGTCCCACTCTAACCTTGATGCCTGTTCTCTTCTTGCATGTTACTTGGTTTGCGACGTCGACGGACCAAAAAAAAAAAGTTTTTTCATTGAAGAAGGAAAAAATCAAAAAAAAAATCAGAAGAGAAAGTGAGAAAGAAAAGAGAGTGGTAGAGGAGCCATGGATACCAAGTTGGAGGCTCGTGGCCAGTTTCCGGCCTCGTTCCCCGACACGTTTAAGAACTTCTTTGCAATGATGAACGAGGACGAGGATCATGTGGGGCTGTTTGCCAATCTGCTGGAGGATAAGGTAGCTCCTGAGCCCCTGAGACCCCCCACCGCCCTTTGGATGACTGTCCGCCTGCTCGCATGCTCCTTAAGAATGTGACAAACACTAAAAAGTTAATCGCAATATTCCCTTTTTTTTTTGTGATTTTTTGGTGTTTTCTTCCAGGTGATTCCGCGCCAAAACAGCCCCGTTCAGCCGCAGCGGCAGAGGTACGGCGGCAGCATGCGGAGTCACAGTGGCGGCGATCGCAACGATCGAAGGGGTCGCGCCGAACGGCAGTATCAGCAGCATCAGCAGCAGATCCAGCAACAGCAGCAGCAACAACAGCAGCAGAATGCCCAGCAGGTGAGATATTACATATGAGATATATGATATGAATTAGGCATTGTACAAACAAATTTTGAGTTTAATTTAAATATAGTTTTATATATTTGTAGTCGAGCTTCTGTAACTTCAATTTGAAATGGTGACCTTAAACTATACATTGCCAATACAATTTTTAAAATTTCCTTACTTTAAAACATTATTTTCTAAGAATAACTACAATATACTTATTTTGTATGGCTAATTTCTAATTGTGATTAAAAAGTAAAACAGAACAGTCAGTCTAAGAGGAAGATTTAAATTAAGCAGTGACAATTTTATTATTTCGATTTACAGTTTTGAGTAAATATTTGTGTTTTTATTGATTAATTTGCAGCAGCGAGCCTTTCAGCCGCGCGGTCGCAGTGGCAGTGGCAGCAGCATCGACCTTTATGCCAGCCGAAATGTAGGTTTCGTCAACACCGCCACCACCAGCCGGGTCAATTCGTTGCGCAGGAATCGCTCGCGAGGATCGCTGACCCTGAGCAGCAATGGGCTAAATGCTTTGGGCTTGGGACCCGTCACCCTGGCACCAAATGTCAGTTCAAGCAGCAGCGGCAGTGTCCTCGACTTGACCCTGCCACCCGGCAATGCAGCAGGAGGATCCTTAGGAGCAGGAGGATCAGGAGGATCTGTAGTTGCAGGAGGAAGTGGGCCGAATATGTATGCATCCCCCTCGAAATCGAACCTCAAGTCGGCCTTGAAGTCAACCAGTGCCACTGTGGATCGCGGATGTGCCATCTTGCTTGGCAGCGACATCAAGATCTGTTGTCTGCACGATGAACACACCATAAATGGCCGCCAGCACCTTCAGCAGCAGCTCCAGCAGCAACAGATGAGCTCTGGTCAGAAGAAGCACGTGACCCTGGCCTGTTGCGAGTGCGTTTGCGGCAATGGCCAAGCTTCACGTTCCGGACCCGATGGCGAGGACAACGGTGGGGTGAACTATATGCGAGGATACGTCGCAGGATACCAGTTGCCGCAAACTCCCAAGGGCAAGCCCATCGACAAGTCGAGCACCTTCACATCCGCCGAGGTGGCGGCCTCGAAGAACAAGGATCTGCAGGAGCGCCAGGAGCGGCAGGAGAAGCGTGGATCGGTCATTCTCGAGAGGGCCTTTGATTTCGGTGAGTATTTAAGGGAAATAATAAAAACTTTATAAAGGGATTGGTTGGGAATAAGTCTTAAGCTTAGTTTTAAATTTCAAATTAAATTAAATTAGTGTGGAAAAATGTTTTTGAAAGAAATTTTTTGAGAAAAAGTAAAAGTACTAAAGTAAACATTTCCAAACTTGTTAAAGACTCCAACAGGATAAGCCACACTTTAAAGTTTAAACTCAAAGCGCTTTAGATGGCCCTAATTTTACCTTGATTAAGTATCCGCCCTGCAGTCCGCCGTTTTATCACTTGACAGTGTTGTAAAGCGCAATTAAAAGCGCACGCAATGTGGACGTTTTTTTTCACAGCGGAAAAAAGGAAATCTCGGCCATCTGGATTATCGCAACGGAAATGCAGGCGCTGCAGGGGCTGGCGCTTGATTAGGGAATTAGTCAACAGTTACTGGGCAGGGGTTGACTTTATCCTTTCCCCAAGAAGGAGGACCCAACCGAACTGCCACGAAGTGCGGAAGTCGGAAGTGCGTGCCATGGGCGGTGGCCCCAATTGCAGAACGAGCTGATGGCTGATGCCTGTTTGCATGCTGCACGGCCATCGGCTGGCAGGTTAATTAAGACCACCGCCTGGACTTGTTTTCCGGGCACAAAGTGACACTTTACGGCGACAATGACATGGGGCATACTCCGTTCTCCGGTCTCTGGTCTCTCGTCTCCAGACTTCGTACTCCAGTCTCCATGCTCCAGACTTCAGCTGACAGAGCTAACGAGAGCAGATAGCAGCTCCAGGTCCCTACGCTTTGCCACCGTTGTGGCTGCCACATTGATGCAATTGCGGCTGTTTTGTGGCACCTGACAACAAGTCAAGGGACAAGTCGCTTGATGTCCCTTCAAAGCACTTAGCACCGGACGCCCATTACACTAGCTTACACGTTTTGACCTTTATCTTGCATTGAAATGCTTGTTTGTTTTTTCTTTTAGTTACTTTTTAAATTGCCATGGTTTTCTAAGTATTCAGACATTTTTATAAAAATATTTTTCCCGTGAGCCAGTGCTGCCTAACTAAACAGTTTTCATAGATGTTGGCCCCAGGTAATGACAGGGAATAATGTTAAACAAACGTTGGCCAAGTTGTCCTCCTTTTTGGACAGCTTTTCAACTTAATTCAGTTGGGAATCAGCTTAGTGCATTAGCTTTCGGTACTTGACTTGAAAAAGTGATTTAATTTAAGCCGAAAATTGTATTAGGCAAACTCTAACAATGGCTTTTTGTGTGTGTGTGCGACACGAGAATTTAGTAAACTACGGATATTGGGAAAATAAAAAACCTCTTTGGGTAAACGCGCTTTAAATTCGCTTTAAATAATAAAACGGATAAGTCAAGGCCGCACCAAAGAGCCAGCAAACAGGAGCCGGAAGGGAGCCCAAAAACGAAAATTAAACATCAACTTAAAAAGTGGCAAATGAAGAGTATAAAGCGAAAAAGGTCCGACATTTACCCGCTGCTCGTCCTGAGTCCTTTTCCATTTTTCCTCATCCCTTCATTTTTCTTTTTTTTTTTTGGTTGTTTTGAGGAAGAAAGGGAGGCGGGTGACATTGACGGGTTACATGGATAATCGGCTCTTTTTCGGATGGACCCCCACGTCCATGTTTCCCGACAGGTGAAAGGATTCCAACTTAAAGATTCTTTCTGCCTTTGTCCACTTAATTGCATTTGGTAAACTGTTGAATGGAGCCGCCCGATAAAAGGGGCCGGCGACTCATTTCTATAATGGATGGGCCCCTTCATGGTGATTAATTCGAGTGAATGCGGCTGAAAAATGTTTGAACCGAAAAGAGCCTCGAACGTTATGATTAATCGGCGGGATCAAGTGAATTACTGGTTAAAATCATGCCCTCAAATGAACAAAAACAAGTGACAAATGCCCGCCGACTGTCACACTCATTAATCGAATGATTGAGCTGCATAATATAGATATAGATGCGGCAGACAATATAAATTCATCCTTAGAGATCCCATTTAATAGACTCCTCCCGGCTTCGTTTTCGGCTTCAGTTGCCAAAATTTAAATGGCGGCAGCATAATAAAATTCTTAAGCTCTGTCGACGAAGAATGTGCCACACGCTAATTAAGAGAAAGCACCCAGAAAGTTTCCTAGACAAACTCGGAGCCATGAAATTTAATCATAAATATGTTGAAAACAATTTTTATGGCCACCCATTGGACATGGCTGAACTTTCGGGGGGTGTATTCCTCCGAGAAAATTTAAAAATAATGAGAATGTAGATTGTTTGGCAATTTGTGAATTTTAAAACAAAAGTTTCGATGTCTAAAATGTGGAAATATTTTGTTTTATACCTTACTTTCGATTTGCATTTATTATTTATACTAGCTGATTGTTAATATTTAATAGACATTTTAATTTGATTTATATTTAAGTTTGCTGGTTTTACAATTACAGTGCGGATTTCAAGTTGATTTCTCCAAAAAGTCAAGGTGTAAACCTCTTGGAATCCCGACATTTGAGTGACAGGATCTCCCCAAAAGCAAATGAATATTTAATGGGTATCCGTGTGGTCGAGTCTGTTAACCTGTCATGTGTGTGGCCATATTTTTAGCGATGCTTCGGGTCTAACCGACAATTTTTATGGCGCCCACCGACGCACAAAGAGCCAAAGTTTATTAATTTTTTTTCCTTTTCGCCCAGCAACAAAAGGAAACAGCAAAGAAAACTTAAGCTTGGCTATAAACATGTAAACAGAAAAGCAAACACAAATACACACGCATACATACGCATATAGTATACAAAGTCAGTGGAAAATGTCTCGGAAAAAGTTTGCTTTTTGGGTTCTGGCAAAACATTTTCATATTTGACTTCAACTTGGGACACATAATTCCTGGCAAAGACACACACGCAGAGAGGCAGAGTGAGAGGAAGAGCGATATACAGACACCCGGGCACAGGTGCCCCAGGTGTGAACCCACCACCACCCCAATCCCAAAATGTTCCGCACTTCTTAGGTTAAAAACGTAGAGAGTATAGAGAGCAGACCCACCGGAACTGGCCACATTTGTTTTTCACCACATGGTTGCGGTTTATTTCTGTCAACTGGCCAGTGCAAAACACAATTGTCTTACTTTGTGATTGCTATTTTTACTCAAATCCTGAGATTGTGTCATTTCCCTGGTAAAGTTAGTTAGTTTTCTAATTTTGATTGAAATTCAGGAAAATACATACATATGTGTGACCTAAAGGCCCTGTGAATCTTGATTCATCTTGGACTAACTGACAAGAGTTATTGAAGAAAGCCATGGCAACATAATGAAATAAGTTAAGCAAAACCGCCAAAAAACAAATCGAGCTCAAGTTTTTTTATCGCCAGGAATTACTGTTATTTCTTAACTTAAAAATCTGAAAATAATTGTAAAAAGGTGCTTTTTAAAATACAACCCATTACAATTACGGTCCCTGGATTAAATGCTTCACATTGAACTCAATTGTTTTTATTTTGGGCTGTCTTCTTTCTCTTACTGGTCCTCCAACCAGTTCACCTTATAAAGGTATATGCATAGGTATATTTTTGTAATTTTATTTTAATGTTTTTTTTCCGTTTTTTTTTTATTTTATCCTGATTGCTGTTCGTGGTTCCGGTCTCGGTGCTCAGACGCCAGCTGCGACGAGAGTGACAGCATAAGCAGCAGCACCCAGCATCCGGTGCCCTCGCCGGCTCCCCACCAGCCGGCCTACAATGTCCTCAAGCCGATCTTGAAGCAGCCGCATCAGCAGCAGCAACAGAAGGTGATGTTGCAGCAGCAACATCAACAGGTAAATCCACAGCAGTATCAACAGGTGACCCATTCCCATCAGCAACACCAGGGGATTGCGCACCAGCAGCATCAAGTGGTGACCCATCAGCAACATCACCAGCAGCAGCAGCATCTACAGGTTGGCCACCAGCAGGTGATCCATCAGCAGCACCAACTGTCCACCCATCCGACGCACCCACAGCCCATGCAGGTGCACCCACAGGTGCAGCATCCGCCCCCTGGCGGTCATGTGGTGCACCGCCTGCTGCCCACACCGCCCACACACAGTGGCTTGGGTGCCTACCACACCCGTGAGGCGGCCTTGCAACGGGTGCAGCAGCAGAGCGGCTACTACAACCAAGGGCCCAGCACCTCGGCATCGGCCTACGGCTACAACCAGTCCATGGAGCATCAGCAGATACAGATGCAAATGCAGATGCAGCAGCAGTTGCAGTACGATCAGCACCAGGAACTGCAGTTCGAGCAACATCAGCAACATCTGCAACATCAGGTACATCAGCAGCAGCATCAGCATCAGCAGTACGCCGACGATACCGAGTTGGATTACGATACCGAGTGGGAATTGGACGAGGAGCCTGCTCCTCAGATTGTCCCGCCACTCACCACCTTCAATGATTTTGTCAACGCGGCCCAGAATCCAACTGGCAGTCGTGTAAGTATCGCTTTACAAATTAATTTATAATTCATTTGCGATTATAATTAATCTAGATTATATTTAAAAAAACAGTTTCGTATAAAATTCATAATATTACACTGACTAGATAGTTATTATACAATAAATTTCCTTAGTATTTTAAACAAAAGTCTGTATAAAATGTTTGCTGCTGCTTTAAACCCAAAACCCATGCCAACGTAAATTTGACACTTTAAATTGCAATTATAATTGGCTTGCGGTCCAATGTTTATAGTTAAATACCAACCGACACTTAAACACAAATTAATTAAACCATTAAATATTTATACTGCATTAAATTTTTATTTGCCTGTAACACAAAGTTCTTTTTCAGCGACACCGCTAACCGCTTTCAATTTGTCTGTTTATTTTTGATCACATCACAATTCATAGCAGAGTCTGAGGGCCCAGAAGTCCCCGATTTTGAACAGACGTCGCGCCTCATCGATAGCCGGAAATTTATTGCACTCGGATTATACGTACACACGGAACAGTATCGGCGGAGCTCCGATCGACCCCAACGATTTTCAACGGATTTCCCACAGCAGCAGCGCCAGGTAATTTAAGAGGATTTATAAAAATATATAGCTATTAAAATTTGCATTACTCCTCGGTATGGCCTTATACATTTTAAATGACTTTCGTCGGGTTTCCCTTTCTTTAAAAACATATTCAACATTCATTCCATTTCTAAAGAAGATTAAGCAGCAGCTTGGGGCAGAAGTCCTCGCAGAAGGCGTCCAGTCATAAACAAGAAAAAATGATAATTAAAAACTTTGCAACAATGCCCGGCAGGTGGGAAGGGAGAAGGGAAAGAAGGGCCACCCTAATTAGGTGACCCCGACCGCCTAGAGCCCTCAACATGTGACCTCTTGTCGCCTTCTTGTGGGCCAAACAACTTGCCATTGTCTTTGGCGTCCCAGGGCGACCTTGGCCCAATGGGTTGCTTTCTCGAGATGGAAGCTGCAGATTTAATGCCAAATGGCTTTTTGAAATGTTTTACGCTTTATTCCATTCACAATTCACTAGCAAATGGCTGGTGGGAGAGCTTCTGCTTCTCGGAAAAAAGCTTGCACTTTTTTCAACATTTTATTTCGAAAAGGATGCATATTTTAATTGGCTAAAAGTTTACCACATTTATGGCTTTTCGTCTGGAAAACCAGAAGTTTCAATGGAAATCTTAAAGCAAGCCTTTTCTTTGTTAGGCAATTTAAGAGCTTTTCCTAACCGCTGAATTAATAATGAACTTCAGAAAACATGATGATAATTTCGCAAACATTTATCTAAGCAAATATTTAAGCCCGTTAAGTGACCTAATTATGAGTTGAAACTCTATTTACCTTTCCTGTTTACCTGTTTGCAGGTACACAGAAAATAAGAATCGCTTTTTAATTTAGCATAACAAGTCTTAAAAATATAATTAGCAAAGGATTAGGTATTTCTAAACCCCTTTAATCTATATTTCATAGAAAATCCCCCTTTTAAGGTTCGAACTTAATAACAATTAATATTAATTACATCATCATCATTTTCTTTAATTATTCATACGTGTTTTAGGGATCGCATGTCTCTGGCCGGAGTTTTGACCTTTCAGCAGGCCATGTCCGGAGCGGTCTCACCACAATATGGCACCGTGGGCTCAATGAATCCCCAGGCTTCCGGTTCCGGTGAGAAGAAACCCGGAATGGTGGGAGCCGAGGCCATGGGTGGTGGTGGTCTACCCGGCGGATCGGCACATAATCTAAATTTGACCGTGGGCTTGGGGTTTCTCGGTGGATCAAGCACCACCTTAGCTGCTGTCGCCGAGGTGACTAGTGGACCGGATGGCAATGGCGACTCCACCGACTCCCCATCGCCGGTCTCCATGATCCCGACCAGCAAGCAGCAGCAGCAACAGCAGAAGCAGCAGCAGCTACTGCAGTTGCAGTTGCAGCAGGAGCAGCAGCTTTTGCCCACCCACTTGCCAATGCAGCGGGAACGAGGCGTGGGCGAATCCTCGGGAGCCAGCACTTCAGGCACCGTCATCGCCGATCTGGCCGCCTCCGTGGTCTTGGCCTCCCAGTCCGGAAAACCCATGACCGAGCGACAGCGCTTGAGGACCTCCAGCATGCCGGCAGAAAGTCGCAGGGTGAGTAAATAAATAAGTAAAATTAAAATTAGCTACATTTTTTAATTTTAATAAAATTTATTTATTAATCGGTGAAGGATAAATCCTTAAAGTTATTAAAAGGGTGTACTTATTTCCAGATTACACATTCTTGGTTACCATTTTTAGCGAAATACTTGAAGAATTCGCGTCTTCAATTTAAATATAATTTTCTTATTTATTAAGATTAAAAAAAAAAGACATCATGCGCTGCCTGCTTTCGAGCCAAGTGAATTATAATTTTGACAAATTATATACAAATAAGATGTATTTAAACCTAATCGGGGGATAAATAATGTTCTAAACATATTAAGTATTCGAGTCGCATTCCTGCCAAACCTTCCACAAAACTGAGCAGTCATTGAAACTATTTATTTTCGCCTAAATTTGGCAACTGCATAGTCACTCGATGCGGGAACCAGTTAAGCCAGTTCAAGGAGCAGGCTCATGGGGATTATCGCACCGACATGGGACGACAAGTAATTGAAACTCGGCCCGGGGAACAAAAGCCATTTAAGGACAGCCATTAGCACTCCACTCAGCAGTGAAATATTCTTAATAGTGGCACTAGTCCCAAGAAAAAACACCAGGAAAAAAAAACAAGAAGAAAAGCTAGATGTGTATACAAGACGAAGAAACCAAAGATTACACATGTATCTTGGAGGGGAGGGGCGCTGTGTGTAGGAATTTCTGTGGGAGTAGCTGTGTGGTTTGGGCCAAGTTTGTAGCATTCAGCATGAGTAAGCATTTGATACATGGTTCTACTTTGGCCCTCTGCTCCCGGGTCATTGGCTGCTGGCTGAGCCTCCTTTTTCGTGGGAGGGGCGGCTGCCAGGCTTATCATGTCCCGACTTCCACCTATCCCCCAGCGACCAGACCCACTTGATCCTAGTGTTTTCCTGTATCGTTTTTGGCACATTTGAAAAATCGCCATAATCAGCGGGCAAGTTAAGTGCACTCCCTCTTGACTATGCTACATTTTTGTATTTTTATTATGGCAGTCTCAGAGTTTGGAGGTATTTTGTACCTTAGAAGTAAGTTACTTAAAGACATAGTTTTGAAAATAAGTTTACCTGATATATTATCTCAAAACTAGGTAAACCAACATTTTTCATTTAAATACAAAATTAATAATTTAACCTTTTTAAATTTTGCATAATTTTTTAAATTATTTTATTTTGTTCTAAAATTAGATTTAGCTTTAATGATGGTACCCCAACTTGACCAATTTGATTATTATTTGATAAACACCCTAAGTATTATTTGTTATTATTTTTAGCTAAAAACCTAAAGAATTTGCGTCTCAAAGTAAAAAACATTTGGTCTGTAGGAAAGCGATTTTTTCACCAGGTCGTATTTATATTCTGATTATAGACTTTCTTTTTTACTAAAAACCTAAAGAATTTGCGTTTAAGGAATGACAACAATGACCTAAGATACCAACTTAGGTCACCAAATTCAATATATACTCGATGGGTATTTAAAGGTCGTGCCATCCACTTGTCCCACGTTTGTGTGTCATTAATGTGGATTTATGGCTGCGATTGTGGCAGTGGGGCCATAATCCCCTCGCTTCTTCGGCTGACTTGCAGTTGTCTAGTCGCTGTAGTCGCTGCAGCTAATGTAATTAGTTTGTGAAATTGCTCGAGCGAAAATTGTGCAACGCGTGCTGCGCGAACTACGTGCCACCTGGAATTCCTGCCACCTGCCAAAGTCGCTTGGGACTCAAAAGCGGCAAAGCGGCGAAGAAGAAAACTGGAGCAGTCGTTGGCCATTGACCCCCAGGCTTTCATCATTTCATCCGGCACAAAACTTTATATAGTTGCCCGTCTACCGTTTGTCGTCTGTCGTCTGCCGTCTCGAAATTGATTCCAATGCAAGTGTGCAAGTGTGCAAGCGCTGCTTGCAATTAAACTGAGCGAGAACCTTCAGAAAGGAATCAATGGCAAGCACGTAGATGTAGATGGCTCCCGGCCAAAGGGATTGCTATTGCGATTGGATTTGGATTCGGATTTGGCCAAGTCTGAAGTCGGGGTTGAGCATTAAATGCGGAATAGTGTCAAGTGTGCGGCACACTCGACACCGAAAAGGAGCAAACTTGTCGACTGCAGTCCCAGATCCATTCACACTTCACCTCTTCTTCGGCAAACAAAAAAAGCAAGAAAAAAAGAAGGAAAAGGAACCGGAGGGCCTAAAGCCCCCAAGGCAGCCGAAAAAGTGCAGAAACTTTTGTGCCACCATCGTGATGGCCCAAAAGGCCAACCGCAAATATGTGTGTGAGTGAGTGTGGGTTTGGTAAGCCCATCGGGGGCCATCGCCCTGCAATTGGCAGGAACAGGAGCCGGGAGAATGCGACTTGGTACTTTGTACTCGGCACTTGGTACTCGCTTCGGGCTCAAAGGGACTGCAGGAGGTGTCTTAAAGCTCGGAATCCGTTCGTAAGGGCTTTATTCACACCTTATTGGACTGCTTAAATGAAATCAAACATTGGCAGTCGGTCCGATTGGGTATTTTGTGCCAGGGCATTTATTTATTTGGCCCCCAAATACTTTTCATCAAGGCTTAGTATTTCTTTTTTTCGGTCTATTTTTATTACAAGTTGTTTAAATATGTATGACCGGATTTATTGACTTTCAAGTACGCTCACACGGTTTTTATTAAAAAGTCATCGGTGCGTATGCGTAATATTTATATGTACGTTATTACGTATACGCTGTAGAGTAAAAGCAAACATTGCCTTCGCTCTATTTTTTTTTAATTTTGTTCTTGCCATTTTAGTTAATTCATATTTTTTTTGGACGAGCTGTATCTGAAATGTTTTTAATTTTAACATTTTTTCCAGCCCCGCCTGGCGGAGATGCGACGCTCGGCCATCCATGCCGGTGATCCGGACATGACATACTACCGTCTGCGTAGCTTCAGCATCACTTCGCATGGCATCTGCAACCTGGGCGATTCCCTAAGGTAAGTTCTTAAAGCCCCGACGCTCTCGTTTTTCCCAGCCTCTGCCATTGTGTGTTTCGTTTTTCACTTCTTTTCGGAAACAGAAGCCGCAGGTCACGTTCGATCAATTCCGTGACTTCCACGGGTACTTCAAACAGCGGCGTGGATCGACACAATAGGTGAGTTCAGTGGTTCATTGGCTCAATGTTCGGTGAACAAAAGTGGCTGCTGGCTGCTGGCTGGCAATAAATTGTTTATGAAATGACAGTTCACATGGCGACAACAATGCGGCGCGTACGCCATTTTCACGTCTATATAGTCTGACTAATTTCATACAATTTCCACACCAAACAATTTCCGCTGCCATTAACAACGGAGCAGTTTGGAGTGTGGGGAGCCAAAGATGAAGATGAGTCGTAACAATGGCGAGGCGTTTTCCATCTCATTGTCAAAGGAAATGTCGGCATCCTTGTACAGTGAAACACTTTGTTGTATTTGCGTAGAATTTTCAATGTTGAGTTATTGATAGGTAAACGTTTGATTTCACACCTAAAGGAAGAACAAACGATTATAATTTTAATATGAAAATATTTTTTATGAAATACAAAAAATGATTAAATTAAACTTCCTACCGTGATTTTAATATTGTCCAATTAAATCATGTAATTAAAAATGTTTTGAATTATATATTTGTAGATTATTATATATTGAGCTTTTGTATTTTATTTAATTTTAGTAGATAATATAATTTATTTTAGTATACATTTTTATTAATTAACAAACCTGAAAATACTGAAAAGGTTTTAAAAGAAGCAACAGAGATATATGTTCTTATATTTAACTTCGGTTTTAAGGTAATCCTTTTTTTAAGCTTAATAAGTAAAATTGTCTCACTGTGCCGCGGCCTTTTCGCTTATGATTGTTATTGCCTGTATCTTCGTAGCAACGCATCGGGGGCATCGGGCGAAGTCATCGACGGGGATCCCAATGTGCCCGCCTACAAAATTGCCATGCTCGGCGGCTCCGGAGTGGGCAAAACCACACTGACTTACCAATTCACCACTTCCGATTACATTTGCGCATACGACCTGAGTCTCGGTAAGTCATCATCGTCATCATCATCGGCATTCGTTATTTATCAATCACGTTTTCTAATTGGCAATTTTTGATTTGGCAATGTAAAAACTATTCTTATCTCAGGCCTGCCACCGAAGTCGTCACCGCCAATCGAAAGTTCACTTTCAATATCACACGATATAACTTTCTGTTGGATTTTAAGTCTGCACTAATGTACAGTCCGCATAACCGAATATACCAAATAGCGTATTTAATTTCTCAATCTCCTAAGCGAATGTAGATAACTTGTTTATTTTGTAGATATTTGTACATATAAATTGCACATAATTAATTTGTAGCATTTAATACGGAGTTCATAAAATAATACAAGTTGGTAGTTTGTCAGGTTTTGATGAATGAACCTTTATTATCACGTTTTGAAACACTTATAGAAATTTTTATAATAATAGATTAATACACTGAACTTTTTTTGAAAGACATTTACCTTTTAGTATTCCATGGGGTTCAACAATAACAAGGATGTTTGTGGGGAGACGGGAGAACCTATAGTTTAGGGAAATCCCCAAATTTATTCTCGTCCAGGCACATGTTAGGCAAAGTAATTGAAAACGAAGTCGCTCCTTCACTTCTGTGAAATTCCCCCTGCTTCCCCGCACTGTGCGGCTTTTAATCAAACACATTTGCATTTTAATTATGGCACAAAGTCATAAAATATGAAAAGCGCCAGCGCTAATTTCATTAACTTTCGCGACCATATCACCGGATCTGGAGTGTGGGAAGAGCTAGAGAATATGGGCATGCTGGTTGCTGGGTAGCTGGATTGCTGGTTCTGGTTGCCACCAGCCCACTTTGATAACCGCTTTGGAGCTTTTAAGTGGATTTCCAGAGTGAATTTTCCGTTTCTCGGTCAGAAAATCGCATTAGGCGCAAATAAACTGCGCTTCAGTGTAGTGTTTCTATTTCCGATGGTAAGTCAGCACTTGGAGGCAACATTTTAAACTTTAAAGCAAATGAAGGGCAATGATAAGCTATATTCCAATGTTCAGTTGCATCCAGATTTGCCTTAAAATGGCTAAGCCTTCCTTGGACACTCTGAACTCTTTTTGCATTGGTCGAACATGGACTTAATTAAATGGAGACCAAAAGATGCAGGAGACCACACCTGCCAGCGCCTTGCGTAAAGTTCTCCACACGCTGTCCTCCTCGAAGTCGAATTAATTGAATTGCAGCACTATCGAATTACCTTTTGAGCAGCGGACTTTAATGGATGGCACTGAGTTAATTACGTGTGCTATATTATATCACAACGGCTTGAGTCCTGGCCTAGGTAATCTGATCATGGCAAAAGTTGCCGAAACTCAATATATTTTATTAGCAGCAGATAATTGCAGCTGGTGCAACTGGTGGCACACGTGTGTCGCCACAACAATAGCAGTTGCGTAGGGGCTGGTCCTGATATTGGATTTCTGGGTGGATTTTAAAAGGGATTTTGGAAGAGATTTTGAAAGGGATTGCCCAGCCCACAGAGAATAAACGCAAATTGAAAGGTCTACTTAATATTGGAGAGGCCACAGAAATCGTAAGGGCGTTCAAATCTTCCATAAAAGTGTGTATGTATGTATTCCACAAAAAAAGAATTAGTTTTTGGCCGAAAATATAGATTGTCATACCATTCTGAACTCGTTATTAAATTTCCAATCGATTGGCATTTAAACATGGACATTTTAATTTTTGACATTTTTCGTAAAAAATTTTATTTTTTCAAGATCACTCGGAAACTGTCGGATTTATTTATTATTTTGTTATCTGTTCAAAACAGTATGCTTTATTGGTGTAGGACCATTTTTGGCCATTTTTTACCTTTCTGAACTCGTTATTAAATTTCCAAGCGATTGGCATTTAAACCTGGACATTTTATTTTTTTGACATAACAGAAAAAATTCATATTTTTACCAAAACTCCAGATTATCATAACCACTTTTTTCTGTGTGCTGTTGATTGCGTGATGGCCACGCCGATGTGTATGAGAATATTCGGCCTCTGTTGGCATTTGAAGCAGGATCGGGCCCGAGGGCCAAAGAAAAGCCTTTGCAGTTCACGCAGGAATTTGCTGCTCTCTGTTTTGTCGAGATAATAAAACTCTGAGTTTTAATTAGCCCAGCAGCAAAGGCGAACTTTATGACAGTTGTGTGTGTGTGTTGGTCTGTGCTCTTTTGTTTGTTAACTATTTGTGGCGAATTACCATAGATGGATTGTCCTGCAACTGTTTCCTAGTTTTTTAGTCCCTCCGATGCAGGATGACCACTGCTTGAAGCCTGCGTGTGTGCGGTTTCCTTTTTGCAGCAGCAGCGTTTCGAAATTAGAATGCTTTCCTGCAGGACACGCAAATTCCTGACCAGATTTGCGTGTGGGCGTCGTCTTAGCCATCTTTTGCTAATGGCCGCCAGCGTTGCATGACCACAAAAATCCTGGGGGCGGCGAAACTGCTTCCGACACGCCCCCGAAAGAAGATGGCAAATTTATTACATGCCATGTCCGTTTGGAGTAAATCTAAGTGGTTGTGATTTTAGAAAATAGACCAAGCCTAGCCTTAATATTAGTTGAATTTAGGCTGGGTTTTACGTAGTCAAATATATTATTAACTGATTTGCACAATTGTACTCTTATAGCAACTAAAATAATTTTGCACAATTCTATAAATAAATAGTTTATTTCCCCTATATCATGTTAATTACTTTTCTGAATAACTAAACTTGCCTTTTAACTCACTAAATAGCTCAAACACGGCTGTACCTGTTGCTCGTGTTCAAAAATAGACTACATATAAGCCAGGTGTTGCTATATCTGATTTTGCTGGGCTAAAACCGGAACTATTGAGCCTTAATAATTCCCACTAATTTCAGACAGAACACTGTCATTAGGGTCTAATAATATACACCAGAAAGACCACAGACACACGCGCTGTGAATCCTGTTTTAATCCCGCCAAAATCGCGGGGGCTGCCACAGGTTTGCAGAGTTTTGCCGCTTTCCTTTGGTTTGATTGCAGGGGCATTTGTATAATTGCATTCAAATGACTCGACACGGTTGGCTTTCGCCGCTTGTCAATTGCATGACTAATCGGCTAAGCCGCCCAAAGGACCCAGAGTCCCATTTTGTTGGGGGACGAGGGATGAGGTTACACTAGGCTTGTGGCACTCGGAGAATACGGCCAAACAGCACGTTTGCTTTTTCTATTCAATTTGTGCGGCACCGCCCACGCACGGAAAATTACTTGCAACATGCAAATTAAGCGGAGGAGTATGGGCCCTGTTTTTTTTCCCATTTCCTTTCCTTTTGTTATTTTGTCATTTAGCCACATTGGGTTGGTTGGGAATGGAAAGGGGATAGGGATGGGTATAAGGATTGGCAGATGCGGGTCGACTGGCGTCTAAATATTTGCCACAGCTGAATGCAAACAGAGTCGGACGCAAACTGCAGTCATTGTCTGCTTTTGCGACTCCTTCCCAGGTCCTTTAGTCCTTTTTTCGTACTGCTACTCCGGCCACCCGAGCTGCGCCGCCATCCTGGTCCGTGTTGGCCCGTGTCAAACTGCTGACAAAGCGTGTATTGGGCGGTGCTCATGCACTGAGAAAAATTGCCTAGTTAAAGCTAGGGAAAATCGAGTACCCAAATAAATCCTCGTGAACTTTTTATGATATATATTTTATAATTAGTTGAATGCTTACTATTTTGTTGTCCACACATTAGGTCATCTTAATAAATTTCCCTATTTTTCCATTTAAGCAATTTCCTTAGAGCAACCCATTTTTTTAATATCTCAAAAATATTTAAAGCTTTACTGACTTTTAATAATAGCATCGAAATAGAACAAAATATATAATCTGCGTTAAAAATAGTATACTATATATTTAAGCCTATATATATATTTAAGCCTTTAATCCTTTAAAGCAAGCCATATTTTTAATATCACAAGAACCTTTACCATTTTGCAGACTTTTTATAATAGCCACGAAAAAGAAAAAGTATTTTAAAATAAATATATCAATATCTATTTATACAATATTTATATATTTTTTAATTTATTTGATATTATATTTATTAATTAAATTTAAACCTACTGGCATTTTTTCGAGTTTCAAGGCATAAGTTCCTTGTTATTTTGTATGACAGTGCTGCGGTGACGTAGCACTTTCCGTGTGCACCACCGGAGAAGAAGGCTTTACGAGTCCGGGGTCCCGAGTTCCGAGTTGCGAGCTCCGAGTTCCCAGACCCGGTTCCCTGCACTCCCTGCCCTCCACTACAAGTTCACTGTCTGCCTCCTTTTCCACGTTTTATGGCTCGCTTAAAAAACGAGTCAATGTAGACAGAGAAAGGGGGAGCGTCAATTGCGACATTAACTTGCTGGGCAAATAAAATCACTTTGATTACGGTTTTATGGGCGACACGCCCCCCAAAGGTTGTCGCCGCCTCTGGTGCAATTTAATCGATTTTAGACCCTTGAAACTGCATTTAAGAACTTGTTATTTTGATTTCCCTGAAAACTCTCGGGGTGGCTTTCTTCTATTTTTTTTACAGTAGTATATAGTAGTAATATTCGCAAATGCACTTCTTGGAAAACACGCTTGAACAACGCACTCCTGCTTGGGTAGTTTGACTATACACAATCCAATTATTTCTTAGAAACCTATGTAGTAAGATTTCAAACTAAGGGAACGACTGGCAAAGGCTCTCTATTTTTTTTGTTGCCTTTTTTTAGATGATGATTATGGACAGAAGACGGTATCGGTGCTAGTCGATAACATTGAAACGGATTTGGAAATTATTGATCATCCCGCATGCGAGATGTCGGTGAGTAAGCGTAGAAATTAGTGGTTGCACCTCCCAGAAAGTAGTTGACCCAAACAAAAGCCCCTCATTTTCAGTTCAGTTCAGTTCAGACCCTTCTCATCTGGCTGGGGATTTTTCCGATTTTCCCAGTCTGGTTGAGTGGATCAGGCTGTGGGCTAAGAGCCATCTGCCTCTGACACATTTGCCAAATGTCATTAACACTTTTGTGTTTCTGCCATCACTTTAAAGAAGAAACAAAGTGATGGCGTAGGCATTTTTAAAGTATCCTGGAGTTTTCATTCAGCAGATTTCTCATTAAGAGGGAATCAAATCGGGCACTTCTCTGATTTTTTTTCAAATGCTGTTTTAATATTGGAACTCAAAAATATATACTGTTTCTACAGAAGGTTACTTTTGGGAGATGTTGCAAAGAGAATCTAATTGAACGGAGTAAATATATATATTCGGTAAATTATTCAATTGTTTTAAAATAATTATTTTGTTGACTTGAGGAGCTTCAAGTCTTTAATCTGACCAAGGTCAGCTGCAAAAGGCGTTCAGCCAAGCGTCTCACATGAACTGGGGGCACGGCTCATTCTCGAGTGAGTGGTGGTCTTTTCCCACCCCACCCCTCGCCACCCACCACCCACCTACTCCCACTCCTTGCCCGCTTGGAAATTTCATTAGAACGATTTTCGTTTTCGTGCCTACTTTTGTGCACCATATGGTTCATCTCTATCTTGATTTCTTTTTTTTTATGTTCTGCGCTTTCCCGCAACCAATTTGTTTCGCCCTTTAGACGGAGGCCTTCTGCGCAACCTACAACATCGACCTCTTCGTGGTGGTCTACTCGGTGATAGATCGCAACACTTTCGCGGCGGCCGAGCGGGTCCTGCAGTATCTCAAGGAGAACGAGATGCTCTTGTCACGCGGAGCCATTTTGGTGGCCAACAAAACGGATTTGCAGCGCCATCGCGTCGTTACACGTCAAAGTGAGTATTCCATTTAATACTACATATCATATATGTGTTCATAGCCCGTGAATTCGCTGACTGACTGGGTTGAATCGCTCTGCAAAGTGTTCATTAAGAATATATTAAAAACATATTTCAAGAAGAAAAAAAGTCAAAGATCCACAATGATTTGTATTTTGTGAGTTTTGTTTTATAATTTGTATTGTTTTTTTGTCGAATCGGGAAATTATAATATTAATAAATAATAAGTAGAAAATAAAATTAAAACTTTGTTTAAAGGCAGATAAGGATTGCGTATTAAAAAAAAAAAAAATCATCCATCGCGTATAAAAAATTCCTTTAATTTCTAAAGATATTGACATTTCACAAAATAAGGTTCACTTAAACAAAATGCAATTAAAAATTAAATGAAAAAATCTATGCCAATTTAAATAACAATTTTTGAAAATATAAATTGTTTATTAAAGATTTAGGATTTGCTTAGGATTAATCCAGTTGGTTGGCAGACACACAACATATTCTTCATTATGAACTTACACACTACCCCCATTTTTCCTAACCCCTCGAATTTCAGTGGGCCGCAAGGTGGCCAAAGATATAGCTTGCAAATTTATCGAGACTTCATCTGGTTTGGACCACAATGTGGACGAGCTGCTGGTCGGCATTGTGGCCCAGGTGAAGCTCAATCCGCAGCGGCTGCGATTGCTAACGGAGCTGGAGCTGCAGCGGCTGAACTTGCAGAGTACGATCCAGAAGCACCGCGGCATGCACTTGCAGACGCGGCGAATGGTCCGCCAGATGAGCGTCTGCCAGGGCGACGAGGAGATCTTCGATGGCGGATTGCAGGAGAGATTGCCGAACGGCGACGCCAACGGCGGCGATCCGGACGGAGTGCCTAGCACGTCGAGGGCGAGCCGGTCGCGGATCGAGAATCCCAACCGCAAGCCCCTCAACCTGGAGAGCATTCTGAAGATGGGCGAGAGCGAGGTGGACGAGGAGGAGGAGGCGGGGGCGGGGGCGGTCAAGCCGACGCCCCTCAGCAAATTCAATATGCTCGCGGCCACTATACGGCATCGGCGTCCGTTTCGCAAGCGTCGCTCGTTCGACGGCGGCGTTTCCACATCTGCCGCAGCGGATGCGGCCGCCGAGCTGCAGCGGCGCTATCAGCTCCGGGCGATGGATGATTTGCAGCTGGAGGGACGATTGGCGGCGGAGGAGCGATTCGGTCTGGCTGACAGCGATGATGAGTTGGAGCTGGAGGTGGACGGAGGTGCCGAGGACGGAGCAGGAGGAGGATCAGGAGGAGGAGGAGTCGATGGTGGACGAAGGAATACCTGCAACCGCAAGGTGGTCAAGAAACTGACCGCCCGCACCAAGGTATTCATCTCGTCGGTGCTGCGCTTCAAGAAGGCCATCAGCCTCAAGCGGCGCAACTCCTCCAGCTGCAGCGATCTATTCGTGATTTAAGCAGCTCGAGGAGCTGAGATAGTATAGGAAGTAGGAAGTATAGACTGAATGTACATAGAAGGAATATAGAAGGAGGAGTATTATCGAGAAGTAGCAGGAACACGGGAACAGGAGCAGTAGCAGGAGCAGGAGATCCAGGGATCCAGAGACCAAGAGAGCAGGCACAACGAAAAAGCAGCGCAAACCGCGGTGGAGTCGAACACGGAAGTGCAGGGAGTGCAGAAGGTCAGCTTATGAGGAAGTCATCCAGTTTAGTAGCCCTCAAAGAAAATTACAGGGACACACACAACATCATACGTTTTGAGAGGTCAGCGGACAATTGCAGTATTAGACCTTTATATTTTTCATTGTTTAAAGGGCAGCTGCAATTGGTCTGCCAAAAGCGACCCAAATAAAATTGTAAAGCAAAAACTATTGCCAAAGAAATATCTAGAGATTTTGAAACCCGCTTTAAAAGGTAGCTAAAAGTGTATTTTAGAAAAAAACTTGTCTTCCGGTGGTTATATTTGCAACTTCCGGATAAAAAAATGAATTGCATACTTAAAGGGACCTTTTTAAGTGATTTCAAACCTTTAGATTTTGATGCTGGCTAATCGAAACAAAACACACTCCTTTTCACCCCAAACCGAACCGGTAGGTGGCGCTGCAATGCGGACAATAATTTTCTTGACAAACAAAAAATATTGATCAGCAAATTTTACAAAATCGAAAATCTAAAAAAAGAAGAGAGGTAAACATTTTATGCAAATGAAAACCGAGTCCTATCCGCTAAAAAAAATTTGTAATGCAGCAAAAAAAGAAAACAACAAAAAAACTGGCGATTTGTTAAGTGGCACATGCTTTTTGAGAAACAGGAAACAACCGCAAAGGCAATATATAAAGGGATACTAACACAAAATACTGCACCCATTTTGATGTCGTTTTTTTTTGAGGTTTCTTGTCATAATTAAACGCGTGGTTTCTGGCGAGTTTCAAGCATAAAAGGAATGGACCTTACAACACATATAGACAGACTAGATGAACATGGATAGGTAGCTAAAGACAATGGATAAACGTGCAAAAACGGAAACGATTTTTTTTAGTCAGACCATGAAATATTGATAAAGGCAAAGAAAATAAATAAGAAAAAAACAAACAAAAAGAGCAGTGCAAAATTGTTTACACCATTGCAAACTTTACAACCTTTTTTATGGTGGCACGCCTTTTAATGAAATTCGATTTCATTGTGCCAACGGTCCAGCTTAATTGCTCAAATATTAAAACACCTTTTACTATATTGGATACATTTAAATTATTTACTTACATTTACATTTCTTTGTGATAGTCTTATAGTTGCTTCTTCACTGGACCTTCCATTACCAATGTGGGTAATATATGTATTGAAATACTTATTTTTTCTATATGTTTACTTACTATAAATGCAATGTGAGAGTTCTTTGGAAAACCTGCTGCTCGTTTGGCTATTGCCGAAATACGATATATATTTAAAACATAATTGTCTAGCGCCAAGTTTATAAGAAGGAAGAACAATTTTTTTTGCGCGCACTATATCAAGAAATAGACATATAAGTATTTTACACTTCTAAATGTCGTGTGGTAAAGAATACCGAAAATACACATAAAATCATCAGCACTACGAACACAACAACAAGAACAATCAGAAAACAAGTTTAGATGCAAATGTAGAGAGCATAAAATATATCAGGCCAGCCCGTGAAGGTAGTCCTTGTTTTTCTGGAATTCCTTTCTGCGAGAAAAAAATTTGGTATAGAATATTTGGAACAATGTTGTCCCATAAAATATTTGTTAAACATTTATAAAGGAATCCAGAGAAAATGGTATTGCCTGTGTTGGCGCCCGAGCAGGGACTTACCTGGGGCTAGGCATCATATTACACATAAAATATTCAATATTAAGAACTTATCAATGTTAAGCGATATCAGCAAAAATGAGCAACTATTCATATCGCATCAAATCTCTGTTGAAATGGCTGAGGGGAAATAAAAACCTGCACGCCCCCTAAGTTTCCCCGGCTCCCTTTTCAATTCCGTCGGTCGATGGAACTCAAGGCAGTCAAGCAAAAACCTTAATGAGCTTAACCAAAGCCTGCAATACTGTCTCGAAATGGAAAAGGCCATGAAAGTATGGATGCAGAAGGGTGGTCGTGCGAGTTTCCTAGAAGCTACTACCAACCGCAAACTAACGCAAATTACATAGCAAAAGGATACAAAAGGTTCTCTAGCAGAAGGTGTTTTAAGAAAACGGCAGGTTATTGATTATATTAATTTGATTTTTAATTTTATAAAACACCACAGAATTATGAAATCAATTATGTTCATTGCTTTTTTTTAAATTTTGATTTGGAAAAATATATTATTTGTACGTAAATTTGAAACAAGATTTTTAGTTGTTTATTTCTGTTGGTAACCGAATTTAACCGAGGTAGTTGAGACTTGTTAGGGTTTTTAAGGGAACCGGGAATGGCAGGTTAAGGCACCCGAATACAAAAGAGAACAAAGAATAAACGAAAGTTTCCACATTATTTTTGGGCTGTATGCACAAGCGACAGCAACAACACAAAGTCTTTGGTACACAAAGTCAACAAATACAAAAAGAAAAACTTAAACAAATTGAAAAAATGAACACACTCAGCCGCACAAAACTCCCCCCGCACACACTCACGTCAAACAATTGAAAAAAATATGGAAAATGCAGGCAGGGAATGAAATATGTATTGCCCGAAACGCAAAAGACGTAAGATGTATTTAGGGGAGAAACTGATGGGGGAAAACGAGAGGAGGTCGTATTGGGTATGGTGCATGCGAAATTGGCCAATCTCGATCGGAGCTTCCACTAAACGACGGAAAAGCTGGAAATGGACATGGAAAAATACAAGCGAACGGAACAACGAATTGTGAATGTGGGGATTTGGAAGGAAACGAAGCGATCACATATTACACGGCATTCAACGAATAAAGATCCAATTCCCTTTCGGCGACTTCTTTCTAAATGTGCCCCTTTTTCGACTCCATTCATAACTATGTTTAAAATAACAGTATTACATTTGAGCAAGCTTTTAAATTCGAGAACTTAGACCCCTAATAAAATCCTTTTGGTAATTATTTAAGTTCCTAAAAACCTTAAACTTAAGAAATTATTTATGGTGCATTTAAATAAGCTATCAATTTATATATTTTTTTTTGTTATATTGTTTTCTAATATTTTTTTATTTTTTTTTCTAAAAGACCTTTACTACCATTAAACTCAGCTGAGAGTCCAGTAACCTAGAGGCTTAGAAAACATAATAAATAGAAGGAGATTTGAAGGGGAAATCCCAAAGTGGAAGGGCAGCGACAACTGGACATAAAGCTGGGTCGAGGGAAGGAACCTAAGGACCTGAGGGCACTCAGACTTGACTTTCTCACGGACAGAATCACTTCGGAACTTAACCTAACCACTACCTACTACTTCAAAATCGAGACTGATTTTACTGCTCCTCCAACGGCACACGAAACGAACCACACAAACATATATCCTAGATCAGAGAAAACACAACCTGAGAACCTGAATTTCCACTTCCTGACCCATTTCGCATACACTACTAACACGATCATTTGCGATTACATATACAAATTACCTATCAGATGGATATGGTTGGGTATACAAAGCTACTTGGATACAAATATATCTTATATGATTATATATCCCTATTATACCTATATGTATACAAACTATATACGATGGAATATTTACACACACGTTTTACTCCGTGCCATTTGAGTGCGATAAGTTAAGTTAAACCAATCTTTACGAATTTCGGACAAGTTGAGCTGCATTTTGATGGGAATCCATAAGACTAGAGGTACACTTGTTCTTATATATCATTTAGGTGTGATACGCGAACGGAGTTTCCTACCTATCTGTCTCTTATAGTTTGCCCTTCGTACTACATTCTACTTTCCATTTCGCTCCGTTCGAATCAAATCAAAACGGCGGGTGAAGAACACCTAGGATTCCCATGCGAAAACCAAAACCACTTTTTTGACTTACAAAATTCTTTACAAATCAAAAACGATACTGTAGCTGATTCTATTATACACGAATATACATGAATAGTTATCCAACATTTTTTGATGTACGTTAAACATTTATGATATGTGTGTGTGTGTTGCAAGAAACCTCTATTTGTAATTGATATCCATATTTATACATACATATATACTTATATATACATATATACCTATATTGAACGACAATTTGCTCTTCTCCCGAATTAATTCCGAGTGATTTCAAAGTTTCCGGGCAAAGCAATTGATTTAGGTAAGCAAAGGCAATGATGGTTCCGCGTGGAAATATAGTACATACACATATACTATACTTAGAAACCCACGATTTAGTACGTATGCATACGCATTTGTAATTCATAATTTTTTTTGTGAAACCTTCATTCAATCAAATTGAATGGACACTTTTAACCATAAATAAATATTTTACTCTATGTGTACAATTTAATTACAGCTTATATATGCATTAACCGCAAGTATTTTAATGGGAATGGTAAAGGAAATTGGTGGGGGGTGGTGGGTTAATTAGGGGTTCCGGGGATGGAGATGGAGATGACGCCTAGCCACATAAATGCAACGCATAGTTTCCAATTAAAAGTTACTCCTTCCTTCCCTCGGAATTCGACAAATGGCCCGGCACTTAATCAACGCAGCTTCACGACCTCCAAAAATGTTGTTTTCTCCCGTGCCCAAAGTTCCAGAAAGGACTAAGGCGAAAGTGAGGCCAAAGCCCCATAAATGACTAATCAAAATGCCAGCGATGCCGAGATCCCGCAAAAAAAGGGGGGATAAAGGAAAAAACTAAAGGATAGCTGGCTGTGAATATTAATTATGCCGCTTCCACGGCGGCCCTCTTCTATCGACACGCAGGAAACGGAAGTAGAAAGGCCCCAGTCATCCTTCAGGCGGGGAAAAGGAGTAAATTTACTTTTAATTAGGACCCAGATATGTGATATGGGTAGACAGAGGCCATTCAAATATTATAGTTGCAAGTGGTAAGTTCTGTAGACAAAGGGGACTAATACCAGAAGGTATTACACATTTTAAAGGTCTAATGAACTAGGAAGAGGATATACTTTTTAAGGACACTTGCTGTTGGCTAGAATTTACGGCCACCTTTGGCTCTGCCATTTTGCGAATCAAACGTAAGCCTCATTGTCATCTGCATACATCTGGTTAAAATATCAAATGCCACTCCTGTGATTTGTGGCGAATTAAAGTTCTGGCCAAGATGTCCTTTTATTGTACATCATGTCAACTTCAGGCGGCCTGCGGCTAATTCCACAATGCAGCTGGAATTTCGATGCAAATTAAATCTAATCAAAGTTGAGGGCCCGGGCCGGAAAATTTGCCACAAGAGTGAAAACAGCAGCCTACTACTGCTGCTGCTGCAAACCTCAATCAAATCAGAAATTTTGGCCGCAAAATGTGCGAGGAGTGCGGACTACGGACTGCAACAACCGGAAAAAGGCAGCGCATTCCGATTTAGATGTAAATGAAGCGAAAGCTGAAAGCCTACCGAGTTTGGTAGTAAATTTTCGACTTTTATTCGTTTTTAAATTTTAAATAAATTATTGCTTCGAATAAATAGATGAAATAAATAAGTGAAATCTGAAAGGGGGCGGGGACCCTTAGGCGCTAAACGAACTACAAACTATATCTATATTCCTCCGACCAGCTGCGGCGGTACAAGGTATTTACACTGTTGCCCAGCATGTTGGCAAACTCGCGCTGGCCGCTCAGTTGAAAAAATCCAGGATGCCGTTGAGCAGCTCGTAGGCGAATCCTGTCTCGTCCGTCGCCTCGGCGGCGGCCTTCTTCTTCTTGTTCTTTTTCGCCTTCTTGGACTTCTTGGACTTGGGCGTGGTGGAGTCATCGGCGGCGGATGCGGGTGACGGAGTCACCACCTCTCCTTCGACCGGAGCCACTGCAGCGACGGCAGCGGCTGCCTCGCCGGCGGCAGGAGCCTCTGAATCGTCCTTGCTCTGCACCTGTCCCTCGGTGTTCGTCGTGGTCGAGGTCGAGGTCGAGGTCGTCTGGCCATCGACACTCACATGCTCACGGGTCTGATCCACCGCCGCCGGCTTCTTCACCGGCTTCTCGTCCTCGTCGTCATCGAGCTCGTCCAGCAGTCCGGCCAAGCTGAAGCCACCGTAGTCGGCCTCCTCGGGCGCCTCGGCCTCGTCGTCATCAGCATAGTCCTCGGTGTCGTCGTCGTCATCCGTATCCGCATCGTTGTCGCTGTCATAATCGTCCTCCTCATCCTCGTCATCGTCGCCACCAGCTGGGAAAATTCAAACCCGGATCATTAGAAATGCAGATTAGAACACAGAGAACAAACGACGCAGCTTCCCAATAACTATGGTAGTCTGCATTTGGTATAAAATATTAATAAAAATAGTTTTTAAATTTCTAGAGAATTGGGAACCAGGCTATAAGGTTTAAGCAATATGGTTTTATCGAGAAGCCAGCCAATTTTTGATTTTTTATAAGGGGTTACATCACATTCTTTTGCAATAAAATATAATAGAAATCAAATGAGCCAGTTTAATGTCAATCGATTAGAAAGTTTTATGTACAGAAACAAAAAGTTTTTTTAAACTTGGGTAAAAATTGTCACAAATGCAAAATAAATGAAAAATAACTGCTAACAATCTAATAAACTGATCCCTATTAATTTTCGACTGATTTAGAAAATGTAACCATATTTAAATAAACAAAATGGTATTTAAAGATCAAAAGATAACCCACGAATTATTCGAATTACAGATCCTTGGAATTTAGAATGTTTGTTGATTTTAAAATTACTTGTTTCATAATGAAAATGGATAGTAATTAGCCAATTCCTATAATAATTTTTTGGTGTCTAACGTAGCCTTAAATTTTTAGAGTTTATCCCAAAAATTAATAATAAAAAAAGTAAAATAAACATAAATGCAAGGCTCTTTTTCTGGGGTAAGCCCAATCGAGCTGTGCCTCCCAAGATCCCCGCTCACCGGCAAATCCAAAGAGGTCGTCATCGTCGTCGTCATCGTCATCCGAGCTGGGCTTCGCGGGCAGCGGCTCCGCCTCGGCCACCCGGAGACCCTCGGGTCCGAACTTGAAGCAGGAGACGCGCAGGGAGGCCTCCACCTCGTCGTCGGCGCGCAGCTCGAAGGCCAGGCAGGCCTTGAAGTCCTTGGAGTCCTTGGCGCGGGACAGGCCGTAGACCTTGCCGCAGAACTGCGAGTAGCCGCCGGGGAGGCCGACGCAGATGGGGCGGGCCCGCTTGCTGGAGATGCGCCGGGAGGCCAGGGTGATGTCGCCGTACTTCAGGGACACGCTCATCTCGTCGTTGCCCAGGTAGGCAATCTTGGCGCAACCAGGTCCGCTGGGCAGCAGGGGCAGGCCGAACTTGCGGCAGCAGTCGCAGTGGGTCTCCGAGCACTTGCAGAACTTGCTGATCGGATTCTCAGGCTTGGCGGTGGTCGGGGCCTTGGTGGGCTTGGCGGCCAGAGTGGTGGCCACTGCCGGAGCAGCTGCCTCGGCGGGAACGGCGGCTTCTGAGGCGGCAGCAGCAGCTGCCTCGGGAACTGGGGCCACCGCATTCGGGGTCTCCACATCGCCGCTGGCAATCTCATTGGCACTCTCGTCGATCAGCGAGGCCGGCGTCACGGCATCAGCCACTGCAGCAGACACCTCATCCGCCACATCCTCGACCTTGGGCGGCTCCGATTCTGGGGGCGCCACATTCGGATCGATCTCCTCGGGCGGCAGATCCAGCTGCTTGAAGTTCTCCGATATCTTGTCCGTGCGCCGGAAGACGGTCTTGGCCTCCAGCTGGAGGAGGGAGGCACTGGCCACCAGGAGCAGCATCAGCAGCATGTTCCGCGAACTGGTCATCTTGTCGGGAAACTGCAATAAGAGATCCAAAAGGAAAATTAGATATGAATATAGAAGCGACATTAGCGAAAGAGAAAAGCCTAATTTACTACTCTTATTTAAAACTAGATATAAATTTCACTTCAAAGAAATTTAAAAAAAATTAAACCACAATAATAAAACTCTTAAAAAGCTAATCCTTTTGAGAAAAGACATATTTTGCAAGTACATTGAAAATTCAAAAAAAATAATTAATTAAAAAATAAATAGTTAATCACCTAAAATGTTTAAATAAATTGTATCCCATATTTTCTACTTTTATTCAATTATTTTAAAATTAAATCATGCATGTTAATAAGCTTTCTTTTAAATATTACGTTTTTTGTATTTAACTCAAATATGCAATTCAAATCTTTGAATTCCACACGAAGATAATTAAGTTTTTAAATATAAAATTATTTTTAGTGCAGCATTATTATTAAGCTAATTTCGATAATATTTATATTTCATATTTTAAAGCCACTATTTAGTGTGCTCTTTAAGCCATCTCAATAAAATATAAAAACGAGAACGGCGGCGATTTGTTTTTTATTTCTCTGCGTAGGCAGAATCCGAATCGGAATCTGAATCCGAATTCGAAATCGAAATCGCAGTCAAAGTGGAGCGGTTGAGGAAGGCGAAGGTGGGTACAAAAACCGAGAGGTATTCCAAAAGTCAACAGCTCGGAAATCGCTTTCAAGTGGCCAGCGATTAAATTTCACCGCATTCTTCCTCCTCTTTTTCGGCCGCCTCGTATTTTGCAAAAGAAATGAATTTAAATAAATATTGACATAATTTCTTTCACTTCTTTTGCTCCCCGATTCGTTTCCATCTCAGCCTCCCTCCTATTCCCCTTCCCCCTGCACTTCCCCCACCAAATGCAAAGTAAACAAATTAACAGCGAAAATCAATGGCTTTGAAAACTAAAAACCGAATATAACAACAGGCCGCGAAGAGACAAAAAACGAGAGTGAAATCTCTCCGCAGAGTTATTTAATTGACGAATTGGGTTAGGCTCATTAGAATACCATACCATACCATACCATATCGTACCACTCTGAAATTCATTCATTTCCTAAGAGCCAACAAGTTGGAGCTCGTTGCCAACTCAAACTTGGCTTTTATTTTTGGTTTTTTTTTCTTATTTTTGGGTGGCAGGGGGAGTCACCGATGGCAAAGTGAAATTTTAGCTATTGACTCATTTACCTCAAGTGCTTAAAGGCAGTGAGGGGGGGAGGAGGAGGATTTCGGAGCGCCCCAAGATGTCCAAATCAATTAGCGGCTCTTAACTGGAGCTCAACTGGCGGAGAAACCCAAAAGGTTCAGACCAGAGCAGAACTATTTAAAGATGAATATGTATAATGGTTTGGGAAAAAGTTGGGTGGGGCCAAAATCTTCTGGCTGAAAGAAGTTACTTCATCTGAAACATCTGAGGTACTTTTCTATGAATTAATATTTAGCTCTTGATCTAATCCCTAATTTAGATATTAGATTACAGATTACAGATTTCTAATTTTATTTTAAATAAAAATGTAAATATAACCTTAATCATAGATTTCACTAGTTTCACCCATGAGTATTACGCATTTGTTAAAGGTTTTGGCCCCATACTGTGTGCGTTATGGTTTCCCCCATTACTCGCCACTTCATTCATAACATATTCATACACATATTTCACATTGTTCTCCATGGACAATTTGTGTAATCTTGAATGGGACCCCCGCCAAAATACTTTGGCCACATGCGATGATGGTAATCCATTCTTTCATAACTGGCTTATTACCGAGTATTATCTGCCTTCCATTGCCCACCCATTCTAATGGTGCCCATTTCCTTACATCATTTCCATTTCCAACTGCATCATTTGTGTCTGGAAACGGTAAATAATATACAGAAATCCAGAAATCTCGACCAGCTGAACCTGCTCCATGTTCCACTTTCATTTTTCTGGGCACCGCCTCCTTGCCCCTCCCTCCGCTTCTTGGCCCTCTTGAATGGTACGTGGCCCACAGCACAGTACAACACAGCACAGCATGATGATATGTGGTATCTGGACATTCCATTCCATTGATGACCTTCCGCTTGGGCGGGACAACAAACACCATTTGTGACCCAGTTGGTGGCTATTTGGGCAAAGAAAGTGTGTGTGGCTAAATATGGCCAAAGTGGCCAAAGTCTCGATTCGAGTCCGAGTCCAAGAACGAGTGCCCGTAATAATGTCAGTGGCATTGGCAGTAGCCTGGTCAATACCAATGACAGTAGACCAACTTGCTGGAGATTCCTGAGGCCAAAGCCGACAATATTGTTGTTCTTTTAAATTAAGTTATATCAAATGGGATTTCATTTAATAATAGCAATATTAAGTTAAATATTTATATTATATGTTTTACATATATATTGTATTTTATTAAATTGGGTACAGATCTTGAGTTTAATTTAGTAAGAACCCACTGTATCCCCCACTTGATGCTCTCTAAGTAAAATTGCAGCATGTCTGCACTTTGATGGTGCACTGACTTACTGACTTCTTAATAATTTCACCACAGGCTGGGCCAAAAATTCCAATACGTAATCGGGGCCCTCGAAAGTCCAGTTTTGGGTCCCCCAATTTGCATATCGCATTTGGAGACGAGGTATATAAAAAAGAGTCCACGTGTGTGCCCCCTCTCACTCCCACTTTATGTTTGTTTTCGAACATTTTCGAATTTTGTCAATAAATTATAACGGTTGTGAAAAGTTATTAGCATTAATTAATTATTAAACGCATAGGAAAATAGAAAGTGAAACACAGTGAGTAGTGTTTTTTTTTCTTTTATCGGAAATTATCATAACACAATCTGAATTTTTTGTTTTTTTTTTGGGTGGAGGGGGTTTGCTCATCGAAAACGAAATCGAACTGTTAATTATTCAGTGCGACAGCGAAAGTGATGCAAAAATTCCAAAAAATAAAAATTTCTTTCAATTTTGGGTTTTCTTTATACCCCATCTCGCCTTGTTCGCCCATTATAATGATATTTCTTGTTTATTTTTTCCCCTTTTTTTTGGCTTTGGATGCTACGGCATCTGTGCTTCTAATCCACGGTCGGTGATTACGAAACCAGCGAGCTTCGATTATGCTAAACAGTTTGTCAGACTTTACATCCTTCAGCGCGGTTTATATAACGCCATATACCGAGTCATCGAATAAACCCAACGGAATTTGCATAATTTTTGTCCGACCTTTGTTTTTGTTTTTTCGGCTGCTGTGAGATTTTTTGATTTTTCTGCCTGATTTGTTTTTTCTGTCTTGGCCGTCTGTGTTACCACTTTCTTCTGCCTGTGTGTGGGTGAAATCGGTGGGCAACGGCAACAGCAACAACACAAAGCGAAGAGGAGGTAAAAATCAAAGTTACCATAATAATGATGGCCATGTCGAGAGACCTATGCCAAAATTAAGGTTAAGTTCTTTAATGCAGCCAACGGTGAAATTTTCTGTTTGCCATGGGCGTGGGGTGGGTGTAGAAAAGGGGGTGAAGCGGGGGCAGCGGTCGGCATTTCCGGTCAAGGCTGACCCGATGGACCAGAAAATTAGCCCGCTTTGAGCTGGTAAACCTTGGATTCCATCGATGGGATCGACACAAAGCCAGAAAGAGTTAATGTTTTTGTGTTCAACCCTTTTGTAATGCTGGCATTATTTGGAAAATATCTTAAGCTGTGTTTAATACAAAATAAACTTGTCCTATATCTTGTAATATTGAAGGTAAACCCTTAAAAACACAAAACCCCTACAAAGAATGAATATTCTGAAAATAAAAGACCTGCTACGAATTCCCTACTTTTCTTTACAACGATTTTCTTGGGAGATTACTGGCTTTTCGGATGGGTTTCGGTTATCCAGCTGGCTTTGGTCATCAATTAGCCAAGAGCCTCCACCAGCCACCTGAGCCACAAGTTGGTCTTTTGGACCAGCTGGGCAACAATCGGACAGACAGTTCCACTTTCCAGCACCTGAGACTTTGGACAGCGAAGAATGCGGCGATGGCGATGGTGATGGGTTGTAGAAAGTAAAACGAAGAACTCGAACTCAAACGAACGCTCGACGCGTTTCTTTTGTTTTGCCAAATTCAAATAAGTTAATGACAAGGAAAGAAGAACGCACAGCACAAACAGAAGCGGATGGCCAGCTACGTAGATGGAGATCTGGAGAGTTAGGAGCGGCGGCGGGTCTTCAAGCAGGGGGTATTTGGATATACTCGCAAAGTGGGGGCCAAACTGGTTGACACAATTCCACAATTCCACGCCGACTGGCGACTTTTACGTGCAATTGTGCCTCTTTGGCCGTCTGTCTTTGGCTTTGGTTTTTCCAACTACCAATGCTCATCATTATTGGCCCACTTGCGGGTCGACCGCATTTCAGTCTATATAAATTTACCTATGGGTTCGTTATCCTGGTATCCTGGTGTGGGCTATTTCAGCTGCTGATCCGACACACTTCCGTATTTCACTTGGAACACAAAAAAAACTATAGCACTCCGTGGGTGTAAAAAAAAAAGTAGTAAGATTTGAACTTGGCTTGGCGCGCGTGATGATGGTTGATGCTTTTCGGTTGATTTTCCCGCTTTGCCAGGAAGTCCGATGCTGCGCTGCTCTTTATAAGACTGAAGACTGAACTCAACGCTCGGGGACGCGGAACTCGACTGCGCGGACTTGGAGCCACCAGGCCGAGTTATGGGCGATTCCACGGCGACTCCACGACTCCCCAGCTGATCGAACCAACAACACAACGGCAAACAGCAGCTTTCTTTTCGCATCGAACGTGTTCGGGGTTCGGGGTTCGTCGGCTCTAACGCACAGACACCTGCTCTATAGAGCTATGGTTATGGTATAGGTACTGGCATAGGTATAGGTATAGTACGCACTAGGCCAAGATCCATATGGATGGCAAAGGCCTAACGGTAATGCGCCGATCTATGGGCACGTAGCACGTAGCACGCTGCATGCAATTAACCCACGACACAGAAAGAAAAGCTATAGATTTCCTATTGACTCTGCATACACAAAGCTGATCTTAATCCTCATGTTCGGCCAAGTTATATTGGCCTAATACAGTTATATAATGGAGAGTTTTGCCTTCCTTGTCTTGGATAATTAAATGTTGATTAAGACAAAGATAAAAGATAAGTATTATCATTAACTACTAGGTATCTTAAGTAAATATAATTAATTTTTAAAGATTTCGCGAATATTAACAACGGAATAAGTAAAATATTAAAAACTAGACTTAACTAAACTGAATTAAACAAGTTAAAAAAAACATAGATTATTCTTCCTCTTTCTTGGATTTTTTTTTAACCTTCTGATAAATTTCTTTGTCTAGGTATGTGATCCCCCGATGACAAGTATTGCAGTGGACACACCCTGAGAGTATGGAAACCTTGAACTCCGCCAGCAGACAAAGAATATCTTGACATCCTTGAACACTCCACACACCTTAAACCTACGTGATCAGTTAGTTTCAACTGACTTCTTTATGAATTTCTACAATTTATGAAGCGATCCTGTCAGAGTCATTCATTCTTATTCGCATTTATCATGCATACTTCAGATGACTAAGAGCGATTAATCAGTGCTAAAGACCGTAGAGCTGGAAATCAAAGTACCAGTTACTTTAAAAATACAACGTGTTGTTAAAGGAAAGCTTTAATAGTTTCAAATCAAAGTAATCAACATTTTGAAACTTCCTATGAAGATCATTTGTGTGAAAGAAACCGTATTTTCATCCTGCTGAAGAGCATCTTTTTAGATGTGCTTTCTACGGAAACCCACTTGAAATCATTCGATACCCAATAACTCGTTTGACGTCTTATCCAATTTTTATGTAACCCCATAACGACCCGTGATTTTTTCTCCGATCGATTGACATTTCGAGCTTTGGCTAATGAAGCATCCGAAAGACTTGCAGACACAAGAGAAAATATGTATTAAAGTAAAATTAGAAGAAAAATGTGTTTGATTATGCAAAAAAAAAAACAAGAAAGTTGCTATCAGAGGCAATCGCCAGAGTGACAGCTATATAACTGGGTTTTGGCCAGGCCAATGAATCCATTTAAGCTAACTTTAGTATTCTCATCCCTCTCACTTGATTAAATCAAATTTAGGTCACGTTTTACAAGACTCTCTATTAGCGAACTAAAAGATCCATCTCGTTTGGGGCAAAATAGGGAGGCACATAAATGAGTTATTAGACAGAACCGTTTAAGGGAATGTTTGAAAACATGTTTTAATAATTGATTTATCATTCACATATGTAGTTTTTGTATAAGTATGCATTTTCTATATAGTAGTTAACATATGGTGCTGATGCTTTCCTTTCTCTACATTCAATTTGAACTGTTTTCGTTCCGTTCGATAATTATACATATGTACACAAACACGAAGCCCTGAAGGGACACTAGGGGTCTCCCGAATACATATTATATAGTTATCTATTGGGCCAATGCTGACAACAATCGGGGAGGAGCGGCGGAATCGGATAAATCTTTAGGTCCGGGTCTGAACACTTGACAAAAACTTGCCAGGACCGGCAATAATACTCGCAACAAAACTACATACAAACGTACAGACACAGTATCATAATATAATATACATTAAACAATTGAATAACAAGGGTAGGGGACAAACAAAAAAAAAACGCATATCGAAAGGCAGGAAAAAAAAACGTATAATATTATGTATATGCCAAATGGTTAGCGATCATCTAGCGCGCTTAGAAGATGGGTATGTAGTTGTCGATCTTTGCGCGGTGCTTCTGGGCAACGCACTCGGCGATCCAGACGATGTTGCGGCACTCCTGCTCCTTGAGCTTGAGGTACGCGTAGAAGACTCCGAAGTGGAACTGCTGCAAGAAGGCGTACACGTTCAGCTTGACCTCGTGCTCGAAGAACTTGTCCTCCAGCGTCTTGTCGCCGGGATTGTTGCCGGATCCGTCGAACAGGGCGGCGTACTCCGCGTAATACTCGGCCACGGTCTTCACCTGCTCGTAGTCGTCGGCGCGAGCCAGAGCGGCCAGGCCGTCGGGGTACATCTTGCCGCAGTTGGGATACAGCTTGGCACGGTCGTCCTTGGACAGCTCGGTGCCGAAGGAGTTGATGGTGATGATGATCGCACGACGATCGGCCTCAAACTGCAATGGCAGATTATCATCACATTATTATTAACGTTTTTTATGGATAATTGGAATTAATAGCAAATAAGTGAATACATTCTAGCTTGAAGATATTATTTTGATGCGTTTCGTACTACATGACTGCAGTCCACAGTGATTTATCTCTAGTTAACCATTAAAGATCCTAAAAAAGTAGTATCGAAAGCATACATAACCACACATTGATAACTTAATTGCCTTACAATTTCCTTGAGATTTCGTGCCCTAAACTAAAATCTAATCAACTTCAGTTTCTATTTAAACTTCTAGCTTATGATATCCCCCCGATAGAGAAAGTACAGCCACTCACAGCCAGGATCTCGCACATGACGTCGGCGGTGGCGCCACCCATGTTCTTGCAAAAGTTGTAGAACGCCTCCAGATAGGCCTTGTAGAGGGTGTTGCGGATGATCTCGATGTTCATCTCGTCCAGATCCTGCTCGGAGATGCAGTCGACGAAGAAGGGCGCCAGAGGCGTGTCCACCAGCACGGCGTTGTACAGCTCGGCGGGCGTAGAAGCCACATGGATGGCCTCCATCTGCTCGAAGCTGCCCAGTGGGTGGCACTTGGGGATCAGCTCAGAGATGGGTCGCTGGTGCAGCGTGCCGGTGATCAGCAGGATGATGTTGTCGATCATGTAGCCGTAGGTGATGAAGTCCAGGAAGTTGGACAGCGGCTCCACAGCGTGGTTCCGCATGTGCTGGAACTCGATGACCAGCTTTTCGCGCAGCTTGTCGTCGATGACGGAGACCGACAGAGGGGAGGGCTCGTTGGCCAGGAAGCTGCCATAGTCCGTTCCCTGCAGATGCAGCTTGAGATCTGTAAAATGGGGGAAGAAACGGTTAGAATCCTATTTTGACAAGCTAAATATATTAGAAAAGAAAATGGTTTTGCAGGAATTTTGAGAAGGGCTATTCGAATTCTGTTTTAATTTAATAGAACTTGATTATTTTGACTTATTTTTATAAATGATTTTCATAAGTAGATATGTATGTAAGGCTAAAAAGACGTTTTTAAAGTCTTTACAAGAAGGATTATTACAAGTTTAATTCAAGAATGGGATATAACACTAAGGTGAAACCATAAAATTGGACTACATTTCTTATACAGTGAATAAATTCAAATAAAAGTGGGTAGTTCTAGGCTAGTTTTTAAAGACCATGGAATCAGTCAGTGCCTAGCAAACTGTGGATTCTATGGCTGCTATGTGATAACACTCCAGCTGACCGTGTGTTCCTGGGATTGAGAACCTGTACTCCTGGGAAATCCAGGAAAAGTGACTAAAAGCCAGGTTGAAAAACCAGTTGGAAAACGTCAACAAATCACAAGACAAGCTTACACACACCGGCGCAGAGATATATTAACAGCAGTGCATGTATACACACACGCACGCCTCTGTTATCGCTGGTCATGTGACCCAGGGGCGTGTGGGAAAATGGGGTTTTACGGGGGGCTGCTCTGCCAATGGGCTCTGGTACTCACCCTCCAAGGTCTCGCACTGCACCAGGTTCAGATAGTCGGCCTGCTTCAGGATGCCGCACTTGAAGCCCCGGCACAGACCCTCCAGATATCCATTATCGATGTTGAACATAAAACCCGAGCTGTTCATCTTGATGACACACGCACACACACACGCAGAGGGGAGCTGGCTGGAAGTTGAAGAGGTGCAGAATTCCACTGGATTTCTGGCTTGGTGGATTCCTTTCTATTTGGCTGCTCTCGCTCGACCGAAAGTTGCGCGAATTGTGTGGCGAAGGGCGTGCAGTTCGAAACGGAGCGACGGTGAAAATTCAACCTTTTTTCTCTATCGATCGACAAGTCATATGATTTCCAGCTCTTCCTCTTCTTGTTGGTTTTTTTCTCGGCCAAGTGTCAGCGCAGAAGTGCCTAAAAAAGGCCGAATGTCAGGTGACGGCGTGCGCCTTACAGCACGCTGTTAAGTCCGCCGCTGGTCTGGCAACGCCCCGTGACTTTGAATTTGAATTTCATGTTGTTACTTTATTTTTCTTTGTTTATCGCTGAAAAACATAAAAAAAGAAGGCATAAATCATGTTTTTATTTGCCGAGCAGTTATTTATTTAATAGGTGCTCTAAAATAAAGTTAATTTATACCGAAATAAAAGAATCCAAAAAATCCACTGTAACATGAAAATGTTAAATTTAATAAAGAGGTTTTTTACGTTTATTTGAAAACTATATTTAAAAACCTACGACTTTTTTGCGTATAAATTTATTAAATTATTCCTGTCTTGCAATTAAAAATTACTGATTTAAATAAGGTAATAATTCACCAAGTAAAAATCGTTAAAAATTGTGTGCTGCTTATCAAAAAATCAAGATTATTGTAGAATTCTTATAAATTCGTATAATAAAACACATTTAAATTAATGCAACTATTTATTTTCTCAGTTTCCCATGGATCCAAATAAAGTATCATTTTTTATGCAGTATTTTATATATATTTCTTTAAGTACACGAAAAGGAGCCAACACAGATATGTAGATTTTACAATACGTCTCATTCCCGCTTGAATCGGTCGAGATCCTGCCACTTGCGTTCCCGACGCCTGGCCCTGATCCTCTCGGCGAGGGCCGCCACCTCGTCGTAGGGCTTGTAGTAGTACGAGACGAACATGAAGATCAGCATGTCGACGAACATGAGGCCGGCGAACAAGAAGAACTCGCTGGCCTGCGACTCGAAGAACTTGAGCTCCGCGATCACCACGACGATGACGTTGCCAAAGGCCACCGTGAGCAGCCAGCAGGCCTGCAGGACGCTCTTCATGCTGGGCGGCGACTGGGAGTAGGAGAAGCCCAGCCCCGTCACCGAGAACATCACCTCGCCGAGGGTCATCACCACGTACTGCGGCACCAGCCAGAGCATGTGCATCGAATTGGGGCTGGTCACCTCGACCAGGCGCGACACGAAGGCGCCGTGGCTCTGGCCAATCAGCAGGGCGTAGACGCCCCCGGCCCGCAGCTCCACTTGGGTGAGATTCTGGTCCGCCACCTGGACCAGGTAGTCGCCCGTGTTCAGCTCGTAGAGTTCGTGATTGCGGGCCGGCAGGTCCAGGGCCACCGTCTCCGCGGACTCCTCCGTCCAAACCACCCGCGTGGTGGCCAGCAGATTGGCCAGGGTGCGCACAAAGGCCCACGAGCGGTTGGACTTCTGCACCTCGTCCTCGTACCAGAACTTCCCGATCGCGTGCGAGGGTCGCAGGAAGAGCGAGTGGGCGGTGGCCTCGTACAGTTGCTGGGTGCCGCCCTCCACAGAGGAGCAACCTGGGGTGTAAACAGGTAATTATTATAACCAACGAGTAAAAAATATGAGCTCTATGCTTTTACTACCAAAGATCAGAAGGAAACTTCCTGTATGACCTATCTAGGTTTAAAACCCACTTTTAGTTTAACATTCGGTTGCGTTTCTTAATAAAATGTAATGCAAATTAACTACCACAAATTTAGAAAAAATATTTCGTTTATTTAATTTTAATTTTATTTAATTTCATTTTAATGAAAAAGGTTGTTTTTAACTTTTACTGCTAACATTTATATTACTATTATTTAAGAAAAAAAAAGTTTAATTTGTTGTAAACTTGGAAAGCAGTTTGGACTGAACCTAAAATAATCACCACTTTGATAAAGTTCACAAAAATATTTCAACAGTATTTACAAAAATGTAAAACACCTTTGGATTCTTATGAGACATTTCCAGCCAACCGACGTCATTAGTTAAAACAGATTAATTGGCGATCCTAAATCTCTAGCTATTTCTGAGGTAGCACCTGATATCTTTTAATGACGTGAGCTTAGAAATGAATTTAATCTGTGGTGTCACACTTATCTCTACAGAAACTACTACTCGCTGGTGTCAAAAAGTCCCAGTTGGATTCAAGTTCTGAACAATAAATTCATTTCGAAAATATAGAATCGATTTTGGTCCTTAGCTGCGAGGGAGGATAGCAATTTCTTATATCATAGCTCACCTTCGGTCAGGCTCTCCACGGTGTAGGTGAACTTGAAGGTGCCATCGCTACTCGTGGCCACACTGCCCGAATAGTAGTAGTCCAGACCCCTCAGGGTGAAGCTCTCCCGGGCTCCCAGGTTCGTGCTGAAGCGATACTCGCAGTCGGGAATGCCGCTGAAGACCCGAAGCTGGGTATTGCCACTACTCGGGATCAGCGGGTAAGTGCGCTGCAAGGAAGGTATATTCCCTATATAAGTACATTACTATACCCCTACTATCCTCCTGGAATCTCCTAAATGATCATCCTATAGAGACTAACACAAGATCACAGTTCAGATAGAAAGAAACACGAAAGACAGACAAACAAGCAGCGGGCTATAATAATAGTTTTCTTTTATTAGATTAACTAGATGGATGTCTTTTCATATGCAACAACGCCCGGCGGGGCTTCACTTACACTTAGCTTGGAAATGGACAGAGGCCACTAAGGATTCACATCTACACATCTACAAGTACAAATACATATAATACACAACGCAGGAGCGAGCAGGAGGAATCAGATCAGATCAGATCAGGTCAGTGGATCTACTCGTCGATGTCCTTGCCCTTGTTCTCCACTCCCCCCTCGAGGGGCGGGATCTCGGTGGCCTTGGTGGCATCGCCCGCCGTCAGCGGCTGGGTCTCCTCCTCCTTCTTGTTGGGATCATTGGGCACATAGTAGTAGGCCATCACCATGAAGATCAGCATGTCGGCGAACATAAGGCCGGCGAACAAGAAGAACTCGCTGGCCTGCGATTCGAAGAGGGCCGCCTCGGCGATGATGACCACGATGACGTTGCCAAAGGCCACAGTCAGTAGCCAGCAGGCCTGCAGGACACTCTTCATGCTGGGCGGCGCCTGGGCGTAGGAGAACTCCAGTCCGGTCACCGAGAACATCACCTCGCCGAGGGTCATGACCACGTACTGCGGCACCAGCCAGAGGATGTTCATCGAATTCGGCTCCGTCACCTCCACCAGCTGGCCCACGAGCCCGTCGCTGATCAGCAGTGTGTAGACTCCGCCGGTGTGGACATTGAATCGCCCCACAACCGCCTCGCCCACCAGGACCTCGTACTCTGCCGAATTCACCCGGGTGAGGTTCGTCTTGGCGGCCAGATCCTCGAAGGCCGTCTCCTGCTTGGAGACACTTCGCCAGTAGATCGTCTGCGTCTGCGGTACATTGGCCACGTTCCGGATCAGCGGATGGCTCTCGCTGGGCTTGTCCACGAAGTCCTCCTCCCAGAAGTGCGAGGTGCTGATATTCGTGGGGTTGAGGAACAGCGACCAGGCCTTCTTGTCGGTCAGCGTTTTAGTGGCCCCCACGACATTGTTGGTGCAGGCCGGATCCTGGCTGGTCAGCGAGTACACCAGGTTCAACGAGCTGGGCACGTAGAGCTCCTTGTTCGTATAGGCATTCAGCGAGGGCACCGTCACGCTCTCCACGCCCTCGAGGTTCGAGGTGAAGGTGTAGGCACAGTTCTCCGGATTGAAGATGCGCAGCTGGATGTTCTGGCTGTAGGGCAGGTCGGGATAGGTTTTCTAGCGACAGCAAGGCGTGCAACGAGAAAGAAGGGGAAAGTGCGGGTGCAGGTGCAGGTGAAAATACAGAACAATACGGTATGTCTTACTAAGCAAAGCTATTTGATAGAGGGCCTAAAATTCAAATTAAACTCACCTCCAGATTGAGCTCCACCACGCCGGAAATAATGAAGGCAATGCCGGCCAGGATGCCGCCCATGGTGAGCTTCTGCAGCGGTCGACTGATGCCCACGAGTCTCAACAGCGGATAGAAGGCCACATCGTACAGGGGGATGAAGAGCAGGATGAGCAGCGGATTGAGCACCTGCAGCTGGTCGGGCTTGATGTCCCAGGAGCCCATGTCGCCGTCCATGCGGGTGGCCTGGAAGGTCCAGCGGGAGCCCTGCTGATCGAAAAGTGCCCAGAAGACGGGCAGCGGCAGGTAGAGGAAGAGCACCCTCATCAGCACCTTCACATCGTCGATCAACTGGCGGTCGTACTTGGAGTCCGCATAGTCCAGCCAGTGCTCTCGGGGATTGGTCTTCTTCTCCCTGCACTTGGTCGTGATGGCCGTCCAGATGGTGCTGCTCACCAGCACCACCATATTCCCTGCCGGCGGCTTCATCTTGTAGAGGGATCGTCCCAGAACGAAGACGATCACCGATACGATCATCAGCACGGCGGGCACTCCAAAGGCCAAGGGATAGCAGTTGATGTCGTCGAAGCAGGAGACGTCCTCGCGAAGAATCGGCGTCACGGTGGTGGAGATCAGCGATCCGGCATTGATCGAGAAGTAGAAGAGCGAGAAGAACGAGGTGATCTGCTTCACCTGCTCCGGCACCTTGAACTGATCGCCGCCGAATGCCGATACGCAGGGCTTAATGCCGCCCGATCCGAGGGCAATTAGCGCCAGGCCCAGCATCGTGAACGTCTCCATGGGCAGGTTGAGGGGTCCGATGGCGCCCAGGGTCAGCAGCACCGATCCGCATATGTACACCAGGGATAGATACAGGATCGTCTTGAATTTGCCCAGCCAGGAGTCCGAGATGATGGCACCGAAAACGCAGAGGAAGTACACGAACATGGTGAAGACGTGGAAGACCACGGTGGCGGTGTCGTCGGAATAGCCCAGAACTCGACTCAGATAGAGGACCAGAACAGCTATGAGTAGAAGAGCATACGATTAGCAGAGATTCTATAGAGGATCTAAACGGATAAACCCACTTCTCATGCCGTAGTAGTTGAAACGCTCGCAGAATTCGTTGCTGATGATGAAGAACACCGACTTGGGGTAGGGCAGTTTCTGAGGATCAATGGGGTAGAGTCCTGATTAGTTCGAGTTTGGATTAGGGGAGGATTAATAAGGAATTACCTTCTGCTGTCCCTCGGCCTCGGAGACGTTCTTGAAGTCACTGGCCTCCTGCAGCTCCTTGCCATTCTGCTCCGGCTCCTTGCCATTCTTCAGCGGTTCCGCGGAGATCTCGGGCAACTTCTTGGCCTCCACCAATGCCTTGCCATTGCTCTCGACGGCGGGTGGACTGTCTGCAATCGGGGTAGAGTCTTCTACGATCGGAGCACTGGGGGTAGAGTCTTCTACGATCGCAGTACTGGGTGTAAAGTCTTCTACGGGCGCAGGACTCGGGGTAGAGTCTTCTACGATCGGAGCACTGGGGGTAGAGTCTTCTCCAACCACAGCTCTTGGCGAGGGATTCGATGGTTCAGCCGCAGGCTGTATTTCTGTGGAGGAAAGAGAATACAGGATACAGGTTTAGAACCGTGTACTTGGTGCTCGGAAGTTGGGAGAGAGCCCACCCAGCAGGGGTACTTGCTCCGCCGGCCGTTCCATTTCGTCTGCCCACACAGACTCGCCAGTGATCTACTAGATCAGCGACATTTCATCAGAACAGGTAAGGCGGTGGCCTTGTGCTTGACACCTCCGCCGCAGATAAGGACTGCTCTATATTTGGCCAGGCCTTTACTGCGCCCGTGGGCGTGTGAATTCGGTGGCCCGGCATAAATTTAGCAGCATTAGTGCTTTACAGCGGTGGCAGACAGCCAAGATAGCCGGGGCAGATAGCTCTCTCGGGGATCGCCGCCTATTCGCCACTTTGACAACTTGACAGAGAGCATGGCTTTCCACTCCATAAATCACATGCTGATTACCGACGATGCTGCGTCTGAATGTCTGGCGGGGCTTAAATGGTCATGTCCATGTGGATTGAATGGTAATTGCTCATGGTCATGGCCATGTTCGGATAACTGGATGGGGATCTGCATCTGAATCTGGATCCGATCGGTGTTCAATGGGATCAGGAAGCCAACTGGGAAAGTCCCCAATGACTGCCCGTGAATGACGACCTTATCTAGGTGCGATATCCAGAATCGGTTCGGTTCGGTTCGGTTCGTGGCTAATCCATCGATGCTTTATCAGCGTTTATGGCCGCCATTTGAGGCAGTAATGTAGCCATCACATGGCACCATAAACCGTGGAAACAATGCTATTGCACGCACTACACTCCACATCAAACATCCATTAACATAAAACGCCTTATCGCGCAGGGAAACACAAATATACAAAATATACGAGTACCAGACGTGTACAGCATTGACCCGCTTCGGTGGCCGTTTGAAGTCGGGAGACCAGACTAAATCCACTCAAATCCACTCATTCATTCATTCCCAGTCGCCTATAATAATGGTATATAGTGCCAGGGATCTGTGTCAATGTCGCCAAGGATGGAGATCTTCGATCAAGCGATAGGGGAAATCAAAAGTTACCTAGCCTGATTGGAATTTACAGCGAGGTAATTAAAAAATAAATATGATGAGGGCTTTTCCTATAAATAATAAGATAAGCCTGGTATGTCTCGAGTGCAGTTGTAAAGAGTCGCAGAGAAGTGCTGTGAAAGTGTTCTCAATTTCACTTTCTCGAGATTTCTTTTTGAAAAGCTTTTAGGTTTTGGGAGTTGCATAGTTTGGGAGAGAAGTTGATTGATTGATTGGTGGGTACTTAGATGGTTACGCATGAGCGTAGGTATTTAGATGGACAGCCCTTTAAGATTGTTCAATTAACCTTATATAAAAGGCAATAAATAAAGACAATTAAGGCAGACTTTATAGGTAAGAAGTGATATATGATGGAGTAATCAGTATAGGATATTTACTAAATTATAAGTTCCCGAACTCAATGGAAGATCCAGCAAGTGCGTACGTGCCTGTTCAAGTGGCTCTTCGATGACTTTGCAGATCGGATGGGGCGGTACTGGGTGCTATGATATGACGACGTTCCCTGCGCTATCGGCATCGTTATCGCTGTCGCTATTGTTCACCGATTGCCAATCGAATCGGTTGTAAATTTAGCACCGACCCAATATCGTAATCGCCATAGAGAGGATCTAAATGTAGAGTATCCACCGGTGTATCGGCGATTCCATCTGATTTACAAGCGATTAGGTCGGAATGATAAGCGGGGCAGAAAGGGGGTTTCGGCCCACTTTTAATTACAAATGTTTCTTTTTTTTGCTCTGAAGAAACAGAATTATTCAATGGAAGTTGTCAGTGAGTGTGCTGGTGGTAGATAAGTTTGTGTTTTCGGTAGTGCGCAAACTTTGATTGTCTTGTTCCGTTCGAAATGGCAATTATAGTCCCCCGATAGCGTTACCGCCCCAACCAATTCGGCCAAGTTCTGGTCCCAAAGTGAGCAACCCAATATGAAATACCAAATACCGAATACCAGGTAAATTGCTCACTAATTGCAAGCAGTTGCACCAAAGTACAGGCATTCTCCAGCTCTCCCAGCGATTTGTCAGCCAATTGTTCGCGTGGGGAATACCAAACAAAATCGCATTCGCAATCGGAATGGGAATCGCAATCGCAGTCACAGGCTTTAAACACCCGCAATGGCAGTTGCTGTCTATGAATATGCAAATGAAGCCGGCGGTTGACATTGAAATGCAGGCACCAACCACACAATTATACAAATTAGAAAATAGAAAAAATATATAATGTAAGCAAGGCGAGTTTTTTATTTTGTTTTTGATTTAGGCAAGGTCTGTCCGTGCCATTTGACCAAGTTTGGTGGTTCTCTTTTTGGGGACCGGCAAAATCGAATACGCATTTGGACCTGGCTGTTGTTGTGGTCGTGGAGGTGCTCAAGTGGCTAAAACTATAACCCGGGGCAAAGCACTCCAGATGGAAGTCCCTTATCGGAGCGATTAGATTTGCGGACTGCACACGCTGCCAAGAGAGTTTCTGGTAATCGCTCCTCCGCTCTGTCACTAATGCCAATAAGTGTCCCCAGATATTCCGCTAATCTTTACTACTTGAACGTTACCCAACGGCCTATATTTAAGGGAAAAACGGCCGCAATAAATTAAGCAAAAGTGCCAGCACAATCTGGAGGCGCGGGGACTTTTCGGTAAAATAAATTGCATATCGAAAAAACGGAACCATGACTCAAAGGCTGAACTCAAGTGCATATAAAAGGAAAAACCAAAGTTTCCCATTGATAAGAAACGGAATAGCAACCTTAAACCCCATTCGAATACTCAAAGATCATAGTCACGGAATCAATTAATATAAAACGCAGTGGAATTCATTGCAATACCGAATGTCACCATATATAGTATCTACGGACTACGTCATACGACTACGATATATGTATCTCCAAAATATGGGCCATAAATCTCGGTTCACTGATCTGTATAATTACCCACCTTGCTGTAAAAACTATAATTATGAAGCTAGGTTTTTTGTGATTAGCATTACCATTTTCTTTATCCGTCATGTTGGGAATCCGTGGATCGCTTTACATCCGTTACGCGTCACTTGAAATCGAAGAGAAATATGGCATTTATTTAAAAATCATTACGTTGTACGGTGTATAATATGTAGGACGGGTTGCATAAACTCAAGCTTTCTTTTTAATGGACAAAAAAAAGTAGAATACTTGTGTTTTTTATTTACATTGAGAAACAACAGATATGACAAAAACAAAAAAGTAATAATCCTCGCCTGCGGTTCAATGAGCCAAAAATCGGTGATCAAAAAAGGGTAAGACGAATATTTAATGGAAAATTGCCTGGCTATAAAATAATAAAATTGATCTCACGACATGGGAAATATATATGTTTATCAAGTAGAAAAACTATGATCTCAATTGATGTTTAATGGGTTATTAATTGATTTTAAATGTGAACTGAGAAATATTAATAAAAATATCTTTAGCTATTTGTATTTAGCTGTTATAAGGAAGTAATTTAAGATATGTAATGATATCAGTCAAATGTTTCTACTAAACCTCAATACTAAAACGCTCTGTGAACACAATTTAGGATTAAAAGGATTTTAAAATCTTAAAAAAGTGTTTTTGAAAAGTTTTCAACTTTTTTATTGCTTTTAATTTGTATTTATTGTCTCTTTTCAACCGTTGCTGCTTTTATTGTTCATTGCATTTCGCGCACTCGTAACTCACATTAAAACATTTAACAACTGCAAAAAAATATAGAACGCACGTCGGATCGGATGGGATCGGTTTGGAATCGGTTCGGGATTGGTTTCTGAATCGGTTTTCAATCGAATCGAATCGAGTAGAGTAGGGTTGAGCGACCACGTCCGCTAGCGGCGATCAACAGCCTCAGACTGAAGTAGACTGGCGACGAGCTTTGCTAAGAAGCCGTTAACGGTTATGTTGTGCAGCTCCGCCCTCTGCCCGCTGCGACTGCGCGCGTGCTCGGCCGCTGCCTCGGTCGGCGTCGCTGCCAGCGCCGAAGGATGACAAAAAGCGTTAAAACTACATAGTGATAAGCCTAATCGCTGTGTTATCGACAGCCAAGTGGAAGTATTTACGGCCCGGTGTTCGCTTACCCACAATGAATGAAGCCGCAGCTTGTTATTTATGGCCCACTACTAACCACCGAAATAACCCCCTCTCCTTTTTAACTCCCCCCTAACCGCCACCTGTCGATTCCAGATCATCACAGTCCATCACAATTGCTTTGAGGGCAGGTGTGCTTATCACACCTGCCACGCCCCGTCTGTCATCAGCCAGTGGGCGGTGGGTGGTCGGTGGTGGGTAGTGCAGATTGCGCCCAGTCATTAACTAAATATTTTCAACGCCCTAACGGTTATCTCCTTGGCATTACTTGCAGATCTGTGGGATGGGAGCTTCCCACCTTTAGCCGCCATAAGTCATGAATCGAAAAGTAGGCTAGTATATACGGTCTGCAGATAATAATTCAAGAAGCCGCTACGACGTCAATACGCTGATAATACTGCAAAATAGAAAAGATAGTGTGAGTCAAACGAAGTTTGAAAGTGAAAAAGGCAGATTTGGGGATCTGCAATGTCAATGTGTTCCCCTCTAATAATTTGGATTGTTGGTTAATTTGGTACTAGAGATTATACCCAAATAACCAACCTGTTTACTGATAAGCTAAAAATATAGATCGCAAACTTACTAATTAGCCATTCCTTTTTCAAGAAATTTGAAGTACTCCACGTATTATTGAAGCAGGGCGTCCAGTATTTAATACGAATGACTTGCATATAACGAACTAAATGACTTTCCTTTTTCTCACTTTTCAAGGTGTAAATAACGAAGCTTAAGACCCCAAAATGATTGGCGTTATTTTGAAAGCACTACAATAAATTATCCTAAGCCCTTTAAAATTATATTAATGGGAAAATTTACTATTAGAAAGCCATTAAGTAGTTTTATGGCCGATGAATCTATCAAATTCGAAATAATTTCATAGAAATATGTGGGAATGGTAGAATCATTGGAGAAATCGTTAAACTACATATCTTAATTATTTGATTGAATCTTTAAATCGATAAGAGATCTAGGTATAAACCGTGATTTACCTTAGATAATTTAAAATCCGAATAGATTTTTTTCTCAAAGTCCCGGGGAACCTAAAAGTTTTTAAATTTCGTTATAAGAATCCAATTAAAAGAAATATGCAAATATTATATTAAAACTGAAATCAGTATAGCTAAGATCCTTGAAGGCGCAGAGCGATTGAAGGGCTCTTCCGCCACGTAATAACCCTGCATCCCCCGAAGTGGAAACTCCGAAATACACAGTTTAACCCCCTTTGGCCCACCGCCATCGATTGCCATCTAATCGGAGGAGGTGGTCGCAAAACTTGTGGCGTTTTTGTTTTATGAACTTAATCGCTGCGTCGATAGCTGCGAATAGTATTTATGGCCGCCTATCATTATAGCCATGCCCAGAAACAAGTATAAACATCTATTGGCCATAGCCAATCGGCCGATTCCCGATAGCCCATAGCCCATGGCATATAGCATATAGCATATAGCCGATATTGTTATTGTTATGGCTAACCATTATTGCTCAACGAGGGGCCCTGACTGTGCGACAAGTGAACTTTTTGTTTGCTTCTTGCTTTCGATTTTACGATTGTCACTTGGCTCGAGATTGCATGGTGTCTAGTCTTTATAATGCGAGCTATGCGATCGATTGAGTAACACTTAATTAAAGCCATCAAGACGTTGGGTGTCTGTGTGTCGGTCGATCGGTCGACCGGGTTGCGTGTTGACAGGCATAGAGATCTATACCATACCGCATACCGTCTATAAAGCGGAATCTGGGTGAAAAAACTCTTTTCGCCCGATCCTGGGGCCTTATCAATCCGCTGGTCAGGTGGCGATGGGCTCCAGAGTTCCGATAAGATCGCAACTACATGCTCATAATCGGTGGGCTAATCGCACACCTCGGCACGAGCTTTCCAAATCGCACTTTGTGCCGCGATTAAGTAACCGGGGACTATAAATGCGAAGCGAAAGCAAGATATTGCCGATCCGATGTCCTTGCCTCAGATAGGCAGATACTCGGTCGCAGATACCCGATCGATCGATCGATCGATTTCTTAGGGCAGTGTCTCAAGGGTCTGAGATGTTCTGCCGATAAGGGGCACTCGTGGATCTGAAGACGAAGGCCCGGACCCCGATATCGATGGTGATAACTGGTGGAGTGTTTGCTCAACTGATTGCATTTGTACACAGATATAACGGCTATTCATTGTGTTAAGCTATTAATATAATATCTTTGACTTTAATCTAATTTAATAATCAAGTTATCTCAACAGTGGCGATTCACGGATTTTGTGGTGAGGGTAATATCAGAAAAAAAATGTTTGTTTTTCTTTTAGTTTTTTCTGTAACTTGGCCAAAAATGGTCTTACACCAAAAATACGCACTGTTTTGAACAGATAACAAAATAATAAATAAATACATAACACTTTCCGTTTGATTTTGAAAAAATAAAGTTTTCGCCAATTCTCACACTATTATAATTTTATCAGAATTTTTTAAGAAAACTGTGAACAAAAATAAAATGTCCTGGTTTAAATGCCAATCGATTGGAAATTTGATAACGAGTTCAGAAAGGTATGATAATACTTGGATCAATATTTCCATTGTTTTGATCAAAAAACCAATTATTTTGTTGTAAAAAATTGGGATCTGTTTTTTTGGTAAAAATTTGAATTTGTCTTATTGTTTTTTTGCTGTAACTTGGCCAAAAATGGTCTTACACCAATAATAATAGCAAAATTCCATTCTTTTTTCACCTGAGTGGGGGGTGATATATCCTTACCCCCCGTGGATCCTCGCATGTATCTCACGCTTGCCAAACATATCTGAACCCATTTACTTAGTGTTGGCTGTCAGAAATCCAGACTTGAGTTCAAATATGTTTAACAGGCAGCGGAATTCCGAGGCTTACGGCAGTTCCAGCTCCCTCTGCAGCTCCAGTTCCGATCTGAGCCGCCTAATAGCCGGCTCGCAATTCAGTCGCAGTAGGTTGATCATTGCATTCCATAATACCTAGCATTACTTGAGTAATTCCTACAGTTCGTCAGTACACCCGCACTCGAAAGAGGGAAAATCGCTTTGAGCGCGTCCACTTTAACCAAGATGGGCCCTTCGATTTGGAAGAGGTAAGGCTGACATATAGGAAATAAGAAATAGGAAATAACGCTTTTGACACATTTCGCATACATAAATACTTTCGCAACCGCCCGACTTAATGATATAGCACGGCGCTCCGCGGTCCTCCATTCTCGTGAAAAACCTCAGTAATCTCGAAGCGAAACCATTGCTAATGCGGACCATAAATCTTTACAGCTGGATAGATTTATGGTTGCCTGGGAAAGTCCCACAAATTACTCAAAGCCGTAAAGAAAACAAACAGAGATAACAGCCACTTGGCACTCGACCATTTTGCACGGCCAGGGGTCCGATCGCCAGATAGGAATAGGATTGAAACGAGATAGGATCGATCCGGAATTATCAGTTTATTAGCTTAGTCTAAAAGAAAACGACAGGGATAACAACTAGCGATAAGAACGTATTCTAAGAATCATTAGGGGTAAAGTTATTCTTTAAGAATTAATAGAAATAAGGGTTCTTAAATGTTCTTCGTAAAAATTCGCATCCAAAGAGGTTTTAATTACAAAACAGTACCAATGAAACTAAAACATAACTATAGATAAGGATAAAACTAACTTCTCGGAACAAATTTTCTGTAACAACCGCCAAACAGTTGCCACAACAATTGGATATGAACAGGAAAATCGAATTCAATGATAAGTAAACACACTCCAGGTATTTGGTGTCCAAAGATATGGATACATTCTTTGCGAAACCACTGGAAAAACATGCTGACAAAATATTAACAGTGAATATACAGCTGCACCCCATCCAATTATGGGACTCCTAGCGATAATGCTAATCGGTGGGGTATCCACTAATTCAGAGCGTCGTCACTCCATCAGCATTGAACTTGACTGTCAAAAGCTCTCCACCAAAGAGAAGAGGCGGCGGGAACACCCCTATAAAAATAGAACGAAGAACGCCGCTGCAGCTGCAATGATCTCTGAAATAAGAGAGAGCAAGAGGGTTAGAGCTACACAGAAGATAAAAACTATTTCTCCAGTGAATTTAACAATGGTATATCAATTTTAGTTGCTAGTATATTTCTATCCCAGTAGAGTACACCTTTACTAATGAGAAGATAAAAAAAGAATTATAAAAAATATAATTAATACTTTTTTGTGATACATTAATATTTTCAGTTAAATGTTGATTAAGTTTAAGTTGAATGACAATACAATTCTAGATAAATGTAGTTTAACCTATGTATACATAATATTATGATTATACTCAGGCTTATTTATTTTGGAATTATCTATTTAATTAAGAGACTTGCTAAGTTTTTGGCAACTCGTATTGGCTGGAAAATACAGTTTTGTAATGGCCAAGCCAGTGTAAACTTAATTTTTTGAGTGTGGAGAGCGCAGCTTAAAGCTTAGTTGGCTGTGGCTCTCATCCACCATCGCCAAAACCATTCCCCTCCCCCTTTCACCACAACCACCTGTTTATCTAAAAATTTAATTTGATTTTTGTTCTTGCTCGATTTGTGTGTGCTTTTTTTTCTGTTTGTTTCGCGACTGCGCTGCCGACTTTGGCGGCGACTGCGAGTCACGTTTAAAAGCGCAGCTTGCAAATGGACAGAGCATCATTTATCGTCGGCCAGCGACGACGATCGTTTTATGGCGTCAACGTGGTGATCACCGCCAACCCCCCACCAAAGCCCCTCTTTTCACCTGTTTTTTGTACTTTTATTTACTCACTTACTTTTTTTTTGGCAAACCAAAATCAGTGCAAAAAACCTTTTTGTCAAAACGTGTGCTTTCTGTGTGTGTGATTCTGTTTCTCCGATTTTTCGGGGGCACTTCGATAAAATTCCAAAGTGCCCAGCGATTCGGCGACTTTTGTGCGAAGCTCATTAAAGAGCAATTAAAAGGTGACCAAAAAGCAAAAAGCAGAACCAAGCCAATGCCAAAATGGCAAAGCAAATAGCTAACGGTAAAAACGGACAGAAAGAGGAGCCCGCTGTCCAAATTGCGGTAAGTGGTCGAAAAGGGTTAAGGCTGTAAGCGAACGGTAAACGGAATGCCCTATAAGGGCAGGCAGAAGAAATCTCACAAAAAAAGGAGGTACAAGAATGTACAGAAAGAAAAAGTTCTTGAAAATCTTAGAAATTATCCAAATATGATAGAGTTTCAGAAAATCAACATCCTTGCGTAATATATTCAATGTTTTATTTGATTTTTCATCGAATAATAATAAGTTTACACCTATTATCATATCGTATCCCTTTTTCTTTCGGTGTGCGGAGAGTAGAGAGCGGAGAACAGCTACTTATCACTTTCAGTTGTCAATTGAGAAAGTACAGTGCACACAAAGGCACACACATTAGTGTACTTGCAATGGTCGGCCGAGAAAAAGAAAATAAGAAAAAGAAGCTGCGAACCCGCCAAGTTCCAAGTTCCAATGACTTTTCTTCGGCCGCTTCTTTCTCCTCTCTTCGGTCTCGTCTCCATTTTCTTTATTTTCTTCGGCCACCAAGGCTATTGATCGCGATGGCAGCGCAGTCGACCTTGAACGCCCCCAGTGATCGAGAAATGTGTGTCAACCAAAAGCAAACCAAATCAAGATCCTTTTATTGCCCGCAAATTGATTGAATTAATCGAGTCGAGTCTCAGGCGAATCAAAACAAGAATCGAAGAGATTTTGTGTTCCACTGCAGGGTAGACTGATGAATACCCTATAAAAATCGCAACTAACAGTACTAATGGGTTATTTAATAACCGGTTTTCTGTCAACCATAAAGCCCAATTTAATATTTATTATTTCAATTATATTTAATTTGTCGCATGAAACCCATCATTTAAATTAATTAGTTTTGCTTAATAATTGCAAATCTTATTTTTACAATTTTATTTAGTTTTTTTATGGGTTTAATTTTTGGTATACCCCTTGGGAAAAAGGAGCGTATGATCGATACTGACCCACTTTGGTGGTCGGGCCACGCGAATGCATTTACCCCGAGCATTGTGATCCCCTGTCCGTCCGTCCGACTTCCCCTGAATGCCCATCGATAAGGTCTAGACACCTCTGAGACTATCAGCTGTAGCTCTGATCTCTCTCCATCTTCCCCCGAAGTTCGGTTCGATCCCAACCCTTTGCCACTCTCCAACGATCTCCTATTGTTTGCTAATTTATTTGCCTTCGCCTAACAACTGTTACTGCCGCGAGGGGGAGTGTCAGGGGGCGGAAGAAAGGGCGAGAAGAAAGACGGGTGGCAAATCGAACTTTAAAGCTTTAAAGCAGGCCCAGCGCCGTAGAATTCTTAGTTCGATACCGAACGTTGTCTCCGATAGACAAGCAACAGCTCAAGATCTCCAGATCTCCGGGGATCCAAATAGTGGCGTCTAGAGTGGAGTGCAAAGTATAGTTGGCCAAAAACCAAGCCAAAGTTAGTTATAGTTCGAGTCAAAACTAAAAACCCCCGAACGATTCGAGCGTTACATAAAGCCAGTTATAGTTATGGCATTTGTCGGCAGTGCAGTTGTTGCCCCGGAGAATTGCAAATCAGCAACGGTGAGTCTTCCGAAGCGCGAGGAGTGCTGGGGGAGAAGGGGAGCAGAGGCAGTTGGCCTAGGCCGTGGTGTGCGCAGAATTCTCAATCATCAATGGATCACTTACCGCCTTACTGATTTACTGACTTACTGACTGATGGAGGCTCTCTATCGGCCGGGGAGGAGAAAACCCGTTTGCATTCCGTTGCTCACCTTGGCCAAGAGACGCGGCAAATCAAAACAAAAAACAGAAAACTAAAAAGCCAAGCAAAACAAAACAAAGCAAAACCTATCCAACAAAAATCGAAAGCCAAAATGAAAACGAGACGTAGTGACGACAAAAAGCGACATTACCATTAGAATAGGCATAGAAAAACCAAAAAAAAAAAAAGGGGTATCCGAATACAGAAGTACCCTTGCCAAGAGATTTCATCATGTCATTGCAAAAGTTCCCCACAAGCCAAGATCAATTAAAAGTTCCCCCTAATTATTAGTCATTTTCCTCTAAATAATTTACACATCGAACTTTAGATATAGGAGCTTATGAAAACGCCTCCTGAAATAATATTTCACTAAGTTATTTATTTATTTTAATAACCAGAAACTTATATTACCCTATTCACTTCCCTATTCACTATATAAAGAAAGCTATATAATAAATGTCCATAGAATAACTATATAAAAACCTACAACATTTTTGCAGGGCTCGTTTTTCTCAGTCACTTCTCAAAGTCACTCATAATTTGGAGGCTATTATAGGCAGATTAAGAGTTACAAGCTTTTAGGAGCCGCCTCATAAAGGAGTTAATTTATGAAGCTCTCCTTTGTGTCAGAACCCTCAGAAGTCGGACACAAAGCAATTTTGAGCACTGAAACAAAGTTAACTAGCCAAATGGGTAGAAAGTTTTTACGATGGAATGTCTAACAAATCTCTTTGACTTTGGGCGTTGTGTGAATTTCTAGCGACGTACTTGGGTCGGAAATTTGCCAAGTCAGTCGATGAAACGACATATTCTCAATGGAGGGACCAACGATAAAGAAAGCCGGATAGATAGGGCTTCGATCTGATAAAGCAAATGAGCGGGTACAATTAGATCGCGATAGTTTTAATGGCTCTGGTTCTTTTCCCTTCTTCTTTTCTAGGCCCCCGCCATTCCGTATCCCAAGTCGGTGGCCTTCATCATCAGCAATGAGTTCTGTGAGCGCTTCAACTACTATGGAATGCGCAGTGAGTGGTTTTTTATCCTGTGAAGTTAAAGTTACCTGATATCTAATATTTACCCTATTTTCCAGCCATTTTGGTGCTGTATCTCACAAACAAACTGGGCTACAATGAGGAAACCGCCACGGTGCTCTTTCACACGTTCACCATGCTGGTCTATATCTTTCCGCTGATCGGAGCCCTAATCGCCGATGGCTGGCTGGGGAAGTACAAGACGATTCTGTATCTGTCGCTGGTCTACAGCCTGGGAGCCATGGTGGTGTCCTTTGGGGCTGTTCCACTCACGGGAATGCCAACCAAGTGAGTGAATACCTATGTATATATTATATCATATCATATCATATATTCCATCATATATTCTCTTCTAAATATTATAATATTTTTATTATTTCTATAAATCATATCATATCATATATTCCATAATATATTTCAAGATATATTCCATCATATATTCTAAATATTATAATATTTTTATTATATCTATATATCATATCATATCATATCATATCATATCATATCATATCATATCATATCATATCATATATTCCATAATATATTCTCTTTTAAATATTATAATATATTTATATTCCTCTACAGGGCGGTGACCGTTGTGGGACTCCTGCTGATAGCAATCGGAACTGGAGGCATCAAGCCCTGCGTCTCGGCCTTTGGCGGCGATCAATTCTCGCTGCCCGCCCAAAGTCTCCAGCTGGCCAAGTTCTTCTCGCTCTTCTACTTTGCCATCAACGCAGGATCCTTGATCTCGACCACATTTACCCCTATTTTAAGGGCCGATGTCCACTGCTTCGGGGATCAGGACTGCTTCTCGCTGGCCTTTGGCGTGCCCGCCGTCCTGATGATCATCTCGGTGGTGATCTTCATGGCCGGCAAGCGATTGTATCGCTGTCAGCCACCCGCTGGGAACATGATCTTCGGGGTCTCGCGCTGCATTGCGGATGCCTTCAAGGGCTGGCGAAAGCGGAGGAACTCGGAGCCCATGGAGAGCTTCCTGGACTACGCCAAGCCGACGGTGGGGACGCGAATGGTGCGGGAGACCAAGTGCCTGGGCAGGATTCTGCGCCTCTTCCTGCCCTTCCCCGTCTTCTGGGCCCTCTTCGATCAGCAGGGCTCGCGCTGGACCTTTCAGGCCACCCGAATGGACGGCATGGTGCTGGGCTTCCAGATCAAACCGGACCAAATGCAGGTGGTCAATCCGCTGCTGATCCTCGGCTTCCTGCCGCTCTTCGACTACATCGTCTACCCGATTCTGCGCCGCTGTGGGATTAGGAGACCCCTGCAGAAGCTGACCATTGGCCTGCTCTTAGCCGCCTTGGGATTCTTCTTGTCGGCCGGTCTGGAGATGAAGATGGAGCAGGCCGCCTTGGGGGCCATGCCCACGGAACCGGATGTGGCTCATCTGAGGATCTACAATGGGATGCCCTGTGGCTATGAAATTTCTAGTGAGGCGTTGGGATCTCCGCGGCATGTGGAGTCCCTGGGAATGTGGCAGGATCTAGCGGTGCGTTTGGCCCAGTCCAAGGAGTACGCTTTCCAGGGGAAGCCCTCCTCCGGAAAGTGTCCACCCATCGCTGGAAAGTTGCATTTGCAGCCGGGCAAATCTGTGGGCTATCTGCTGGCCCAAAACAAGCTGGTGGAGTTTGCCGATGGCCTGGAGAGCCTGGCAGCCACCGAAACCGGGCGCAGCTCGGTGAGGGCTCTGCTGAACACCCCGGAGAACGAGGGACCTGCCGTGCTGCTGGAGGCCAACGAGTCACCCGTCTCTCTGGACCCACGCAACCCATCGCAGCTGTACAGGATCACACCTGGCCACTCGCAGCTGAACATCAATGGCCAGAAGGTGGCCAGCTTGGAGACCAAAGGCGGCGGCCTGTACAGCCTCCTGGTGGCCGGAAGTGCCCGCGATGGCTACCAACACAAGCTAGTCGAGGTGGTGCCACCCAGTGCCGTCTCCATTCTGTGGCAGCTGCCGCAGATTGTGGTCATGACCGCCGCCGAGGTGATGTTCTCGGTGACCGGACTGGAGTTCTCCTACTCCCAGTCGCCGCCCAGCATGAAGAGCGTCCTGCAGGCCTGCTGGCTGCTCTCGGTGGCCATCGGCAACATGATCGTCGTGGTGATCGCCGAGTTCAAGTTCACCAGCTCGCAGTCCGGCGAGTTCACCCTCTTCGCCAGCCTCATGCTGGTGGATATGCTCATCTTCCTGTGGCTGGCCCGCAGCTATCAGTACAAGGACCAGAGCGAGGACCTCGAGGAGGACGATGCCAACGAGCCGAGGAGCGAGGATGTGATGCAGACAAAGCCCCGGGCCATCGAGACACCCCAGCGAAGAACCGGCGGCGGCTTGGAGGCCGAACTGGGCTACGGGGCGTATCGCAATCACGCCTACGATAACGATTTCTCGGAGGCCTAATCCAAAGGGAAACCCACATCCATAAACCCTCATTTTTCCCCCTCATTAGTCGTAGCCAAAACTCTTGTATTTATTTTATTTGTTCGCATTTATTTGTTTAGTCGGCTGTAAATACGTTCGTTTGTACGAGTATTCTGTATATGCATTTTTTTTACCCAATTGTTATGTAAATACATTTTATACGTTTTATTATAGACATGGTGTTTTTATATTTAGTGACTAAAGATATTTAGATAATATTATTGAAATAGACTTAGTTACATTTTGAATTTGAGTTGAGTCCCACATTTGCTGTTAGTCGACCGCTGTTAATTTTCGGTTAACAGTACTGCAGTTGTTTTGGGGTTGCCACCTCGCTGAAAAAAGATACAGTGGTGGGCTGCCCAAGTGCGCTGTATCTGTTAGAATGTCTATCTTTGAAGTTGAAAATTGCAAACGAAGTGAAATTAAAAGTGATCGGTTAAAGTTAACTCGTTAAACCAGTGTTTAGGGGTGTTTGTAAGCCAAATATTGAACAATTGTAAGTAAATTTAGCTGTGGGCCGTGGCAGCGTTCGCGAAAATTCTGCAGATACTAGAAGCCAGGGGCGTAGTTTAAATGAGGGATAGCCCCCCTTTTCGGACAAGTGGCAGCCCCAGCCCCCAATGGCCGTCGTTTTTTCGCCGACCGCATTCAATGTGCGTAGTCACCGAAGATAAGTTGTAGTTACAGGGCCTCTCCGTTAAATTCTTATTTTTTCAAAATGAAAACAATCACTAAAAACCTAAAACACAGCTAGCTAGATAGTAAAAACGTGGATCCACCGAATGTAATACGTTAAATTGCATAATTCGGGTTATTTCACCAACGCAAAAGCGGCGTGTAAAGGAAAATTTATGGAACGGCATTGCCAGCACTGCAGAAAATTCCAAAGAAGCCATTTAGAATGCAAACCCAGGCACATATGCACAGAAGATACGAGGAAATCGTGCCTGCAGCTGCTGCATTCCGAAAACCAGACCGTAGCCTTGAGGACTACGAACAATAAACCCCTGGGAACCGAACCCAAATGGCTTATAGGGGTTGGACTGGGCTCAGGTAGGCGAGAAATCGAGGAAACCGAGGCTACATTCTTGCCACCGCCGCTACGGAGATCATCAGTCGTCGGCGGCATGGCCTAGTGGAAACTTCTTGTGAGGAACTCTTCTCGTAAGAGTTCAAAGTGTGCATTATTTTTTTTAAAGAATTTTTTTAAAGTGCCAAATTTTTTTTAGAGGTGAAATCAGTTTAGAGAGTGACTTACACAGCAGACCCAACGCAACACGACCGGGATGTGTTCCATCGGGCAGCGGCAACTTCTTCTGGGCCTCCCCAGCCCCAACTTAGAATCCACACTTCTCCCGCAATATCTGTGACCAGTACCACACAGCTTCAAGTCCAGTAATCGTCTCCATTGAACCATCAAGCTATAAAGAACGACAGTGAAATCCTCAAGCATTATGAGATTCTCCGCCTGAGCTGCAATTCTTCCGGGTGGCGTCGTCTTTGAGGCATCGAGAAGACGCGGCTGCCTCGAAGAGCGTCTGCGGTACGAGTGGTGCACCTTGTGCGGCGGCAAGCGGAGCGGACGGGCCCATATAAACCCAACCCTGCAGTCCTAGGTTCAGACCCTATGGCCCAACCGACACACAAGGAGGAGGATCACTCCCCTTGGTGGAACGAAATGAAACGAAAACGCTTGCGATGGAAAAGTCTGACCGGAGCGAAAGAGCAAAGAACCAAGAAAATCCCCAGAGCGTTCGCATGGCGCCACTTGCGTTCCGAGAAGACGCGTACGCATACCTCTATCGGTCGCAAGTGGCGGTACGCGGATGCGAGCGAGACGACAATACTGTAGACAAGGAGAGACGGCTCCCTCTCTCCATCCCTCTCTCTTACGCGCTGGCCAGGCGTTTGCATCGCAAGCGGGCGAGCGAGACGGCCATAGGGCGGATTGCAGGGCCCGAAAGAGAGCGGTGAAGCAATATAAGCCCTATAAACACTAAAGAACGCATCGAAAGATGTGTATAACTAAGGGGCATCCCTCGGCGAGCTCAAAGCACAAACCGCACTCACGACTAGCGCTCCGCACTGAAGAGACCAGCCAAATCCGGAAGAATTAATCGGCCAGATGTGTAGAATCAGGATAAATTACTAACTGCCCAGGCAGCTGTATAAACCCAACCAAAAACTATGAAAGCAAGAGCTATGCGCTCTTTTAAAGCCCAAAAAAGTGTCATCGTAACGTTCACCCACTTCACAGTCCATCAAGTCCATTTCTGGTCTGCACAAAGAGATATTGTAGTGTCTTGATGGCCTAAATATTTGCTTATCCTTGAAGTTATCACTGCCCTAGGAACTCGTCAGTATTCAGGGGGATTTTACGAACCGGGTTGCTAGATGTAGGGACCTGTAGAATCAGAAACAGAATCAGATGCCACGCCGCCATTTCACTAGATCCCAAAGCCACGAAGCTACGCCCAGAAGATACTGCCTCTGCATAGGTTCTCAATGTGAGCAAGAAGGCCCAAAATGGATTCCCATCGGCTAAGGGATATATTACCTATTAATTCTCGTATAATCCAGCACTGTTGAAAAACTCAAGCTGGGCCACAAAACGAACTCATCACCACAGCCACAAAATAAATGGGAAACAACTCAAGAATTAGCCTAGCTCAACTATTCCACTGATAAATCATAAAACCAGTGCCTAGAAATCGCCCAAGAGCGGCATTTTGCTTTTGCTTTAGTTTTTTACGTTGGTTTTCAACTAACCGAAATATTGCTTGCAGCCAATTAATCAGTTTATTAGCTGAAAAAGCCCTTAAATTAACTGCCAGGAGGTGAGTTTTTGTCTTCGATCCTTGGAAAGCGTTAAGTAGGTGCCCATCTAGAGGAGACAGGCCAGGTAAAGCCTGTATAAAAAACCTATAAAAAAAAACAGTTAAAAAAACCAATATGGAAATGCTTTACAAGCTTGCCAGAAGTTAAGCGAAAAAAGAAAACTAAAAATGCGTTGAAAAATGAACACGAAGTGCTCGAGTTTATCGTGCGTTTTGAAACGCAAAAGAAATATAAAAAAGCGAATTAAATGCTGGTCAATCGTTTGACCTGCAGTTTATTTGCAAATGACCAAGAATATTCGCTAAACTTAGGACAAAGCTTGTTTAAAAAAAAACAAAATTCCTTCTACTGGGCACCGGCAAAGCGCTTCCACCGGGGAATTAAGCAAAAGCTATTATTCTATTGGCCTTGATTATTAACCTATTTCTATGCTGTGTTCTTTCAGATGAGTTTTGAACAGAGACGAAACTTGGAGCCTCGCGGAGCCAAAGTTTTCAATTGTTTTTCAGTTTAGATTCGCATTCGAGGCGATTTCTAGCACTTTTTCAAAATAGCTTCCTAAACATTCGCTGGCTAATCCTTGAACTTGAGCTTCCATTTCCATTCAAAAGTCATCTTCATCCCGTTGGTGACTTGCTTGAGCCGGAACATTGTGCTTAGTCCCTTACTTCAGGTCATTAGAACCACTTTTCTGAAAATGTCCTTCGGCCTAGGGAACCCCATTGAAGCTATTGCTTTCTCCTGAACTTGATATGCAAGCAGGTGCAAATAGAGCCTACGAAGTCCAGTCCTTCTCCCACTGAGGCCACAGCCAAGAAGCTACGCCAAACACAAGAGAAGATATTATTAACCACACTGTACTTAACCTAACTTAACTTTCAGATCCGCCCTGGAGGAGATTCTGTTTGTTTTTGTCCGTTCGAGAAACTAACCCCTTCTTTTTTCAGAATTCCCGATCAGTCCTGAAGTCCAGTTTCCCCATCGTTTCATTTATGTGTGTTTTACCCCAGTAACTTGAGTTGCTACAATCCCAATCCATTCTTTACCAGCTGTGCATGCCCTCTGCTTTCACATAACTCCTAAAACCCATTTAAAACCCTAATCACCAGACACTACTAATCTCAGTTCTTGTTTCGGTGAGCGCAACTTTGAAACGTTTTCCGAAACAGGAACAAAGAAAATATTTAAGAATTGCGCAGAACATAAATATCATGAACGCTTTTGAAAGCAAACGCTTTGATTACGGTTCAAAAAGATAACTAAAAAAAGAGAAAAAAGCAAAGACACATTTACTAACAATACTAACAAAGTATGAATACTTGCTGGTCAACGTTCTACGCAGTTCTTGAAAAGATGTATTCTAAATGAAATAAACACACCAAAAAAAAAGAAAATGCAAGTAAATGAAAAATGTGTGGAAACGTTATACGAATCTTCACCAAGGGCCCAAAGAATTAAAAGAGTATAAAGGAACCGTTATACGCCTGAGCCGATTCACAAAGAAATAAATGATATTTATTCTGTGGAGCCCAACAATCTGAATTCTATGTGCATTTCTTTGAGAATCGGCTTGGGACTCAGGTGAAATATTAAATCTTTTCTTGAACTGCTAAATTAAACAAGATAAATAAACTGAGTGAAACACAACTTTATTTTATTGGGCTTGGGAAAAATAAGTGCACGTTGCACTTCTGTCGATTTCGATTGTCAAACATTATGATTGAAATAAAAAATGAAAAGAAATTTATAAACAATTCAGAATCAACAAATGCAAGTAAATGAAGTTTGCAAAGAAAATTGGAATTGACAAGCTCTAAAACAAAAACGACGACCGAAATCAAGTAATGTCTTGACAACCAATCAGTTTTCAAAACCTGGTAGTACAAAAAAATTTACAAAACTACTTGCATGAGTAAAAATATCATGGACAATACTAATCGAAAAGAATGAAATCTATATGCATTTTTGAACTGGAGTACTGTGATTAATCTAACCAAGAATATGAAGAAAGCCAACACACTGAAAAAAATAAATTGTAAATGGAAGATATTTTATATCAAATACACATTTGGTTAAAACGTACTAGAATGTACAATATATATCTTCCTCATGGAATAATTGATTTTATAGGGCTGAAAAACAGGCAAACACCGTATAACAACCCGGTCGGACCTCAAGTCTTGAGGTGAACAAAATCATAGTCTTCGCTTGTGACATATTATTGGTGTTATTTCCCTCAAGGGATATTTGAAAAATACAAACTTTAACTAAAACAATCGCGAGTAATAGCCTCTTCCCATAGAGTCCATCCGTTTGAAACGGTTGGGATTTTCGACGAATGTGAAACTCGTGTTCCCACAGAACTCCATCCACCATCTACCATCCAATAACAGCTGAGTGAAGAGCAGTTGCTCAGCGCAACATTAACGAAGGGGGATTTTAACTCGGAAAAACTGTCGTAAAATTGCGTTCTCCTAATTTTATTGGAGAATAATACAATAAATAGATTAAAAATATAGTTTATTAACATATCTGAACGTTTATAACATATCCTACAATGAGTATGCATACATATTGCTGACTGCGGGGGAGCCTAACCTCCCGTACCCCACACTCCGCTCTTACTAAGCCTCTGCCTAGCCAATATTAATATGAAAAATTTGTAAACAAAACCAAATGTATGCTGTTTATGGTAAATTATAGCAACTTTGGAACTTTATAGGAGTACAAAGTACACTTTTAATTAACATTAGTTATATTTACGAAGTGCAGAACATATTTTGACGCTTTGCTGCAAACATTTATGTTTTCGTACGCACGACAGCTTACATTTTGGCCCACACATAACAACCTGCTTGCGAACGCTTTTCCGCTCATAACAAACTACAAAAAATTTAAAAAAACCCAAAAAACAATGAGCTGAAGCATTATTTAATTTTTTCCCGCCATCGATTTGATTTGTTCTCGCAGTCATCGTTCCAATTTTCACAGTCAAGAGGAAGAATTCAGAGTTGCACCGAGAAAACATCGCCTAACTGTCGCATAAAAGAGCCCGTCAAAGTCCGTTAAAATTGGATGGCGGACTAACTGGGAAATTTTCGGAACGGCAAAACCTTACGGACCATCCGTTCAACGGATGGTAGATGGTGGATGGAGCTCTGTGGGAAGACCCTATAACATGTCGCGATGGACCCAATGTATTTTTTATAAGGATAATGTTTCACTGTGCAACATTTTTATGGCTTTCAAATTTAACTGCATTTAAAGTACTTAAAGTACTCATCAATACGATTTAAACCCCATATGGCGTTCTTCTGGCTTAGCTCGCGGTTGGACATCGACTCGACTAATTTTGTGATAAACCGATTTCGATCATCAAAGACTTATTTTAAAGGTCATAGAAATCCCTCTTATACACAGCATCTCATGTCCATTCATTGGTTTAGAAGCTATACTTCGTCAAAGTTGGAAAAAATTTTAAAATGCTGGCATAAAATCCCTTTGAAGGACTATTACAAAAGACGTCTTGGAGGTGAGACTAAATGCGACGGAAGATCAACTTTTGGTCTCGAATTCCGAACGGAAGACCCAACTGAAGGAAATCCACACGAACATAAGAGATCAGGATATATCCATGCAAACCAAACTGGATGCCCAACTTTAGCTGATTCAGGAAAAGATAAAGGATCTATTGCAAAAGAACACTTCGAGGCGCGACTGAAGAGGCAAGACAAGAGCAGCTCGAAGCCGTAATCATAATCGTATTTATAGTCGTTTTCCAGCTATGTTTTGCTTGGCCTCACAGTGCTCTGTTAAGTTTCCTAACCATTTGGAAGTGCTGCGACTGGGATTGTGTGTCCGCTAGACCAGGAGGTTGTATCGGCTAGATAGGAGTGTGTATCCGCTATGTCGTGAAGGTTACTATAAATAATACGTTTTTTACATGCATGCACGTAATAAATAAAACGAGTTATAACACTTTACATTTTAAAGTTTAAAAGCATTCTCCGAACTGAATTCCCCAGCTGGTGTTTTTTATTTAAACTCTCCCTAATATTGCTGTCCCAAAACTTTTGAGGGAATGACCCCTATGTACACAATATGCACTACAAATGTACTTATTTTACCACTGAGACACAAACAAATGATTTTATTGAGATAAAAACAATTTTATTGTTTACATTTGTATTTTACACTTTTTGCGACTTTTGTTTGAAATATTTTAATTCTTTGTGTGTGCTGACGCATTATAAAAGAAGAAATATATAGCTTGCAACTCAAATTGCATCTATTTATGTTTCATTATCTGATTGGCAAATATAATATAATTGTCATACTTTTCTGAACTCGTTATTAAATTTCCAAACGATTGGCATTTAAACCTGGACATTTTATTTTTTTTGTCATTTTTCCCAAAAAAACCCCCTTATAAAAAAATGAAAATTGTCGAAAATGTTGGTCTTTTTGAGGGGCTTTTTCTCACATCAACCACAAGTGGTACCTTTTCTTTTACGAGCTCTGTTTAAAATACTCGTTAAATAACATTAAAACCCAAAGAGAAACTCTAGCCATTTTATTTGCCCACACTTCAACCACAAAAGTAAAAAGACTGAATTTGTTTTGTATTTATTTATTTATTTAGAAAAAATGATTCTTTACCATTCTTGTGGATGCTTGACATCTCTTTTCTCGCTGCTCGTATGCTGCAAAGATAAATCTTCTTTCAAAAGTCATTATAAAAATATATAATCTTCATATAATAATGTATAAACTGTAAAAGTAGTATTAACACTATAAATACACGGAATCGTTTAAATGCACAAGACACAAAAGAGTAAGCTTACGTTAGGCCTAATTAAGTACGAAATTAAAAAAATATGTATGCTTAGTCTGAAATTAAGAATTACAAAAAAAATTTTAAAAAAAAATGGAATGCGTGTGTCGTTGGACAACAGCACGCACAAGGAAGCTCAGCGACTGAGTTTCAAACTGCTGGCGAATAAATCGTATGTGGTAGGCTTAGGTAAAAAATGTAAATAAAATTCGTTGTGGAAAAAAAAGAACACGAAGGACTGGCCGGGCTTCGGGTGCTTTAGTTTTTAGTATCTGGGAATGCATTTAGTCAAGCGATCGATGTCCAATGGGGCGACGGTTGGCGCTGAGCAGGCTGTAAACGGTGCAGCAGCTGATCAGCTGCATCGTTTACAACCCAGCTTAGGGCCTCAGGGCAAGTATATGTGGATGGGCGTGTACAATATGCTTGTGTGCGTGTGCTTGGGGACATGGACATGGATGGATGAGTGGGTGGTGAGTGGTGGGTGGGTTGTGTGCCACAGCGGGAGCTTCTCATGTGGAACCATAGAAGGACTGTGCGTGTTCCCCCTCCGTTTCTGCGTTCCGCCCCGATCCTCGAGTCGCCCGCCAGCCCTTCGTCCTTAGACCTACGTATTTGTAACCATGCTATGTACATCCTTGGCGGATCCTTATTGGCGACGTGGCAGCATTGCATTGCTTGAGATTAACGGGTTCCATGTACGGCTAGAAAGTTGCACTAGAGACGGTCCACAACCAGGGTCGTCATCATCATCTGCGCTGGTTCAGCATCTGCAGGTAGTACTCGCAGTTGGTGCAGTAAACCGCCGGCGCGATCACATGCCGCTTGCGGCACAAGTTGCACTCGACGGCCTTGGCCGAGGCCTTCACGATGGCATTGTTGTAGACGCGGGTGGGTATGGCGGTGATGGCGGCCGAGGAGTTGCCCCCGGGCCCGGCTGCTGCCCCCGACGGTGCTCCTGGTGATCCCGCCGGCTCGGGCAGTCCATTCTTTTGCGGCGGCGGCGGTGGCAGGCACTCGGCTTCGCCCTTGGTCCCCGGCTCAAAGCTCACCTTCTTCTGCACGGGCTTGGCCATCAGCTGTTGCTGTTGCAGCTGCAACTGCTGCTGCTGTTGCTGCTGTTGCTGCTGCTGCTGATGCTGCTGGGCATTGGGCAGTGGGTAGTAGGGTCCAGCTGTTGCTGCTTGCACCGCTGGTTGATAGCCATGTGGCAGGGGCACTCGCTGGTAGGGCGAAGGCAAAGGCACTTGCTCGGTGGTCGCCACATTGCCGTTGCTGAAGTAGGCCTGCTGTTGCTGCTGCTGCTGCTGTTGCAACTGTTGCTGCTGCTGCTGCTGCAGTTGCTGGTGCTTCTGCAGGTGCACCGAGTAGCTGCCCAGCTGAGGTGGCGGATGGTGCAGGGGACGCGGCATGGTGGTGTACTGTGCGTCCATTTGCTGCAGGTGCTGCTGGCTGGCTATGCCGCTCATGCTGGTGCGATGTTGCTGCTGCTGCTGTTGCTGCTGCTGCTGCTGCTGCTGGCGTAGCAGCTCCTGATGTTGCTGCTGCTGCTGCTGCTGTTGCATCCTCTGCACATATCGCTGCATATCCGCTGCGGCTGCCGCTGGTCGCTGGCCCAACATGGGCGATGGCTGCTGCTGCTGCTGTTGCAGTTGCTGCTGCAACTGTTGCTGCTGCTGCTGCAACTGCTGACGCGGCTGCGCCTCCGTTTGCAAGCGCAGCATATTCTGCTGCTGCTGCTGGATCATCTGGGCGGTGACCTTCTCGTTGGGATGCTGGGCAGTGCGGAGAACCCGCTCCAGTATGGGATTGGGTATGAAGTCGTCGTCCTCCTCGTTCCCTGCGGTGGCCACCAGGATCACCTGGTCGCAGAAGGAGACGCTCTTCTTCTTCACCCGCTTGGGTGGCGCAGCGACTCCGTTCTGGTTGAGTGTCTGCTGCACCATCGTGTTGAGCAGCTCCACCTCGCGGATCTCCTCGGCGATCTGCGATTGGCTCATCTCGTACTTGGGCTTGGGCAGCAGTTGGTGGGTGCTCCTCACCGCCGGCATCGAGTCCACCTCATCCACATCCAGCTTGGATGCCCCTGCCCCGCCACTGGGCAGTCCGTTCATCTGGGTGCGCAGCTGACCCACCGGCTGTCCTCCCGCCTGGGAGAGCAGCTCCTGCGAGGCGTAGGATCGAATGGAGGTCTGCTCGAAGCGGTGGGCCAGATCCCGCACACTCGAAGGGGAAGAGGCCTCCAGCTTGCGCTGCATGGCCCGCAGATCGCTGGCCTGCTTGGCCTGCAGCTCCTTCAGCCAGTTGGCGTCCACCGGGTGGCTGGCCTGCTGCTCCTTGCGCAGCTTGAGCAGATGCTGGCGCTGCTGCAGCTGGGCCAGGATGCTGGTGGTGCCCTCCAGGGAGTCCAGCTGCTGGCGCTGGTGCTTGCTGGCCGCCTCGAGGGCCTGCAGCTGGCTGAGCTGCTGGTTGAGGGGTTCCAGGTCCAATTCGGGCGGCGGTGGCGGCGGGAAATCCTCGCTGGCCTGCCGCGAGTGGCAGGCGGAGTGCGGCGGACTGGGGTACGGAGGCAGTTCCATGGGCGGCAGCGGCAGGGGCAGCTCATCCTGGCCAACGGCAGACTGCAGCATTTGCAGATCCTTCAGCGGACTCTGCTCCGAGTGAACCTGGGCGCAGGTGGTGATGATCGTCTGGCAGGAGTCCTCGCTGATCGAGGTGTTCGAGCTCATAGCCGAGAGATTGGACAGGTTGGCCTCGTGGTGGAACTGCTGCTGCTGCTGGGGGGTCAGGGTGGAGCTGGTGCGCATGGGCGGCGGTGGCGCCACCTTGGGCACCATAGTCAACTGCCTGCCGCTGCCATGGAAGCTCTTGCGCATCAGCTTGCTCCGCTCGAGATTCGGATTGGGATTGCTGCCAGCATTGCTGCCTCCTCCGCTCGCGGAACTCGAGCCCGGGTAGTCAAAGTGGCCCTCGGAGATGTAGCCACTCATGCCGTGCTGGCCATGCTTGCCCAGACCCACGGCACTGTCGTCCACGGAGCTGCCTAGAAGGGTGCCCGCCGCCGTGGTCACTCCCCCTTGGTTGGTGGAGTAGTGCGGCAGATGGTGGTGATTCCCACTGGAGGCCACTCCGTCGTCCACCGCCTCGGTGAGATCGGGCATGGAGCGGTTCTTGCGCCGGATGAGGCCGCCCATCAGGAGCTTGCGCCTGATCTTGTGCTGCTTCTTGCCGCTCTTGTCCTTCTCCTTCTTCTCGTCCTTGTCCTCCTTGTGCTTCTTCAGCGTGTCCTTGGCGTTCACAAGCAGCGTTTCGGTGAGCGAGAACTCGCGGGTCAGCTTGTTGCGATCCTCGCTGCGACTGCGCTTCTCCTTCTCCTTGTCCTTGTCCTTCCGGCCGAACAGGGAGCGACTCTCCCGCTCCGGCTTCCCGGGACTACTGGTGGTGGTCACCTGCTGCTCGTACTCGATGGCATTGTCGTCGCAGGCGGCCGCCGAGGAGGCCAGCGTCTTCAGGGGACTCTTGCGCTTGGGCAGCGTGGCATAGATCTCGATGCTGGCGGGGATCTGCTGCTGCAGCTGCTGGAACTGCAACTGCTGCTGCTGCTGCTGCTGCTGCAACTGCTGCTCCTTCTCCAGCGTGCGATCCTTGCTGTTCTGGCGCACATGCTTCACGCTGCTGGTGCTGCCCTCCCGCATGTGCTTCAGTTCCGGCATGGCCTCCGTCTCCGCCCCCTTCTCCACCAGAATGCGGCGGTGCAGGCTCCTCGCCCGCATCACGCACGTGTTGTGCTTCATCCGGGCAAAGGTCATGGTGTGCGGATTGCTGTACGGCGCATCCATGGCCGCCCTCGCCCTTCCGGCGGCCGCATTGCAGAGGACGAGTGCTGTTTCCAGGTCGTGCGACTCCTCCACCAGTCGCGACTTCTCCAGCAGCTGATCCGCCTCGTGGCAGAGCTTCTCGCAGTCCCCCGACAGGGCCAGCTGACCATGTCCATGGGGCACCACATTCGGCACCATCGCACCCATGGCCGCCTCGGGAATCTTGGCCAGCTGGGGATTCAGGGCGTGCTTCGGCGGATACGAGTCCGTGGAGCTGAGCGAGAAGGAGTCGTAGCCGGGATCGTAGGGCAGACCGTGTCGCGTGGGACTCTGCGGCACCGCGGCCACACCCCTCTTGGCCACCATGTACAGATAGGGATTGTCCAGGGTGGTGGAGCTGGCCGAACTGGCGCTGTTCCGATCCCCCGACCAGTTGCCCGAGTCCCGACGACGCGGCTGGTTGAGGTGCTCCGGCATGGTGAGCCCATCGCTGGGCGGGCTGCTCCCGTTGGAGGAGGAGGCGTGGCCCGAACTGGACTCCGCACTGTGGCTGCGCTGCAGCTGCAGGTGCTGCCGCCTGGCCAGCTGGGCACTCAGCACCGCCTCGATGGGCTTGCGGCTGAGGAAGCCTCCATCCTTGTCGGCATTTTGTTGGTTAGCTGGTGTTGCTCCTCCTGGAGGAGCTACTATCTTGTCCTGGATCACACTCAGATTCTGGTACTGGGCACTCAGCACATGCTCCACCGTCTTCCTACTGATGTAGGCGTCCGTCTCGTCGCTGCTCATCAGGTAGCCCGGAAAGATGCTCTTCTGGATGACACTCAGGTTCTGGTAATCGTTGGTGGGCATGGGCGGCGTCCTCAGGGGCGTGGGGGTAATGGCCCGTCGGGTGCTGCCCAAACTGGGCTTCTCGGGACTGGGAGTCACGGCGCGACGAATCACCGGGGCACTCGTTGGAATGGTCACTGCATCCGGAACTCCTCCTCCGACTCCTCCTCCTCCTCCCTGCTGGGGAACCGCGTAGAGGAGCAACAGGGGCTGGTATCTGCCTCGGCTGCACTTGTCCACCACGCCCTCCCAGCTGGGACCCACCTCCTTGACGTTCGCGTCGTCGAAATACACCCACACCTTGAGCTTCGTGTGGAAGAAGAAGGTGGTGTAGTGCTTGCCGTAGTAGGAGACGATCCCCACCAGCTCGTGCTGCGTCTGCTGGGCCCACCGCTGCTCGCTGACCTGATGGAAGACGTCGCCCAGCCGCAGACTGGTGCCCACGGCCTTCAGGACGGCGTGCACCTGGTCGGCGGCCGGTCGCTCCGAGTCCCAGACAATGCCGATGGACACCACATCCGGACGGTTGAGCAGGGCACGGCATATGCCGATCTTGGCGCCACAGGTGTTCTGTTTGCATAAAATACATAGTTAGTAAGGTTAAGGTGCTTCTATATACTAGTTTATAGAATGTAGTACTCACCGGACAATCGCGTATGTCGCCCATGTTGCCGGCGGCCCTCAGAAGTTGGCCGAAACTCAGCTGCTGGTGCGACTGCAGGGCCAGACTCTTCTGGGAGGTCAAGGCCGAGGCGGAGACGTAGTGGACCATCTGTGGAGAGCAGAGATCGGAGATCAGAAGTCAATTAGCCAACTGCGGAATATGGTCAAGACGGAAGTGAAACGCCCACTGCAAAGCTACACCTTCTACTACTTCTGACGTCAGCTTGAGATATATCTTGTATCTATCCGCATGTATGGAGCCCCTTTTAAGGGACCCATCTGCATGTGCATAACCAATAACCCGTTTGCCCGGCTAACTGTTCTGTTCGGACGCAGAGACAAAAGACATTCAAGACACAAAACACACGAGCGACGGCAAGTGCAACATCGAATGTTGCAGGTGTTCTGTTCTGCTGGCAAACTGGAACCCACGCCACGAGTTTGGCTCTGATTCGATCACCAAACGATCGTATCTGAGATATGCGATCTGCGGTCCATGGCACCAAACGGGTTGTCGTGTACACTTGGAGAAAAGTTCAGGAGTAGTCTCTCTTTAAAATATCTATAAATATACTTTTCCAAAGTTCGGATATTTCTAGGTTTTAAAGATCAAAATCCCCACTAAATCTCAAGTTAATTTTAGCTATGTTTAGATCTAAGCTAAGCTCACTGCCAAATATAAATCAGGCTCATTAGGTTGGCTAATAATAATGCAAATTGTAGGCGAAAGTGGAACAAAAACAGAGAAACCAGTCGGGTGAGTGTTCAAAATACATATTTAAGAACTTTTCATCTCTTCCGCTAATAATCGTTTGATCTTCATTGTTTCGCGTTGTGAATATTTTATTCTAATTATCATGTGGTTCCTTTGGTAAAAACAGGAGATATAGGATATAGAAAACTCACCTGGGTGAAGGGCAGCTGCTCGGAGTTGGCTCCGCACTTGCAGACGCTCTGCTCGATGACGCGCATGGCGAACCTTCGGTGGGCAATGCAGGCGGAGGACTCGCAGGAGTCGCCGTCATCCGGCGAGATGTGCGAGTGGACGCGGTGCAGCAGGAGCTCGAAGCACTCTGCGGCATCGCCCAGGCATCCAAGGGGGAAGCGTCGTCCTGCCAGCGGACCACTGGCCAAGGCTCGACGCAGTGGCTCCGGACACAAGGCCGGTTCCGAACTGGTCTGCAGCTGCTGGAAGAGTTCCTGTTTTTGGATAGAAGGAGATATCAAATGGTTAGAAAATCTATCTTAATCTTCGTAAAAAATTTAGTAAAATCTAGTAAGACTTTGCTGAGTGATTCGCTGATAATCTTATCTGACTTTCTTATACCAAAACTTATTTTTAAGCTATCGGCTAAGTACGTGTAATATGTAAAATTCATATAATAAATATTTAGCATTTCCTACAATTATCATATCTATAAATTCATATCTTAAACTATATGTGTAATATGTAATATAACATCATGTAATAAATATTTAGCATTTCCTACAATTATCATATCTATAAATTCATATCTTAAACTATATGTGTAATATGTAATTTAATATATTAAATACTTAGCATTTCCTACAATTATCATATCTATAAATTTACATCTTAAACTATATTTTCAGGTATTCCCCGGACTTACGATAACCGCATTGATGCACCGATCCCTTTCCGAGTTTCCCGCCATGTTGATGCCGTTCATGCTATTCCCGTTGCCATTGTAGCCCATTACGGCCAACTCCACGCTGCTGGCCACCTTGGCCAAAGCACTGACCGACTTCTGCTTGGACTGCTGGCGGGTCAAAGTGGCCGACTTGTCGCCTCCATCGAGATTGAGTTTCCGGGGACTGCTCCTGGGCAGAGTGCCTCCATTGTTGCTGATCAGGTGGCTCAGTTGGGGGTGGTGCATCTGCACGGGCACGGTAATAGGGGAGGTTACAACTCCAGTTGGGGCAACTGTAGTTCCCGGGGCACTTGGCGATCCTCCTCCTCCTTCTGCTGGAGTCACCACCAAATTGGTGGGTTCCTTCCTCTTGTAGCGGAACTTGATCATCTTGCTGTCGTCCGGTAATGGTAATCAGAGCCTAGTGCCTTCTCACTACCAACATGTCACTGTGGAAATGGTTTTAAGAAATTGCTTAGCTTTTTCCTCTTTCTGTTTGGTTTTTTTTTTTGGCCAGTTTGGGGTGTTAAGTCTCTAGTCAGCACGAAAAACAGGGGAAGTCAGCCAGCGGAAGTGCGGAGAAAAGTGCAAAGTCAGCCCCCAAAAGCGAGAAACTGCAACCTGCAACCCCCAGCAATTAAAGAGGAAGTTTAATGGTTTTGTACCTGACATTGCATTGGATCGATAACAGCTGCGACAGGTTTTAATGCGACTGGGACTCGGACCATCATTTGGCACACCCTAAGCCTGAACTCAGCTCAACTGGACTGGACTTGACTTTCGCTTTTGGCCTGCTCTCGACCTCATTTGCGGCCAATCGAAAGTTTCGCCAGCAAACCGGTCCATAATCCATCGAGACAAACAAAGTTCTCCAGCCCCAGAAAAGTCAGTCGATTCAGCAAAACTAAAAAAACAGAAAACCTAAAACAGCAAATTGCATGTGCAGCGGTAAGTGGTAAGCGGTAAGCGGTAAGTAAAGCGGTCTAATGTTGCCGCCTGACAACCGCTGACGCCTTGAAAATAAAGTGCCACTCGATAGAACCCGAGACCCGGGGCTCCAGTGCAGGTCGAAATGGAGTTACGGGGGGATCTCGAGGGGTCTCGAGGGGTTGGGGTTCCAGAATGACGCCATATGCGACATATGGCTGAGATCTGTAAACGCCTTTTGCCGTTTCTGCTGTCAATTACAATTGTTTGGCCCAAAGCAACGGCAACCCGACACGAACAATGAGTCGTCGGCCTGAAATGCAGACTGATATATATGCACAGAACGAAATATCGAAAAATATATGATCCCTTAGAGTAAGAAATGTATAATTAATTCGGAAATTATCCCAAGTGGTCTTGATCTATCACGATCATTAGCATTTTTCAAGCACTTAAAAATATTTTTAATTCAATTAAAGATTTATTGCATATTTTTCAAGTGACTGAATGCACATATAGTCAAGTCCCAATAAGTATATGCAAAAATACGAGAAAATATCAGCTTTGCACACGCAATACTTGGAATCGAATTGGGACTGGGAATCGGAACAATTAACACTTGTCAACTGTTTGAGTTTCGAGAAGGAGAACGAGTACGAGAAAAGGGCGGGAATTCCGGGGAAAGGTAAGTTTGAGTTGTGAGTTCATCAGTTTGCAGTTTGCCTACACTCTGCTGCATGAGTGAGTGTTCAAGTTCAAGTAGGGGAAAAACACACACAAAATATATGTACAAAAGATACAGAAGAAACAGGCAATGAATAGCAAACAAAGTGAATTTACAATCGATTGGTATACGAAAAACCCCATGTAAAATCCCTGAAAAAAATATAAATAATCTAAAAGCCATAAAGGCATAGTTTTTAGTGCATTGAAACACTCCACTGGAGTCAAATGCACTTTGGGTGACAATTCTGGATTTTATGGGCCGAAACATAAAAAATGTTTAATAAGCGGAAAAGCCGCTGTTGGCGAGCGGAAGTTCGGACAGGGAAAACTCACTGATTTCCAGTTTTAGTGGTTTTTCCAGGTAAAGTGCAGCGGAGGTTCCTGCCCCTGCTCTCAGTTGTTGTTGTAGTCGTAGTTGTTGTTGTATAATTGCCCATTCATTGGACAAAACAGTTGCATGCTAATTAGTCCGGGGGCACAAAATCCATAGTCACGCTCTTTAATTCCCGCTTTTGGGCTTTTGGGCCACCAAACCACTGGACCAAACTGTTGCCACACACGGGGAAAAGTGGAAGTTGGCGAATCATTTAGGCCATGTAATTAGCCAGCAATTGGCCAACAATTTGCAATTGGCCAAGTGCGCAACTGCAAAAGCCCAAGGGAGATTGATCGTGAAATGAGTTGAACTGAAGATTCCCCGCTAATTGTGTGGTAAACTAAATGATTTCAAAGGAATTCAGCTACTCAACGGAATTAAGATGATAATAAACGGGGGATTTTTGTATTCTACCCATTACTTAACCAAATAATGACGACTTTTAGATCTATCAACATTTATATTTATTTTCTAAAGAAATACAAAATACATTGCATTGCAATAGCCTGATTTTTTGCCCTCCATTTTGTGGATCATGTCTCGAGTTTGATTTGCTCTTTCGTTTTTCGCTCGCCTTTGATTTGAGAGCCGAGTATTGAGTCTCGAGTCTCGAGACCCGAGATCCGATGAGGCGACACTTGGCGGGGAAACCGAACTGGCAGTCCTTGAGACACCCCGACACTATTTATAGATCGGGGCTTTGGGACTTTGGCTTTGGCTTTAGCTTTGCACACCTTTACTACAGATACACACCGACCGAAGTTAGAGATAGAGATTGAGATACAGAAACATTTAGAGAGCTTTGGAGAGCTGTTGCTCGAATGCAAAACAAGTTGGCCTGCAGCTAAATGTTTTCATTTATTATTATTACTTCTTATTATTGCTGCTGTCTGCTGGCTTCTGTTGTTGTTTTTTTTTGTGTTTTGTATTATTATTCTTTTTTGCAAACTTGATGATTTATGGGCTTTAATTGTTAAGCCAGAAGCGGGGGCCTAAACGCTGGCTTTAACCGAATGTATCTGTATCTGTGTATCTGAGTATCTGCTTCCGCAATTACAGCGGCAACAAAGAACTGACCTTTTTCTCAGCCAGATTGAGACAAAGAGCGGTCTACCTGGGCCATCGGGCCAAATGTGGGAACAACACACGTGCAACGGCCCACCAGCAACCTGCAACCTGCCACCAGCAGCTAGCAACTTGCAACCCATGTTGCAGATGTCTCAAGAATCAAGCAGCGAAAACAGCGATGGCAGGCAGATAAATGAGGCATAGAAAAAGAAGGTACATGGCAAGAAATATTACTGAGTTTTTGGGACTGAGATTGGAAACAATAGGGAAACAGGTTTCTTTACAGAAAAAGGAACTGTAAAATTATAGAAACTAACAATTATAGGAGTCCCAAGTAATATGAAAAACATATCCTGAGATTGAGTTTAAAACCTTGTCATATTCAAAGTCTAGGCTTTTTTAAAGAGTTTTCCTCTGCATAGAAAGCTGAAGAAGGGGGAGTGTAGGGGTAGCAACCTGTAGCAGTGATTTCCGCACGTGAGGCGACTGTTTAATAGCTATATTTCTCTGCTCGCATATTTACATATGCCAGGCAGGCGTCAGAGGCCCAAGAATTAACCATAAATACACAAATCTGCCGCTTAATATTCGACTGGGGCAGAAAAGACCAAGACGAAGACGAAGAAGAAGTCGCGGCATTCTGATGGCCATGATAATAATATTGACGACGATGATGATGATGATGATGGGCTAGTGACATATGGCTTGGGTCGAAGGAGGGAACCCAACTTTGGGTTGATGGCCTGCATTTCAATTGGGGGAGTGGAGTGGAGTATAGAGCAAAGTGTCCATGCAAATTGAAAACTCTAACTGAAAAACACTCCCCTTTCGGGTGAGCGGTAAGAAATCGCACTTAAAGATCGCGTGATTCCCTGGACTTGGACTTTCCCTAGGGAAACCCGGGCCCACGGGTCTTGAGGTCTTGGGAAATAAATATATATGGCGCATATAAGGAAGGAGGAGGAGAGCCTGCGTGCGGCGCACAGATTAATCTCTAATAAGCAGCATAAATGCATTAGGCGAGTGCCCACTGTACCTGTTCGTAGCAGGTTTCCACGAAGGCTGCGGGCTGCCAGGCATTTACATACCAAAAGATCTTCACAAAAGGCGAGGAAAAAACAAGTTGGCGGTTGGCGGTCTTAAGCCATTTGGACCGCTATGATTTTTGATGCGGACCGGACCCACATGCTCGTCGAATTTCAAAAAGAATCAATAGCCGAAAAACAAAAAGAAAACAGGTAATTCCATGTGAACTGCGATCTGTCGTTTGAGACTAAAATATCAAATCTCGAACTCCTTTGTTTGACTTCTCAAATAACCAATAACCAAAACCAAACAAACCCAAAAGACTGGCCAAAAATCCCGAGTTCTGCTGGAGCTTTTGTTTAAGTTTTCAACTTACGCAAACATTTTTTGTTTCGTGTATAAAGAGGTATTCCAATGATTTATCTTGATTTTAGCACAGCTCGGGAACAACTTTGTTTGTATTTCTGCTTTTTTGCAGGCACCAGAAAAAAATAGTTTTTTTTTTTTCGAACTTGTTAGGAATCAGCGTTCATATTTTTTGCCGCGCGCGCAATTCTTCACTCTGGTTTCTACCTCTGAGATTCGATTCTAGATGGGACTTGTGGGTCCGCCGATTAAAACACGTCCGCCGACTGGGAAATTTGCCTCGCGACTGAAACTCGTTTGGCCGCTTGGCTTTCGGATGGCCAGAAGAGAGAGAGAGATGTGTTTGGCCAAGAGAGCGGCTCTCGGGATTGGGAGAAACTGGTTTTGGTTTGGCTTGGCAGGGGAACAAGAACTTCAGTTATATCAACAGCGCAGCGAACTCACCTGAGCAAACCCGAGAAACCCGAACCCAAACGAAAACCCAACCGAATCCGAACTCGAAAACGGGGGAGTTTGTCTTGTAGTAGGCCAAACAGGTAAATGTCTTGGCGAGCAGGTAAACGACGTCTCTCTCTCGAGATTCTCTTCTCAAGACTCGGATTTGCTCGCCCGAATCACCCTGTGCACAGACAGATTTACCTCAGTTCAAGTGACAAATGCAAGCAGCGGTATAAGGAAAAGTCCCAATCATCTTGCCGCTTAGATAATAGACCAGAACCATATAATACGATGGACCGAAGACCCGTCTTGGAGTCTGTGGCCATGGTTCCTATTCGCTGCCATTGCAGATCTTGAGATTGGAGATTTATGAGTCAGCCTGTAAAGGCGGAAACGCCAACGGAACGCGTGCGCATGCGCAAACCCTACAAAACCGAAAATCGAGCACCGAAAAAACCCCTTCGATTCCATGGAAAACCCTAATAAATTCGATCATCCATAAAACGTGTGGCCCAAATAATACGATTAAAACAAAATGAAGGAAAAATCCGAGGTTTATCTCGGTTGTAGGTGAGTGGAGCGGTAAAAGTAAGACACGTTATCGTGTCGCTGCGGTGAAGATGCTGCAGCTCGGTGCGATCGAAACGAAAATAAAACGGGGCATAAACAAAAGGCCTCTTTCTTCTCTGGGTTCAAAAGTTTAGGACCATCCACCCGCCAGCAAGTCCATGACTCAAAAAGAAGCGAGAGTTGGGGCCTGGAGTTGGAGTCAAAGTGTGACTCATGCAGAGACTGCGATTGTGCAAAGCCAGTTGATTGATTGGGTCCGAAATCAATTGCACACCAAACTGAGATGCAGCAGCGAAAGGAGTTGCATTGGATGAATCCACATAAAAGCCACAGGTGCACGGAAATATTTCAATTTAGATCTCCAGAAAATTCTACGAGCTATAAGACTCACTTTTTTTTCTGTATTTTAATTTTAATTTTTATACTATAAAATAAACTAAATAAATAGAATTCATTCTCCCTGAAAATCTAGTACAGTAGAATTAACTGTCAATTCTGTCATTGTAAAATCCAGACTTCATATATTTGGAGAAGCTTGAATCATTGTAAAATCCAGACTTCATATATTTGGAGAAGCTCGAATCAAGTGAAAAATGGTCCGTACCAAGCCAACAGCCCGTAAATATATCAAGACCCCCAAGCTGGTCCCCAGCCGCATCCACTTCCTCAGGCGGCCCTTCCAGAATTTGGTGCGGGCTGTTGTCGATGACATCGATCCTGATTTGGGTATCACGACTGACGCCGTAGATGTCCTTCAGGAGGCCGGCGAGGACTTTCTGGTTGACTTCTACGGGGAGACCGATCTGGCCGACGAGTGGGCCCCATGTCCGCCACATCGGATGGGAAGAGTTGTGGAGGAAAGAGTTCTGGAGGAAAGATTTCTGGAGGAAAGAGTTCTGGAGGAAAGAGTTCTGGAGGAAAGATTTCTGGAGGAAAGAGTTCTGGAGGAAATAGTTCTGGAGGAAAGAGTTCTGGAGGCAGAATCAGAATAGAAATCGAATAGCTCAAAACAAAAACACCATTTTGATGGATGGACACGCTGCTGGAGGGTTCTTTCTCGAATATGTCAAACGCAAACTAACCAAAAACAAGAAACCTATACAATAATTGATGGATTCCCCGTTGGCGATTGACTGCACTTCTTTGTCGTCGTCTTTGTGTGCGAATAAAAAACCTTCATATCACACGTCGAACGAAAAAACTGAAGAAATACACAATAAAAACAAAAAGCCGAATTAAAGCTTAACAAAATTAAAGCTAAAGAGCGGCAACGTACATGGGTTTTTTGATTTTTTTATCGCGGCCGAAGAGTGAATCACGCTGATTGAGAGATATGCCGATGATGGAAATGGATTTGTCTCCGCATCTGCGATTAGCACCTGCCCTCCGCCACGCTCGTGCCCTGCGATCAACCCATAAACCAACCGAAAGACTGTATAGCCATATAGTAATACACCCCCAACTCCAACATTGCTCATCTTGTTCATGGTAATTTCGTTTCGTTTTTTATGGCGGCTCTGGGCAAACATCAACGAGGAATAAAACAAACCCGAAGGGCTGTCTGTTTGCACTTACTTAAGATGCTTTCCAGATTATCCAAATCTCCGAATCTGGAGTATATATATATTTGGAGGGCAAACAAAGTTTCACGATAAGTGGAAACCCACGCAACTGGCACACGATCAAGGGTCTGCGGCCTGGACTTTGGATAGATCTTTAGATAGATCGTTTTCCCGCTAACCGAGGACATTGTCTCCTCGGTCGCCTCACTCTAATGATAATGACTTTGTCCTTTGGTTATTTGTGTAACTGAGGATTACTGCTTTTCTGCCTTTCTCAATTTCTGGAAATGCAAAAGGAAAAGTCAGAGACTTCCCTAATGGGAATTGTGCATTGAAGCATGGCAGAGCCGAGAAAACTGTCGAGACGATTTTTCATCAAGAAGTTCCCCGGTTCGGTTCTTAACCCTCTTATAAGAATCAGCGTGGGGAACGGTCAAAATGCGATCGCAATCGTGGGAGTTTCCCAGCCCTAAGAGGCCAATGTCTTCAGCGACGATTTTCATAATTAAATAGTCTTCTTCCCGCGGGAAAAGGTGGAGTAAAAATTAATTTTAGTCGGGGTTCTTCTCTCGTATAATTAATGCAAAAAGGCTGAGACAAAGGGTTGCCCCCTTCGCTCGTTTAATATGTGGCAGCAAACAAGTGGGCAAGTGGCAACCATGGTTACCGGGGCAGAATCGGGGGAACTACATGAAGGTGTAGAACAGTCAAAACAAAACAGTCAAACAAAAACAAACCAGAAGAAGAGGCCGAGACGGAGACAGAGGCACCAACACTTTCCACTTCGTCGTCATCAATGTTTGAGGAGCGAAACAAAACCAAGAGAGAGAGGAACCACAGTGAACACCCTGTGCTCGTGGCCAGAGCGTCTTGGCCCGGGCCCGAAAAGTACAGTCGCGTACAGTCGTTTTGCCTTTTGTTTGTTGGCGGCCCGAGTTTTTCCCGAACGTCACGAGTTTGTCGCTTGCCCAGGGGTTAGCACGATGGAAGATGCTACTTGGGTCTATGTTTGGGTCCTCTGCCGACTCTTCTCCGCTCTTCTGCCTAATGATCACCAAGATAATGATAATGACGATCATCATCCGTTGCTGGTCTGGTTTCTATATTGCACCAGCCGCCTGAGAGGGTGACTGCCTGCGCCCGAAGTTTTCTCTACTCCGTTTTTCCACTTTATCAAAATGGAAATTCTCGCTTGCATTCGAGGCCCCATGATTTTTTTTTTGTTTCGGTTTCGGCTAATCGCGATCTCTTTCTGATGACTTGGTGACTTTTTGCTTCTCGAATAATTATGCTTTTGGGGTTGGTTATTAAAAGCGAGTCGATATAGAAGTGAATTTTCGTTTATCTCGAGGGAAATACGATCTGCAGTTGTGAGAATATAGCTTAGTATGCAGTTTTTAAGAAAACATTATAACCTACTATTATATCAATTAAAATATAAATATATACTTATGAGAAAATAATAATCTTAGTATTCTTATAGGAACAGCAGAGTTTATTGACTCCCCCTCTATGATTTCCAGCGGACATTTGCATAATTGCGCTCGACTCGCGTTTAATTCGAGGTTTAACGAGGTGAGAACAGGACAAACGAGCCGTTGAAAGGCCGTCACGCTAGAGGGTCCTGGTCCTGAGAGGCGTGAACAGTGGCCCAGGACTACAGGATCCCAGGACTTATCCGGGGCCAGGATCTAAACACCCCTGGACATGCGAGGTTGTGTGGCGGTGGAGGGGGTGTGAACCTGCCTGCCAGGTAGAACCAGACTCATTGAATGTGTTGCAATGTTTCGGGACTGGGATTGCCGATTTAAGGATCTCGTTTTTTCCCTGGATTTCCCCAGTCCCTGGGAAAATGAGAATTGGAAAACACAGAGCACAATGCCTGGGGAAAAAACACAAAACGCACTTGAGCAGCTGAACAGATGAACAGTTGAACGAGACGAGAAAGGGGCTGCGTGTGAATAAATGATGATTTTCCCGGTGACGGCGACAAGACAGCATGTTGGCAATTAAGGTGCTGCCGAGCAGTCGGAAATCGGCTGCGGAAAATCAGGAAAAAGCCAGACAGGCGACTGGAAAAACTGACCTGACCCTGGCTTAATTGCTTTATTTAAGCGAAAACCCTGAGAATGTGATGTGTCTTCAGCAGCAAATGGTTGTAACTCTCAGTGGCGCCATCTACTGTTCAAAGGCCTAAAAGTATGCCCAAGTTTTATGAGCCAACAAGTTCGAATTTTCAACTTCAGTTACTGAATTTTTAGATTTTTTAAATACTTAAAATAAAATGCATCAATAGGTTATTTAAGCTAGGTTTCCCTACCAAAAGGGTTGTGAAAATAATCATGACTATGTTTTTATTGTCTATTATTATTAGCAGGGGTCTTTCAAGGGTATATTAAGAGGAAGAGGTCTGTACTTTATAATATTAAAAATATTCTTTCTCAGAACTATAAAGGAGCTAGCTTAATATATGTTGAATATTAATATTTGTTATATCTAATTTAATAAAATAAAAAATACGATCTTACTTCTAACTTAAAAACAAACTGTTCTCAGCAATGTCTTACGGTCTCCGAATGGTTCGTGACTTGGCTATCGAATTTCGAACTCACCTTTAGAGCGCAGAAGATGCAGTCTTGGCCGCCGCATACGTGCTGATTTAGGCCGCGAAACGATCGTCGAAAGGCGTCCAAGTGCCACAAGACCTGCAAAAGAGAACGGGCAATCGTTATTAACTTGGCCAACAGCGAAGAGAGCACAGATTGGGGACTGGGGACTGGGCAGGGGGCCTCAGCGGGCTATCTCCATCAAATCTCTGTGTGTATAACAAAAGAGAGGCCCAAACCGGTTAAGACGACGCCATCTTGCCGACGTCGGACGACGAGATCTTGTGTGTCTTTAGACAAAGGCTCAAACACTCAAGAGAGTTGCCCAAAACCAAAAGTCGCGCCACAAAACGCTGGCCAAAAACCAGTTTCGTACTCGGCCACAAACCTGCAAAAGCCAGCCAAAAGCCAGCAAATCTTGGACTTCTCAGACGCGGGTCTTGAGTTTGTCTTGGGACAGGCTTTTCAGACTCAGACTGGGTGGCCGGATCGGAACGGAGCAGACCGAAAACCGAAAACCCCAAACCCAAAACCCGTCTGCAGTTTCTCTCCAATCTCCGATCTCCGATTGTTTTTTGGCGGCCTTTTCGGTGATTTTCGTTTCGTTTCTCGCTGTTGTTTTCGTTCCGAAGTCAGAGTTCACCTGGGATGAATCACGGCCCCCTGTCGTACATAGATCTATCAATTAAGCCGTCCCAAGGGCTGTAATTAACAATCGGCCAGTGAAAGCCCCGCTCCCTTTCCCTTCTAATGCCAAAAAAAGTACGATTCAATTTGGATTTGGAGCAACTCGAAATACAGAAACCAGAAAACCGGTCAGCGAACAGTTAGAAAACTTAAGATTAGGCACCCATAATGTCCAGTCGGAGCAGCTGCAACACACACAGGCCCCAAATCCCCAATCTCTGAGCACGAGCCTGTTTTTTGGCCAGCCAAAAAGAAATGCTTGGTCAGTAGACAACAAAAAATGGTATTAGACACTCAACTGAACACAGATGTGTGTATGTATACCCTTCTAAAAAAATCAAATAATGCACAATGATTCATCAACAAAAGCCTTTGATTTGGTTGCTTTATATTGCGTTTAACAACACTAATAAATAAATAGATTATAGTTTCACAATATTACAAACTATTGTTCATTTATCCTAGAAGATAAATCTAATACAAAGTATACTAATATGTTGGACAATTAAATCTAACAGGAAGACCCAGAACCAAATAGGAAATACAAAGGAAGAGGTGAAAAGTAGATAAAATGGGAAACACTCTGCACAAAGCAGAGAAAATAAAATTATTTCCTGTCTTTTTGGGCATTTACAGGCTAATTAATCCCCCCATCGATGGCCAATTGACAAGTTCACCAAAATAGGAAGTCATTAGTGGGGCCCCCTCTTTCTCTCCATCTCTATCTCCGTTTCTGTTTTTGGTTTTATCCCCCTGATAACCGGAAGATGACGCTTAGCACGTGCTACTGAATCCACTAAATCAACTGATTAAACTAAAGCTACTGACTCACGCCCACTGCCATCCCACATACTGCATTGTAAAGTGAACCAATTAGGCGGGAAAACAAAAATCGAATTCAACTTAGTTTATATTGCCTACTATAGTATGTGGGTGGTTCCAGTGGTTAAGTGGCTCGGTGGTTTGGTGGTGCGGCCCACGTGCTTCTCCAGCGGAAGTGGAACGAAGAGGAGGGCGGTATATATGTAACTAACCGACTTTGTGGGTGTCCACAGGTCATTTTGGCGGTGATAAATGGCCATCTGATGGATCCACGACCAAGTGACAGATGGGGAAAATCGTGACAGGTTCTTCTGAAGCAATCCTACAAGTCTTAGTATAGTTAGTCAAGGCGGTAAATTAACTGGAATTTACACTACAGTTTCAATATTAGAAATAATATATTCCACGATGAATAAAGAAAATATTAATGGTTAAGCAGATATTAATTAAAATTTAGGTAGAAAATTGTGTTTAATAAAAATCCGAAATGTGCCTTCGGTTTCAATATATACAACGTATTTCTTATTTTTTTCTAACAACCTATTTTCAGTATTACCAACTTTTGCCCAATCCTCTTCTCCCCTTTTTCGTATCTCCCGCATCTCGGCCATTTTTAGGCGAATCACTTAGTCTTTTGCCATGACTTGACAGTCTGATTTTTGGTTACATAAGCGGCTTTTGTGGGCCATCAGCCGAAAGATGAGGTAGATGAAGATGGCGATGGAGAAGAACTTGCAGCATTAAATGCGAAACCGAAGACGAAAAACCAATGACTTAGGCGACAAACTGCCAGGGAAAACTGCCACTGCCACTCCCCCTTTCCCGCTGCCTCCCCAAACTCAATTTGGACACTGTTTTTGTTTTTCTTTTTTTTTGTTGGCCAGCAAACGAATGAATAAATGTGCTTGTGAAAGTTACCAAACGAAACCAACCAAAAAATGCCCAACCAAATTTCCCTTTAAAGCAATACCAACAACTATACAACTTGGCTATAAGTCGGCCAAAGAAGAAGAAGAGGAGACGGATAAATTGAAAAAAAATATTTTAACTTTGATCATAATTTATGCTCAACCTGTTGCTGCGGCTTCGGATGTTTGTTGCTGGTTAGCAACATTGAGATTTGTTCGATCGCCGCAGCTGCGCATATTTGCTGTTGTTGTTAAGGCCCCCCAAACCACTATATATATTACACGGATAAAAATTGATAAGACTGTGGATTTTATACTAAAAAAATATTCAATTTAATCAGATAGTTTCCTAGACAGGGTTTTAGCAACAGAGTAGACTGGTGGCTTAACTTTAAATTTATTTGTAGGAACCTATATATTATCTCCTTTCCTTGAAACTCCTTAATTAATTTAAATAGTTATAGCTACAAAAGAGGGTTATAGTAAAATAAAATAATTATTGTCAGACAAAAAAATAAAATATATATGTCAGCGATGTCAAAAAATTCCAATACATTGGCTGTAAAATATTAAATACCTAATATTTATTTTGAATAATAATTACTTTATTTTTACAATTTCAACTGAAATTTAACACTTCTAATCCAGCTTTTGATTAAAAATACCATATCCATTTTTTGTTTCTCTGCACTTTATAGCACCCCCACCCCCTTTCGGATCAATCGCAGCCTCATTCGAATTGATTAGCATACTAGTTTTATTTATGTGGAATTTCTTCGTAGATAAATGTGAAATATTTTCATGAGGTGGAGGTGCCTGCAGTGGCTTTGTTTTAAGCTCTGTGTCACTTCCGCGCTTCGAAAAGGAGACAACCACCCACTCTCGAAATCCAAGTCCCCCCATAAAAAACCTCCCCCTTTATTCCCCCACCCGTGTGAGTCTCTTACTCGAGCGTAAAACAATTGCGGCACGTTAGGGTTAATGCTTGCAACGCGCTGACTGACATAATTAAGTTAAACAGAAAAAACAACAAGAGCACGTCGGCGGAGGAAATTCAATTAAATTAAAGCGAAATGTTTAACGAGACTTGTGACAACACGAGGAAGGGGAGGGGGAAAGGGAAAAGGGATAGGAGATATGGGATCGGAACAGCAGTAGGAATTGGAATCGGAATAGTAAGGCAATGGGCAACAGTTGCACAAGCATTTAGATATTTCCCAGGATAAACAACAAGCTGGAACCGTGACAGGTAGAAGGGAGGAGAGCAGGTAGCATGGCTCTATGGATATACACAGATACAGATCCCTTCCTCCGATCTCCCAGCATTATTGTGTCACGCTCACATAGTGCGGACTGAGCAACCAGGAAACAAAGGGATCTCATCTGGGGTTTAGATCTGATCCGTTCTGCGGCAGGCTCAAGTGCTGTCCCGCTGAGTGAGCCAGGATACAGCATAAACCATCGATCAACCCTCGCCTGGTACACACACAAAAAAGAAGTTGAATACCTTTAGATTTGTTTAATATTCACTTGCTATTACAACGTTTGTACGTTGATAGCTAATATTTCAGTCAAACTATTGATTTTAATCAATTATTTTATACTATTTTTAAATAATTTTTTTTAGGAAAAAAGGCATGGCAATTTAAAATAATTATTACTTTTTTTCTTGGTGTATATATATTTACTAGTACTAGTTACAGTCACAGTTATTATTATAGTTACTCGCTTTTTTCGGTTATGTAAGAGGCGTAAATGGAACTGGTCGGTTTATAAACGCCTCACTTTTCGCCGTGTTTGTTTTTCTTTCACGGGCTCGCAAGTTTTTGGGTGGGGTTGGGTAAGGTCCACCGTTACATGATCGTCTTATGCGACACATTTGCACTTTATGCCATTTGTGCCGCTTAACAACCTTTCCATTGAAAGAAAGACCTCAGTTTCAATCATCCTCTGTACCGCATCAAAGATCATACATCAAAGATCATACTTTTCTTAATTTGCACGATAATTACACTATGCAGCATCAAAAATTAACCTCGATGAATGCTATATTTTTGGATTCGTTACGAATTCCCAAGTTAAACTGCGTTTTCCAAAGAGTTCCCCGACGCAAGGATTCTTAGCAAAAGGACCTCAAAGTTCAAAAAATGCTGAAATTTACCAACTTTGCGGAGCTCTCAGAGGCAAATGGATGCATGGCTTGGTTCGAAGTTAAAGTTTTTTAAAAGATACACCCTTTATCTTTCAAACCCCATACATAAAATAATTTTAGGATTTTTTTTAAGGCAGAAATAAATTCCAAAAAACATAGTCAAAAAACTGAAAAACATACAGCTGCGGTCAAAATAGTAGTAGTGTTGCCGCCTTGTGTTTTTAAAAGTTTGATGTTGTAATTTTTTCTTATCCAATTAGTCTAATAGTAAAATTATAATCAATACAATATTACCAGGAAAAGATCAATTACAACAACAAACTTTTAAATACACAGGGCGGCAACACTACTACCATCTTGACCGCAGCTGTATACTTTTATGTTTTTTGACTATGTTTTCTAGAATTTGTTTCTGCCTTAAAAAAAAATCTTAAAAATTTTTTAAGTATGGGGTTTAAAAGATAAACGGTGTATCTTTTAAAAAACTTTAACATCGAATCAAACCATGCATCCATTTGCCTCTGAGAGCTCCGCAAAGTTGGCCAATTTCAGCATTTTTCGAACTTTGAGGTCCTTTTGCTAAGAATCCTTGCGTCGGGGAACTTTTTGGAAAACGCAGTTTAACTTGGGAATTCGTAACGAATCCAAAAATATATCATCCATCGTGGTAAATTTAAAAAGCACTAAAAATGCTGCACAGTGTTATCAGTGATCGTGATAGGTTTAATAGTATAGTTTATATAAAATTAAGATACGATTTACTAGCGATTTTTAGCTCTATCATGACTATTGGATAGTAAGATATAATATATACTAAAGACCTATGCTTTAATCATTAGGATTAGTCCAATCCCTTCTTCATCCTCCTCTTTGAGATTTTTGTTTATTGCTTTACCCTGGAACCTCTAATTCTGGGAACATCCTTGGTTTCTATTTTAAGCCTGGGTTCAATACCTTAAAATAATATAGGAATAGCTCTCTACCTTGGCGTACGGACTATTTTTAGATTTATAGAATATACCCCTTTTAATGACTTTGACCTATCTATGGGTATACCATGGTTATATGTACTTTTTCTTTCAGAGAACCTTTCTCTCTCGTTCTATATCTCCAACCCCGCTTCACCATTGCATGCCCTGTTGCCCACCACAATTTAGTTATATTTCTTTTATTTGAGGGGAAGCGGACCTATAGAGACAATTAAAAGTGCGCCTACAACGAAAATTGTTACACTTTTGTGGCTTTTGTCAAATGCAGTCGCGTTTTAATCTCTTACTTTTCCCAGAAAAGGGAAAGAGCGAATGATAGAGAAAGAGACATACAAAAATATATTCTTTTGGTGGTTTTTAATGGCCAAGTTGACAGTTTTCATAGACGGAAAATGTTTTTTACGATTGCGTTTCGTGGTTCTGGTTTTCTTTCTTTTTTTTTCGGCTGACCCCAAATGACCTCTTTTGTTGATTAAACCGATTTTTTGTTTGTTTTTTTCTTACCTTGCAGGTCTGAAAGAATGCGCCAATGTTGTTTTTGGCATTGATAGCTGATGTTTGGCCATTTGTTGTTGTTAATGTTGCTAGTGTTGCCGCTGTTGCCTGCTGTGGTTGTTGCTGCAGCAGCAATTGTTGTTGCCCCGCCAATGGGGCATGTGGCAGTGCTGTTTTAATGGCCACCGTATCCATGTTGAAGGCTGTGTTTTTTCCCTCCTCGAGAACTTTTCAGCACATTGTGTGTGTGTTTTTTGTTGTTTTTGTTTTTGGGTACCTCTGCAACTTCCGCAAAATGGGAAAAACAAGAAAAAGAAGCCAGCAAGGGAAGTTGCCGCAACCCTTTTTGAGTTCGAGTTCTTGAGCAACTTCTTCGTTTTCTTCTCGTACGTTTTTGTACTTTTTGTACTTTTCGCACCTGTTTGCGTTCACTTAGCTAAGTTTTTTGTTGTTTTTGTTTTTAGGTTTCTTAGCTTTTCCACAGCTTAGCTACAATTTGTTGTTATTGTGGCTCTTTTGGCTTTAATGTCACGCTCACAAAACTCACACACACATAGAATAAGCTTCTTCTTTAAAGAGCAACTTGGCTTTGCCTCTTAGAGTATTTCGTTTTTGATTTCCCTTGATTAAGCCACGCTTAACAGTACCACACAACCACAATTCACAAAAAAATTAGTTTCTTTTCTTCTCGTTTCACAAAAGAAATTGTTTTGTTTCTTGTTTTTGGAAAAAAAATGTTTTGTTTGTTTTTAAACCAAAAAAAAAAAGTGTTTTTGTTTGAAGCTGCGACGGCGACTGGGCGAACGTCTTTCGGAGCTGAGAGCGCAAACAACACTAAAACACCAAACATTAAACTCCGGGCAACCACTGTTTCCCCGCTTCGAAGTCGGCGGCTCAGGCGGAAATTCTCTCGCTCTCACGCTTTTTGGATATTTTTAAGCCGTGGATGGAAGTCAACGTATTGATTGCCTACTTTTGGGCACTTGTCGAAAAACCCAAAAATATTAAAATATAAAATCCATTGCTAACTTTTAACTTTAAATATTATTATACAAATTAAAGCGAGCATTAAGCATGGAATGCAAAACAATTTCTTTAACATTTAAGAACATATTTGTATACAGAATTTCACCTCAGGAAATAGTGGTTATAAATGTAAATTAAATTCTAAAATATTTTTTTTGAGTGATATGCAATTATTTGCAAGTTGCAAAGAAATATTTATTTTTTAAGCGTATATTTTTTATTATCATTTTAATTCGCTTAAAAAGTCTCATACTTTTGGTTCAATAGACATTCCCCCAAGACAAGTTCGAAATTGTGAGCAAAGCTTAAAGTAGAGTTGAGAAAATTACCCCGAGAGTAAAGGAAATTTGCTCTCAAGACCAGTTGGAACTTCTCTCAGTAATGATTTTCTCTCTCTCCCGGCAAATGAACTTTCGGAACTTGGAGCTTGTCTTGAAAACCAGAAATCTCCCAAGAGCTGCTTGCTACGAGCCCAAAGACAAAATGGCGGTTGTAAAGATCAGCATAGAAAACGAAAAAAATCAGAAAAAACGACAAAAACAGAAAGACAGAAAAGTACGTAAATGAGAAAAAGGTACAGAGCGAACGAAAAAACACGTTTTCAGACTTAACGAGTTTTGTCGCAGTCGCAGTCGCCGTCGCTGTTGCTGCTGCTGTCCCAAAATCAACGTGCAACAGCCAAAAAGGTAGAAAAGCGAGAGAAACGCGAATAACAAGAAAAAACAAAAATATTGTTATTGAGGTTGCCAAAGTGGGCTGCAGCAGGAGGGGGGCGTGGCAGCTGCGGGGGCAGATGCTGGTTCCTATATGAAGGTACATATATACCCATACACACTATGCTCGTGATGCTGCAGACCTGGAGGCTGAGAGGTTGCTTCTTTATCTTCTACTCTTTACTTTTTACTTTTTCGTACTTCTCCTTTTTCGGTTCATGGCCCATTAGCTTTTGTTTTGGGGGCCAGTTTCTCCGACTCCGGGGCCTTTCGTCGATGCTGCGCCGAAGCCTTGTTTATGTGGCACTCGGGGCAGTCAGGAGAATATTGCGCGCCAAAAGCCTCGAAAATCAGAAATCAGAAATCGAAGCCAAGCCAAGCCGAGAAGAGCGCGCCTTAAAGATGGGAGCTTATCATTAAACAAAAGACGCGAGATGGCCAAAGCCGCTTAGGGTTTTATCCCCCTCCCACTCCGCACCTCCCCTTTTGGACCCCCTCTCTTGGGTGCGCAGAGAAGAAAATGTATCTGCATGAATTTATCATAATTTGGCTATACTTTGTATAAAATTATTAGAGAAATATGACATATTTTATGCGTCTTAGGATCTTTTATTTTACTCTTATTATGCTTTTTCTTTTGTGCTAAGCTGTGATTTTATATAATTAAATTTTAAATTTAATTTGTAGGTCAATATTTTCCTTCTTTCTTTCTTTTTTTATGATAAGCAATAATTTTATAAATGTAAATAAATTTTAACATTTTATAAGGCAACTGCTGTGTAAAAACATGTTTTTGTTTTTAAATTTTAACTTTAAAAGTTTAATAAATTTATCATAGCTTCTCTGGTTTTCCTAAATATTTATATTGATGCATTTTTGTAGATTTATCTGTGATTTCATCACATTTTACCTAGCAAGCCCGACTGACAATTGAGAATTCAATTGAAACGTTGACAATTATCATAATTTTTGTGTGTTGCTGCTGGTCGTGCAGCAGCCGGCAACAAATTGTGGCAATTACATTGGCATTCCTTTGGCTCACACAGTAAAAACACACAAACACCTGCTGTTTTCTGGGTTGGCTAATTAAATTGAAATTCATTTGCCGCAGCTGCCGAATCGCTGAAAATCACTTGTCGCCTTCGATTTCCATTTCCCCCCTCTGCAGGCCTAGGAAATCCAACATTTGCAACTTCTCCCCCGTCATAATAATTTGCAATTTTCCATGCTGCCAACCGCTAACGGCCAACATCCATCAGCTCATTATGGCCAGGCCAGAAGTGGGCGCAGTTAGGGGGCGTGGCCGGTTGAAATTTGCTGAAAATGGGAGGAAGGTCGCCTCCAGTCACCGCAACTTCGCCATAGTTGATCTACATTAGTCGGTTGCCCAATCGACTCGGCTTCGCCTGGTTAATGGTTAATGCTAATAAAGCAGGTGGAGCTACACAGATCTGAATTGTTGGTCAAGAATTGGGTGGTCAGTGGGTGCCCACTGGGGATAAGCAGAAAATTATCTGGTCCCAAGAAACGGTGTTGTAAGCTCGGGTTTTGGGTGGGGAAAAACAGTTCAAACATTGTATCGTAATTGGCTGAGATATACCAGTGATTCTAGCAATAACTTTATAGTATACGCTATAGTCGGGTTGGTGTCCCGACTATCTAATACCCGTCACTCAGCTAAAGCGAACGCTGCGTCGGGTTGGTGTCCCGACTAATAATCGTAACTCAGCTAAAGGGAGTGCGAGGGAGATAGATATATGTTGACAATTTATAAAGCGTATAACTTTTTAATGAATGGTCCGATTTGAAAAATGTCTTCTACATTTCGATAGGTATAAATATACACAACAAAATTCCATTTATACTTCTCGGAAATCTTTAAAGATGTGGGCGCAGGACCCATTTTAAAATCGTTAGAGGGCGATTGTGGGCGTTAGAGGGGGCGTGGCGCTCGGCTAAAATAAACTTGCGCTGCGTAGGAAGCCAAAGAATATGTGTGGGAAATCTCAACCTTCTAGCTTTTGTAGTTTCTGAGATCTCAGCGTTCATACAGACGGACAGACAGACAGACAGACAGACAGACAGACAGACAGACAGACAGACAGACAGACAGACAGACGGACAGACGGACATGGCTAGATCGACTCGGCTAGTGACCCTGATCAAGAATATATATACTTTATGGGGTCGGAAACGCTTCCTTCTAGCTGTTACATACTTTTGCACGAATCTAGTATACCCTTTTACTCTACGAGTAACGGGTATAAAAACCATCTGCATTGGCAGGACCAAAAAGTCCTGCAGCTGAAACTAAAGCCCCAAAAAACCGGGCAGCTGGTTGTCTGAAATTTCGCTGATAAAACTCGACATGTGATCGGCGAGGGAGAAGGGGATATGTGCACAATGTACATATAGGTAGGAATATCGGCTATAGAACCTGGCTGCCAGCCAATTTATGTGCACAAATTAACAAGCGAAAAAAGAGAAGACAGAGAGAGAAAAAACGGCAGCATAAAGGCAATCAAAAGGCTGCCACATAAATTTATGAGCTGCGTCAGAAGAAATCCCCGCTGAGGCCGAGAGAAGTGGCGATAAAAAGCGGGGATATCGGAGATATCGAGCTTATGGACGCGTGCTGCTCCATAAAAGGGGTTTTCGAAGGGGGGGTTCTCCAAAGGGGGATCTGCGAAGGGGCCAACGAGGGATCATCGCGCGCGCGCACATAAAACTGGAAACCAGGAAAAGGAGCCAAACTGGTTCTTCCTTCTTTGCCTTTGCATCGCCAAAACAACAAACAGCACACAACAAACGAGCCAACATGTCCTGCTCCTTGGCTAAATTTAGCACGAGCTGGCCATCAAGCTCAGCTGGCTAACAAAAAAGCTGCCACGGAAAAGGGCTCAGGCCAAGTTAGGAGCAGTTCTTTGGACTTTGTACGCCAGCTTGTTGTTTGCGCGCCATTTTCCAGCCACAAAAAGAGGTAACAAATAGTAAACAACGGCCAAACAGGCAACTGCAGTTGGCCATCTAAGTACCAAAGTACCATGTATATATATAGATATATGCCCAAAGTTGGACATTGGCCACTGGGGGCACTCACATCGCAGGGAAAGAAGAAGTGATCATAAATCATGAAGTACGCATGGCCAGGAATAATAAAGAGTTGGGGAGTTCACTAGCTTTTATGGTAGGAAATCTTAAAAAAATACTTAAATATAATAATTATGTTCAATGCAAAAATAATTATAAGAAATAAGAAATATATGCTAACACTATGCAATCCTAAGTTTTATTTCTATAATAATAAATACCTTAAATTTTAATTTAAATCATTAAATTCTATATCTGCTCAAGAGATTTATTCGAGACTTCTTTGCAAAGTTAAGGAGCCGCCCTCTTGGGCAGAAACTGGGCTTAAAGCCGTTTGGACCTTGTTTGGCCAGTGGTTGTCGCCTTTTGGCCAGGCTCCAATCGTTTCGGCTGAGATTGCCTGAGTACTGTAGTACTCGTATTCGAACTCGTACTCGTACTCGTACACTCACATTGTATTTGTTTGCCCGTTTGCCTTTTATTTGTTTGTTTTGTTTCGTTTGACTTGGTTTGCTGTGGTTCCTTCGTTTGTTTGTTTATTTGTTTTGGTCTGCTTTTGGCGCGTGTGCAGCGCGGCCAACTGTACCAAGATCAACAGCAACACAAGCAGCAACAGCAACATAAGCTGCAGCACATATCGCAGCGTTGCAGTGTTGCAATGTTGCTGCTGTGCAGGCAGCTTAATTGACACGGCAGCAACATCGTCAGCAGCGGCAGCAATTAATAATAGCCGCCGTCTCCCTTTCTCCGCTTTTCTCTGGAGACATTGCCGGCGTCGCCAGTCGCGACAAGCAGCATAAATTGCAGTTGCCATTACCAGCAACAGCAGCAGCAACATCGGCAAATGCTGCAGCAACATCAACAAGTCAATGGTAAATTTATGTTTGACTCGTGCTCAAGTCAGCCACTAAAGACTCGCTTCGAGTGAAAGATAAGTTGCAGTCGGAAAAAAATGAAGACTAACTTAGGGAACTACAAAAAAAGTGCCTTCTATAACCTACAAGACGACCAGACAAAAAAACAGCTAGAAAACTGCTTAATTTCATATGTGAAATAATGTTAATGTTTGGAACTAATAAGAATAAAAGTAGGGCTTAATTTATTTTATTTTATTTAAATTAAACATCTATATCAAAGCTTAAAAAACTCTCAATTTTTTTTTTCCAGTGTGGCCAGCTATCGAGGTCTGATTGCCTTCCTCCTTGCTTCACTGATCCCCAAATGAAAGAATTTGATTGCATATCGAATTACAAATAAAATAAAGAAGCAGGGAAAAAGGATCGAGATAATTCTTTAGGAGTCATCCTTTGTTCTGGCTTCTGCCTAAGGGTTTTAATGCCCAAACAAAAGGTCGCAGCCTGAGAATCCTTAAGTATTAGATAAGCCTATTACTTCAGTTTTTAAAGTCATTGAATTTCTGCGGATTTCAAACACTAAAGCCTTGGAAAGCCTAAATTCTTTAAATAAATCGGATTTAACCTTTCAACAAATCCTTGAAGAATTAAGATCCCCGATAACTTTGTATCATTTTACTATTGTGCATTACAAAACCACAAAACAATTTCTCCAATTTCCGATTAAAACTAATTTCCTATCATAAACACAATAAGAAGGTTAGAGCATCGTAAATAAATATTTTTAAAAACTTATTTAGTACGCTAAAAAGTTATATTTAAAACAGAAAAATGCAATGCTTTTAAACCACTCAATGTTTTATATACAAAGCTCGATGTACAAAATATGAAACCGAAACATTTCTCCCGTTCAAACGCCTTTCTCCGGACTTGAATGGGTTTAGAATGGGTGATCGGTGATCATCCTCCTTCTCCTCTTCTTTCCTGGCTAATTACGAGGCCAATCAAAGCTCGATGCGAGTCAATTAAGAGATTGTCGAACAGCTTGTTCGATGGCGATGGCGATCCGTGATCGGGAGCTCGCCACGAGGATCCTCTCCTCTCCTCGCTCCTCTGCTCCTCCTTGCCAGCAATGACAATTGTTACCTGATCGGACGATATATGTATATATATACACGTATGCAGAAGGGAGTCCCGAGGGGAGTTACCACTTTTGGGTGCAGCTGGTCAACCGGTTTGGCGCGTGCTCCTCGTGCTCCCTTTCTCCAGTCGCTCTGTCTTTCCATCTGACTTGTATTTTTGCACAAATGAATTAATTAAAGACGACGACGGACCATTAACGAGAGATCGGTGGAGAGATCGAGGGGGGGTTTGAACACAGATCAGCAGCTGGCTTAGAAGTACTCCTTCCCCAGGCGAATGCGCTCCTTCGACTTGCGCCGGTTGGTCACGCCATCCGACTCGTCCATCATGCTCTCCAGCATTCGCTCCTGGCGGGGATTCAGGGCCGCCAAATGGATCTCCCTGGTGGCTCGGAACTTGCCGCAGTTGAACAAGTGCTCGTTCTCCAGCCGCACGTAGTTCCAAATGAAGCGTCTGGGGGCAGGGGACAGAGTACACTCAACAAAACGGGGGCGCTGTTTCACTAGCCCACTTGGTTTATGGGAAAAACGCCTTCGAATCATTTTGTAGAATTTTTTGAACCATTATTGATTTCTTTTTAATTAAGAAAATAATTATATTTCCTTTTTGAATGTATTTTAATATTGATATTCAATTCTGAAAAAATATTTTAAATCTTTAAAATCTGTATAAAGTTTAGCTTTATATTCTCCTAGTTTAACATATATTGTTTAAAGTTCTATAAAAATGTTTTTAGAATATAAAAAAATACGGATTTTTGTTAGTTTATGGATATTAAATCCTAGATCACAACTAACCACTATACTACTAAATTACGATCTAATAATTTTAGTTTCATAGAATATTTATAATTTGAGCATTTTTAAAGATATGATCGGATCCCTAATATCAAACTAACCTAGGCGTTTTTCCAGAATAAATCGTAAGTGGTGTTTGCAGTGCCTTCAATGCGCTTCGTCCCTCCAACCCCCCCGCTCTCACCTGGTGATCTCCAGGATACTGCTGATGGTCTTGGTGTTGTAGGGCGTCATCAGGTTGTGGTACAGGATGGCGAACTCCACGGCCCAGAAGAGCCGCAGCACCAGATTCTCGACGATGACGAAGTAGTAGAAGGCCTGCGGATAGACCAGTTGCTTCCGAAGAAATATATGCTCGCCGCGCATGATCCTGAAGAGGCCAAAGTCCCGGATGACGTCCCACAAGTAGCAGTAGACGGTGGCCACCACACAGCTGGCGAGGAACAGCCAGGTGTACGGGTTGCTGAACGTGCTGGCGTATTCACCTGGGGGCGAGGATGTCGGGATTTCAGGACTCGTGTGGGGAAAATGAGATCTTCGAATCCGAGCGATTACCCTCCGAATTGCCGCGCAGTGTGGCGAAAAGGACCACCAGAAATGTGGTCGCATACTTCCCAGCATTGATCAGGTAGCTCACCGACTTGGAGCCACTGTCCCGGAATCTCCGCAGGCACTGGGCGAACCGAAACCAGCCGGGCAGGCACATCGTTATGGGCACAATCACATCCGGCTCGAAGCAGTTGCAGACCCTCTCGTACCGCAGCCAACTGATCGCATAGAAGCGCACGATGTAGTAGTGATCCACGATGCAGGTGACCAGCGAATTGAGCTGATCGCCCATCCAGAAGTCCGCGAATCCCACGTAGTGCAGCGGGGCGGAGATGACGCGACCCACCAGCTTGATGGTCCACCACCTGGCCGGCCAGTTCATAATGGGCAGCGGCACCACCAGCAGACCCACCATGATCAGGATGAGGGCCAGCGGGAAGACGAAGGGGTCCGAGATGCCCAGGCGGACGTGGTGCAGGAAGCCCAGCATGGAGAGGGCCCACAGGATGCCGAAGGTGCAGGCGATCTCCAGGAACGTCGCCGGCTGCAGGTGGCTCCGGGGGTCGATCTCGAAGATCAGCACATGGTTCACGCCGGCCTGCTGCCACCCGGCCACATTGGCCGCCATGAAGAAGTTGAAGATCACCCAGGTGAAGGGACCGCGGTACAGGCGCATCAGTTCCGGGGCATCGTTCTCCAGCGGAGCCCGTTTCCAGTCTACAGATCGGGGGGTTGGTGGGCATGGGCAGGAGGAATCAGATTATATCCTGGCATATGAATGTCCCACCACCCAGCAATGCCCAGTAAATAGCTAACTGAATGTAGTTTTAAAAGTCTGATAAAACAAAAAATATCTGAGTACTAAAAATGTTGTATTGAATATTTAAAAGAAATATTTCAATTATTTAAGAATATTTGAAATAATGTATATTTTCTACTAAGAACGATTTTTGTTATATTTACTTTAGGCATTAATTTAATGAAAAATGCCTTCATATTTAAATCAAACTTTAAAATCTTTGTATTAGCTAAATATGTTATGTTTAATATTACTATATAACAAAAACGTAAGAGATAAAAAAGTGAAAATTGAAAATTAAATTAACGAATTTGCTAATTCTTATCAGAATAGGAATGATTTCTGCAAAAGTCTCAGAAATTTAACAAGTAATATCTGTTGAAAATAAGTTTTGTAACCTTTAGCTACAAAGCTTATAATGCTATCTGAGGACTAGGAGATCTGAGCATTTTTACTGTGCATTGGCTGGGGACTAGGAGTGAACACAACCCATTCGAAGCCAACAACCTACAGCTGATCGCGGTGGCCAGGAGCAGCATGACGAGCGTGCCGAGGGCTATGCCCGCCCGGAAGACCATCGCCGGCGGAGTGGGTTCCCCCAGGGGCGGCACCCGGAGCTTCTCCATCGCCAGCGACCGATCCCCGTTGGCCAGGTGGGCCGTGTAGAGGTCCTCCACCTCGAGGGTCATGCGCTGCAGTTGGCCGACATGCGTGAAGGGGGCGTCCAGGACGTTGTCCTCGAACCACCTGCCCGCCGATGCGGAGCGCAGGTTCTTGTCGTACTTCTTGCAGATCTTCCGGAAGCCCGTCTCATTGAGCGACTGGTAGTTCTGGATGAGCACCAGACTCAGATAGAACTCGGCATAGGCGTACCGCAGCTGGCGCGGGGTCATGGTCCGCTTCTGGATCCTCGAGGAGGAGGAGACCATCGAGGTATCACTGCCCGTGTGTCCTGGCGCCCGGGAATAGGCCAAAAGCTGCAGCTTCAGGTGGCCATGCTTGCGCCGCGCCTCCAGGAGCTTCTCCAGAAAGAAGTTGTTCACCCCATCCAGTTCCGTTTGGCACTCGGTGAGGAAGGTCTCCTCGAAGGCCCGGTAGTAGGCCTGAACCTCATAGTCCGCGGAGGTCAGCGGCGAGGGGGCGTTCTCCACGCCTTGTTTGATCAGCGCCTTGAGATCCTTTGGGTGTGTGTGTTTTCGGTCTACATATCACATATATCACATACCTAAGGCCAGCTACCCAGCTTACCGCATATCGCATGTACTGTTGGCGCCACTCGATCGTCAGGTGGGACTCGAAAGTCTTGCCAAACTTCATCCTCGGCAGGGGGAAGCACGCCCCCAAGGCGTGGCTGCTATATAGCTGAGACTAGCTGGATTCGTCAGGTTCTACAATTTCTGACATCTTTCTCCTGGCAGTACCTCGGCCTAACTATCCCTAACTTCCCATTTAAAATATTTCTCACTATTAAGAACTTACCTTTTTCCAAACTTATAATACACACTTTGAAAGGATTTCGACGAAAAACATACCTGAAAATAGAAGAAAAAGAAATTCATTAGTCATTGGTTCAATCAATAAAATATATTATATCAATATTATATTATATACAAAGATATATTTGGTCGAATGTAACGTATAATATTAATTAATCCCTGAAAATAAATTACAATTTATTTTTAAAGCAGCAATTAATTACTCTAGCACTTCCTTTGTGCATAATCCAGCCAGCAGACCTTTGTGCAAACTCTGGTTCCCCAACTTCCCTCGATTGTGAGTCACTTCCTCGATCTCATTATGCGTTCGCACGCTGTTCCTCGTGGATCGTCTTCCTGTCCATCAGAAAACCCCCAGCCAGGTGAGTCAGTCAGTCAGTTGCCCAGAGAACACACGCTCTCTTCGCAGAACCGAGTTCCCGTTGAGTGAACCCAAAATTGCAACTCAGTGCCCACGATAACGATCGCATAAGCTCAATTATCAAGGGCTTTGGGAGAAAATATCGCAATACATATATTGCCCAAGATTAGAGAGGAACGAAAAAAAAAAGGAGTTGTCAACTTGGGCTCGTCCGGGAATTGAACCCGGGACCTCTCGCACCCGAAGCGAGAATCATACCTCTAGACCAACGAGCCAAATACCCCATGTGAAAGTGAGCGGCGAAATAGCCGATAGGAAGACCGTGTTGCTAATCTGGAATTGCGAAAGCAACAAGTACGAACTGCCAAAAGGGCCAAGAAGAATTCTACACCACACTTTCTTCGTTCTTCGTTCTTGGCCACTCATTCTTCGGATCTTGTGGGTCTTCTGAGGGGCGCTCGAGGGTGACGACGATCAGCCGACGCCTACGACAAAAGTGCCGCTAGAATGACAACCGCAAAAATACATACGTGAAACAAAAGAATGGCTTTAGATTCTCAAGAAATTCTCATTGTTGTTCTTTCGGCTTCAGTTACTATTACGTAACCGGGGTTGCCAGATCTTATGGCTTAGCCCAAAGCCATTAATTTATGGCCACAAGACAATTAATTGACAAAAAGCACAAAAACCGGCAGCCACCACAAATCGATTTGTTACTCTCATTCGCATTTGTACCATTTAACCCGAAGCCTTTATAAGAACTTAATACACTCTGATTTCTGATTGGGGTCACAGGGTAGCGCCCCTTTTGCGGCCAATCGGAATTCGAATTCCAGCTCGAATTCGTAATTAATTAGCCGCCTGGGCGAGGCCTGCAGCTAGACAAATTGTTCAGGGGTTCGGTCTGCGATCCGTTCTCAAGGTAAATTTTGGTACCCTGTAATATGTTCTTCTACCCGAAAATATAACAAAAAGTCTTTGAATAAAAGCAGAATAACTCATGAAAAACTCTGACTTTAAATTTGTTTCTTTAAATAGATCATATTAGATTGTAATGGATTATTTTCTTTAACACAATTGTGAGAAACTATAAAGGCCTGCATAAGCACCATAAAACACAAATAATACTTATTATGGAAATGCATAATAGTAAAATGCATAATAGAAATGAGGAAAAAATTAATTAAAGGCATTAAAATAATGATTTCTCTCCATAAATGCCAATCATAAATGCACTAATAATTCCGATAATATGAAAAACAAAAGGAAGCCCATCTTCACGCACTGGACGGCAGGTTGCAGATTCCCGATTCCCGACTCCCGATGCCAGAAGATCCGCGATCCAGTTGCCGCAATTTGCGCAATCAATCAATTAGAGGGGAAGATCGCAGATCGCTTCCTCTGCTCCTCGGATGGCGCCAAAACGGAAGCCGATCGGCCAGCAATAACATCCGATCGTTGTTGGGGACAGATATATATAATATACACACGTATTCATAGGTGGTGTGGCTGCATTATAGGTGGTTTTACCAAGTGCTCGCAGCGGTCCCCACCCAATGCCAACTTCCGTTTTGATTGGGCCCACAATTGGCCCACAGTGCTGACAGACCATTATAATCTTGGCCAGAACTCCGCAACCTGTGCAACTTGTGCAACTTCCGCGCTCCAATTGTGCAAATTATGGCATCGCTCAGGTGTAATTACAAATGTCAGTGCCTCGCCAATTGCCAATTGGCAATGCGTAATTGGCTAATTGAATTGCCTGCCATTGATCGTTGATGGTTGATAGTTGATCGTTGGATCGTTGTATCGCTGATCGGCTATCTGAAGACCCAGCCCACATCCACATCCGATCATCCATCTTGGCCAGCTGCCAAACATCCCAAACATCGATCATCCATCATCCGATTTCCCCCTCCCGAAAAACCCGAAATCTCTTCTCTTCTCCATTTTCCGGGTGGTCTGCTCCAATGCCCTCTGATCCCCAGATCCCAAGATCCCAACTTAGCTCCATTCTGTGGGTGGCTAATGGCCTAAACAAAACCCAGAGACAGAGACCACACATTCTCTCTGCGCTTTTCTCGCTTTTCTATTTTCCATTTCCCAAGAAAAGCAAACACAATGCGATGCGGGATGCGGAGTTTGGGGAGCGACAAGAACCGAGTTGCCTTGCAGCATGGCCCAAAGCTCGATTTCGCCACTGGATTCCGACTTCGAGTGGAATCTAGATCAGGAATCCCGCAGGCTGGCGAATTATTTTTTGGCTCACCTGCAGGCCACAGTGGGTTAAGCTAAGTGTTTGGGAAAAAAACTCAGGCCTCCAATCTATGTCTCACAAAAATAATGATTAATGATTGAAAAATCGTGTTGTGTTAATAAAATAAAAAAAATGTTGTCAAAATAAATAAAATAATATCACAAGAAAGTCGAAAGTTTTACTTGTGCTCAATGCTTTTCAATGTTTTTTATATAAGTGTAAGATTTAGAAAGTTAAAGCAAAATACTTGTTTAAGAATAAATATTGATTTAGGCATTAAAAAAATATCAAATATTATATTAGAAAGTTAAAGCAAAATACTCGTCTAAGATTAAATATTGATTTAAGCATTCAGAGAAAAATATCAAATATTATAAGAAAAATTTTCCCCGAACACATTTTGCCCATTTTGCGAATTATTTTGTTATTATTTATTGTAATTTCTACTTTTTACAAACACGAATCCGAAAATTGGTCAACCTGTTCGACTTGATTACGATTATGTGGCCGTGAGGCGCCAAAAAGAAAGCAAAACAGCGAGTTAGAAATTGAATTAGAAGTGAAAAATCGGCAGAGCAGCGAACATGACAGGAAATGGGCATTATTCTGGGCCCGGCCGGCAATAACAATTACAACTGCCATGGCCATTACACTTACAATTACCACCAAAGACCCGAAAAAAAGAAGGAGGGGACTTGAAGAAGAATTTCTAATCTTGCCGCCAATGTCGACGCTTTCACCTTTATTTTATCTCCGAGGCCGGTGTTTCTTTTATCGGTTTCTGGCCGAGCTTCAACGTCTGACCACGGAAATGTAAATGGAAATGTAAATGTAAATGCCGTGTAAATACAAAGCGGCGAGCGGGCTAATTGAAAATGCAACAATGGCTCAGCGGAAGTGCAGCGATCGAGTTTGAATTCAACGAATTTCGAATCGATTTTGGTTGCCTTGTGATTGATTGTGTCTCAATTAGAGCCAAATTGCCCCGGCTGTGACAACTCAGCACAAAATGGAAAACAAACTAATGAGATTCGATTGAATCGGGTCTGGACCATCAGCCGATTAGCTAATCAGATCCCATATGTATTCGGAAATCTTGAATGCACCTTGAGAAAATGCAAAAGATTTGAGTTTGGTTTACACTTTAACTCAAGAAAAATATAACGAAAAATTAATAATATTTTCAAAGTAAATACAGTATTAAAATATCTTTAAAAATATTTTATTAGAAAGTTTTATCTAATTCATTAAATTATTATTTTATTTGTTAAAGTAGATTACTTTTTTACAGTAATGAGCTATTATTCCTCCAGTTTGAAGCCTTAATGATTCCTTGATTTTCAGCCATAATTGGTCAGCCTGGGGAGGGCTAGCGATAAATATGCATGAGAGCCCTACAATGTAGCTCGTAATGGGATGGCAATCGGAATTAATTTTCCCGTTCTGGGCAACTTCATTAGGAGACTAATTGAGACATCAACTGGGCGAGGGAAAAGCCGGAAAACACTTTCCATTCGGGCTACCGTTTTCATGATTCCATTACCATTTTACCCTGGGCTGGCCACGCACATTTCCACGGAAAAAATCAATTCGGAAACAAAAGACTTCGGACACGAACTCACACTCAAACTCCAAACGAGAAATGGTAACAGTTTAAAAGGTTCATTGAACATGGACAACTCATGGACAACTTTCGAATGGCCAGCAACAAGATGTTGCCGTGTTGCTGCCACAATTACCGAAACAAGATTGGATTCCATTTGGAATACGAAATGCGGGTGCTACATGTCCAACGTACACACTATATGCTTTACCAACTCAACATTCGCTTTCTGGCCCTGAAACAACAATGCGACCATGATGCTGGCCAAAAATAACACATCGTGCTCATGACATTACATTTGCTGGCAACGATTACCAAATTTAAATAAAGTTTGTCATTTTTTTTGTTTGTTGGGGGGCGCTTTGATGAGTTGTGAACAACAATTAACGAGCACAGTCGTTTCAGGAAAATACACTGGGTAAATTTATGCGGAAGATGGCTTCGAGTACTTTTGTGGGACTCTTCTAATGGGTGAGGTGGGTAAACAGAAATCAGATAATTACTGTATACACTGTATATATTTAATTACAAATATTATTACAACTTGGAAAAAATAACATCTTATGGAGAGTATTTATAGCGGAAACGAAATATTTATTATTTTAATATAAAATACGCAAAACCAAATACAAAATGCCCATTAAGGAACTAAATCATTTTTGCGGTTAAATCGTAAAGCCACAAAGAACTGACCGATCCGTCTGTTAACCTTACAACGCATATACTCTTTTTTAATAACCAAATTGGAATATCTTTTGTGCGCATTAAAACCCCCATCAAAACAGTTTAATTCGTGCAACCTGTCTTCCATTTGTAACCCCTATTCTGGTTGTCAAGTTCTGTTTTTTTCCGTTTTAAACAGAGTCATATATGTTGTATGGTGTGGTCAGTGTTTTTGGAGGGGGAATAGACCCCTTTCGACTTTACTTTAAGGCCAGACAGGAGTCGACTGCAAGACGTTTTTCTTGTGGGCCAAGAGAGCGCTTCTTTTCACAGGCAGCGTCTTCGAGCGGAACCGTCTTGGATCAACTTTTTCCTGCTCGCTTTTTTTTGGCAGCTGCTCCAGCGACAGGTGTACCCAAATCCCACATATCACTATGGACGGCAGTCCATGTAGTGACGAAGCGCACCAGGAGAGTGTGCGAAGGCGACTACTATTATATAGCCGCAAAATTGAAAATCTGCTGTGATAGTCCGATCGTAATGAGTAATACACCAATCGAAAGGTATTGCAAAAACTTAAAGGATTGCATACCAAGACTTTAAGAAAATCAATTGGCTTGGGGGAGAGAGCGGTGAAAGTGAAAAAGTGAAAATTTCGAAATTTGGAGCTGTTGGGGCCGGTGGGGATAAATGCCCCCTCGCAATGTTTTAGTTGTATTCCTTTTGAAAATACCCGTCGAATGAGGGGTCATTTGTCGAAATCCGACGCTCCGTTCAAAAGTTATAGCCAAAATAAGATTTTCTTCTTCTTCCCAAAATGAAAATTTAATTCTGTTTGTCCACTTGTCCACTTGTCCAAAATATGTTTTTTAAGTTCTGAAAATTTGATATGACGTTCATCACATCGATATAAAAAACTTTTGTTCTACCACTTTTGGAAAAACCCGCTAGTTTAGCGGGAAAACAGCTATAAATAGCTAAAATTCGGAAAGCCGTAACTTCTATACTACTAAAGCTACAGACTTGTGCTGCATCTCGTTTGAAAGGTATTTTTAAATGCTATAAACGCCTTGTAAATGCAATTTGTGTAAATGTAATAGTTAAAAAGATATGAACAAAAGAAAATTTGTTTAAACTTTTTTTTTAGCTTTTTTTTAATTTTCTCAAAAACGGCTCTAACGATTTTTCTTACAACTTTAAACTGTATAGCCCTTGAGATTCCTTAAATTTTGGTATATAACACATTACTGTAAAAAGTCACGTTTAAAAGTTATTTTTATACGAAAATAGACACTTTTGCCAGCTCGAACAATTAACGCTCCCTGAGTATTGAATTTTGTGGGAGGGTATCCGAACTGTATTTTAGGGTCATGGAATCAGTAAATTTGCACTTAAGAGTTCCATATAGGAATCTTTTGTTCTACGACTTTTGGAAAAAGCCGCTACTTTAGCGGGAAAAAAGCTAAAAATGGCTAAATTTCGTTAGTTTTTAAGTTCTACACTATTAAAGGTACAGACATGTCCTATACCTCGTTTAAAAGGTATTTTGAAATACTTCAACGCCTTTTTAACTTAATTCGTTAAAATACAATTGTTTAAAAATTATGATTGACCAATTTAAATTTAAATGTTTACATTAGCACCTATGAGAGCAAAAGTAAACAAACAAAAACTTCTGATATCAAATAAAAACACCTCTAAACGAGGTAAAAAACTAGTGACGATCGCACCTTCAACGTACAAAAGTTCTGATATCAACTTTTGTGACGAAAAATGATTTTAGATGCGACTAAATAAGTACGTTACCTAAAATTTATTCATTCGGCACGCTACAACAAAAAACTTTCGTGTAGATATTAAATATTTGCTAAAGCGGGCCGAATGAATACATTTTAGGTAACGTACTTATTTAGTCGCATCTAAAATCATTTTTCGTCACAAAAGTTGATATCAGAACTTTTGTACGTTGAAGGTGCGATCGTCACTAGTTTTTTACCTCGTTTAGAGGTGTTTTTATTTGATCTACATACAGCAGAGATCAGAATAATAGTGGTTTTAAAAGATATATGAGTTTTTGAATGTACAATAATTTCTTACATTTTTATTTAAAATATTTGAAATTCAATTTTATATATATAAATGTATTGCCTAATTTTAAACACCTTTTCAAGTATTGTGGTTTTTTTGTTAACTATTACCTTGCAGACAGCTGTATGAAATGTTTTTGTATAGGATATTTCCCTATATAGAAGATATTTCCCTATATAGAAGATACTTCCCATTTTATAACCACTTTTTGGCCACCTTTGGCACACGCACTTGCCCTGAAAGTTTTCTCACATTCTTAATGACAGCCAATGGACGCGGCAGCGGGGAAATCATCATTTGCTTTTGGCCATAAATATCAAATTCATATTAGTTGCCAACCAAGTGGAACCCCCTCGATCCGCCAAGCCGACCCGTTTGTTTGGCTTATCGTGTGAACTAATCTAAGGGGAGTCTTCAAGTCTTCAAGTCTCGGAACTGGAGTCGTAGCTGTGAAATGATGTGCGAGTCTATGAGCATAATACTTCCCCCACAACGCCCTTATGCCCCCTAAGCCCCCCTCGCCATAGTATACGTATATCATGGACCGATTGTTGACCGTCTACGCTGAAATTGAAGCCCAGGAAAATGGTGCGACTGGAAGTTGTTTGCAGCTACTTTATTACACTCGGAACTCGGCACTCCGCACTCGGCACTCTGCACCACAAAAGAGCCAAGACGTTCGTTCGTCTGAAGGTTTCCCTGGCCGAAGTACTTATATACAAGCTGATATACGTATATATATCGTTTTTGTCGCCGAGGGTCTCTCGTTGCAGTTGAGTGCCCCCGACTCCGGCAAAAGAAACACATTAAAAGCATATCAAGTGGAATCATCGGTGTGTTCTCAGCGTTTGTCAGTTGCAAGTTGCAGGTTGCAAGTTGCTGGTTGCAGGTTGCTAGTTGAAGCGGAAGCCCGATGCCCGAAAAAAAATTAAGAAAATAAAAAACTCTGTTGACTTTGACCAACAATCCCGAAGAAAGCCAAAAACAATCAAATCACTTTGTCTTGAAGATCTGGCCCAGACAATGGGGATCTGTAGATCTGTAGTTGGAACCGAAATCAAAGCTGGCAACTGTCAACAAATGTCTTTTGGGCTTGGCCCACGCGATTTGGCCACATTTGATTGCCATTGTCTTGCGTTGATTTGTTTCCATTACGTGGCATTGTCTGCGTACGACTGTACAAATACCGGGGTATTTCGGATTTTATGGGGTTTTGAAAACCTTTTATAAGGAAAACATTAAAAAGAGATTTTAAGAATCCTTTTTTGTTGAAAAATTAAGTTTGATTTTTGGATTAAGCTAAAAAGATGTTTTTTTTTATTTCCTTCATTTTACCATTGTTGATATTACAAGTAAAAATATTTAATATTAAAAATTTGTATTTTTTGTATTAAATATATTTAATTGTAATATCAATAAAAACGAAATTTTGTGAGGTATTTATTCAGTTCGAATTACATTTGGATTGTAAACCCCTCGACACATATCGTGTCGCCTGATGCCACGCCTCGGATTTCGTATGTTGCAAAAGCAGCAGCCATGTAAGAAATAAAACTGAAATAAGAGCACATGCCGTCCGTGCAATTAGTTTAATGTTAGTGGCCGCACCTAGGCCTCGCCTCGCCTCGAGATCTCAAGATCCCAACTCCGGAACCCCGAACCCCAACCCCAAACGCCGAACTCCAAGCCCCCAACTCTCAACACTCGTAGATCCCAACTCCCAGCTTCCAACTCCCATTTCAGCTCGCAACGCTGACGATCCCATTCGAAGTGGTCGATTGGAAGGGGTTAGCGCTAACTACTGTATCTGGTCGTAAGTGAGTCATGGCGATCGAGATTTATCCAATCGATAATTGAACAGCAACGCCCGAAGACAGTTATACAATGGCAGGCCATTATCGGATGCAAATCGGTGTGAAGATGATCAAGTACCCAAACATCACTATTTATGGATAATCTACGATATTAATCCCAGTGAAATTGAATTAAAACCCCATGTTTATTACTAAATTATGATGGTTAATTTAATCCCAGTATTCCTTGTAATTTATATGCAGATATAAATCCGAATGAAACCTTCCGTGAGTCCAATTTAAATCACCCCAGTTAAATAGAACTCCTATCTCGAGGGATCTATTTGCAAACGAGTTGCCGATAAGTGGGAAAGTTTCAACTTCTTCATCTTTCGCCTCCACAGAGAATAGAGAGCGACGTATGTCTGATGTCTGACATCCCATTTCTTGTTGCAATCGGACTAATTGTTGTACGAACTCGGCTTTTGCATAATTCCCCCGGCATAACCCCGTTTTCGAGGAGGGGCCACTGCCGGGGCAATCATTAATATACAGATTTATGTTTATTAAGAGTTGCTCACTAAATTTATGCAACTGGGTGGCGCTCTCGGTTCCTCGAAGAGCTAAGGAACCAAAGAACCACCTCGCTTTGGGGCAACCAAACCGACAATTGGCCATGTGAAAAGTTTACCTTGACTGAGAACTAAAAAACGGAGACAGTAAACTCAGAAGGAAGACTAAAGCTTGAAGATTGAAGACTGTAGCGTAGAGACTGCAGACTGGAGACTGGAGACTGAAGACTGGAGGGCGAAGACTGAAGACCAAAGAGTGGGTGGTTGGCCACCTTATATGGTGCATTTTGTGGCGCCCACATCGTCGACTTGACTCACACACTCTCCAGCCAAAATTCGACAGCCAATTAACACAATTTCGGCTGGCGATGTTGAAGGTTGTCAAACATCATGTGGAGGCCATCGATAAATTGGTGGTTTTGTCAATTACAACTCGTTGTAAACGGGAATATATAAACTACATAATGCAAACTCTTCAAAAATTAGTTGTGATACTAATAAAACAATCGAATAATACAAATAAATGTCTGTATATTGCACTTAAGACTTCTTATTTGATATAATATTAATTATAATAAATACTAATTACGATTTTTCATAAAAAAAATATTAATGTATAGAAATCAGAGGGAAATCCTTTACATTGAGTATGAAATTGATGGATTTAATAATTTTTTTTGTATCAGAGCTATTTAAATTTATATAAAATCTACCTATATTGTTTTCCTTTACCCAATAATAAATAACAAAATGCCTACCTGTACGGCACAGTTGAGGAAGCAGTTGTTCTGCCCGGGTCCATTGAGCAGTCCCTTGGAGGAGGGTTCCAGGGTGGGCGAGGTCAGGCTGTTGGGGGCCCTCAGCAGTTCCAGCAGGCGATTCCGCTCCGATCCGCTTGGGATCGAGCCCACGGCATATGGCTTGGGCGGCTGGGCGTATAGGCTGTTCGTGGGCGTGGCAGGTGTGGCAGCTGCGCCACTGGCCAACCGATATAGGGTGCCCGGAGTGGTCATTCTGCGTCCACTTCTGGCTGACATCCAAAAATTGAGCTGCAAGGGGAGAGGAAGAAAAGAGGGAAAATGAGCTTAGAGACAAGTGTCACTCAACCACGAATGAGGGATCGGGATGGGAATCCCTCATGACAGCTTGATGTTGACCCCAAACCGAGGTGTCCAAACATCTCCGAGTGTCAGTGGAGAAACCAAGAGCCCAGATTTGAGACCTGAGATTTGTGTTTCGAGTTTTGAGATCCAAGACTCCACAATGATGTGGGTTGGCCCTGACGTGTCGCCGGCAATTAGTAGCAGCTGTGAAAATTCCCTCATGCAAAGCAGAAGCGTGATCACGAAGGTGGAATTCGGATTCAAGTACTACACGGAAACCCCAGATGAGGCGGGAGGTCACCGAATTTGAAAGCCCAAAAGACTTTGTCCACCACCTAGATGTCGTATAATCCAGAAAATAAATTAAAACACCTCTCATAACAGAACAAATATTTTTTAGAGGTTTTTCTTAGCTGCATCAAAAAATATTTGAAATTTACAGCAATTAGGCCGGCTAATTCAATGGAGATTGCACTCTGGAAAAGTGTGCTTAAAACGTTTATCCCTGGACATAAATTAATACGAAATCAACCTGGCGGATTAGTGATTCTTTGTGCAAGAGAAGTGCGGTCATAAATATTGATGAAGCGAAATCGATGATGGCGAGAATCCTTAGGAACCGGAATGAGTTCTTTCAGAGTTCTGCGAGTGAAAGTAGAGAAGGCCAAGATTGGATTGGATGCTATATCTATATATATATATACCGATTCCTCAGAGTACCATGCACAATGCACTGCTTGCGTGAAGTGGCGTGCCGTGAGTATTTGTGTCACTTGGGCGGAAATGGCCAACTGGAATTATGCAACCGTTAATTGCAGGCCAGCCCCGTCATTCGCAATTCATTCATCAAATTGCACGACGAGGCCAAGACATTTTTTATCTTTCATGCTTCCATTTCGTTTTGTTTGGCCACATTTTCTGCTTGGCAATGCGAGCACAAATAGTTGGGCAACCCAGATGGCGAAGAAACTTTCTCAAAAGGTATAAAAAACACTCTAACCAAACTAAAAAAAAAAGAAAAAAAATCTATGGACAAGGTTCCACCGAGATTTGAACTCGGATCGCAGGATTCAGAGTCCTGAGTGCTAACCATTACACCATGGAACCCACATGACGAAGGTCGAGCAGAATGTCGCTTACAACCCTCCGCCAAACATTTTCTAGAGCTATTTTTAGCTGATGGCGATAATTAAAAATTAAAAATAGAAATGCTGAATCTATTTAATTCTGGACTTAACTGGAATTTTTATTCAATATTCCATTTCTGTTTTAATATATTCTTCCCGGAATATATTTATTTTTGTGAGCTGCACCTGATTGAACCCATTGGGAAGGGAAACCTACGGCACCGTAATGATTAAATTAATCCAAATGCTCTCCAATTTCTAATTCCGAACACAAATCACTTTGATAAATATGTTTTGCTGAACGGCGAGCATTTGAATATTAAATTCCAATCCATTTCGGCAGTGGCCTCGATTCCGGGAATTAATTTTTTCGAGTGGAAACCCGAGAGCTGTGCGCATGAAAATGAAAATCGAAAATCGAGGCCCAGAAGTCGAGAGATTCCCAATGCTCAATTTGGGTTTTATGCGCCGAACGTTGCTAATTGATAAATGCTGCCGCAGGGCACCAGCTCAAGATCCACTGCACCCTAATTAGCATAATCTTCCCGAGCGGCAGTTGCACCTGCAACAGAAACCGTTTTGCATATTAATCGAGTTGGCTGGAAGAAAAAAAACAGAAACGGAATACAAAAAACAATAAAGTCCAGGGGAAGGGGCAGCGGCATTTCAATTGCTGTTGCGTGAAATGCCACAATTTGTGGCAGCAGCAACAGCCAATCAACATTCGACATCGTCTTGCTGTCAATTCAATTTTAGGATCTATCATTGGGCCATGCAACATCCATAAGTGCGGATAAACTTTATAATTTTCCACTCCTCTGTTCATTTCTTTCTTTTGTTTTTTGGATAATTAAGAAATTCTTGTTAAATTACAAGCGAAGCAGGCAAAAAAAAAAGTGGAATGCAACTCACGCAATTGTAAATGCTGCTTTATGAGTTTTCTCTCTTTGTCGAAATTTATTATTAAATATTTCGCAAAAAGAGATGGGAGATTAACGAGAAATTCAAGTATAGCGATCTCATTGATCAGTGAAAATAAAAAATAATAAATATATAAAATCTTTTTGAAATTTCCTACGAGGAATTCTTAAAGTGAAATAAGCATTTACAATATAACTGAGTTAAGTTGTCCCAGTTTAAATTTAGCTTCCAGAGGCCGCAAGACCAAGAAGAAAGCTGTTTTATTCAGCTGTTTTGGTAATAAAAATGAGCTAAAGAAGCCTTCCTTCCCTTCTTTTTCCCCATAGGCCACACACATTTATAATATTCCTCTTTTGGTCGGTCACGCACTCGAATTTTCGCGACAATTACGCAGTCTTCGGGCTAATGGGTTCTGGCCACTCATTATGCCGTTGTCTTCCGTCTTGGCCCGCGTCTTAACCCATGCCTTAACCCATGCTGGCGCCACCAGATCGGTCCATTAGTCATGAGTGGCCACTGGCCGGGGGATAGTATAGTATAGTATTCTATAGGTACATGGCGAACAGTGGAAGTGGATTGACCTCGCCGGAAAAACGTGACATAATGCAAATCGCACTGGGGGAAGATAATGGCCCAAGTGGTTTGCTGGCCACAATAAAATTCGAAACAAAATGAATTGGTTGAAATGAAAATGGGTTTGGTCTTTGTCTTTGTTTTGAGTATTGAAAATTCTGAGGAAAGAATTTCAAGAACACATTAATTTCCACAAAAATTGAGACTAATCAGATATTTTTTTTAAAACTACTATTAAAATAGTTTACGGTATTTTATAAAAAAAACACAGACAGCTAGGGAAATTATTTGTTTAAAGGTTTATAAGCTAATTGATCGGAGCCACAGGAGAAAAACGATCAAAATGGATCGCCTGAAACACGGATTTAAAGTAATCCAATCTAAAATGTTTGGTTTTTTGGGTTCGGGGGAAACTTTCTTCTCTCTGCCATAGATTCAGATTCTTGTGGTTCCATTAGACCCCGGGCCTTGGGCTTCGGGTCTTGGGCCTCCCTGCATTTTCCTCACATTTTCTCCGGATTTTCCCCCGCCGCCAGTCTGCATGACTGACAATTACAATAGCTCAATCAAGTACACAGCCACCTGCCTGGGTAATACTTATGTTTCGAGACCGAGACCGGGCCTCATCTCCATCTCCATGTTCCCCCCGTCACGTTGGCCCCGTCCCGATGATTGGGCCCCAATTGCTCTAGAAACTATGCCAAGAATGTTGAGCACCTGTTGGCATCATTTCTGCGGCAGGCAAACGAGCGGCTTGTCTCCGACCCTGAGAAATCAATGCAGTCTCTCGGCTGCTCAGTTGCTTAGCTTCTTGGTTTCTTCTCCTCGCCTTTGTTTATCGACTCTGCCCGACTTGCTCCACTCTGCTCCAACTGCACTGCGAATAAAACGGTTGAACGTGTCGGAGCTGGGAGCTCAAAACTAGCATCACTTCCATGGTTGACCATATATCTCGGGGGCTTCGGGGCTTAGGGGCTCCAATTGACCAGCTGCTGGGCTAGAGAAAAGCAAAAGAAACAAAAGTGGGAGCTGTATGTGCCCACGTGTTGCTGCCGCCTTCCCCGCGTACTTAATTTGACAATTTAACGGCCAGCATTTCGATTCGGAACTTGGAACTTGGAGCTCCCACACAAAAGTAACCCTTCGGATAAGGCGTTCATCGGTGGAAACGCCACCCACACACCGCCCATGCACCTGAGTGCACTGAGAACTCTTTTTATACTATTCTATTTATCAATAAAAAAACACAATACTATACTTAAAGTCAGAAATCTACAAAATATTCAAACTAAGTAAATAAATAATATAGGGAAATATTTTCCCATTTAAAGTTAAATGCTTTCTTTTAACATTTTATATAGATTATTATTTGCTGTGTATTGTCTTCATCTAGCACAAGCCGAACTGAATCGAAATGCAGCCAAGTTAGGCGAGCTAAATCGAACTCCACCGAACTGAATCGAAGTCCATTTGAAGTTGGCACGAGTTTGGAGCGCCGCCAACAAATTGGCGCATTCCAGTTGCAAACTCAGGTGCAGACATTAATTTGGCATTCCCAATTGTCGCGGATCAAATCGGTGATCGACTTGCAGCCTGAATGATGAACTAAGTGGTTCTGTGTAAATAATTAAATCCTAATATATAAAAAAATGCATATTATTGCTCAGAACACCTTTAATAATCTTAAATAATAAAATTTATATAAATAGTAAAATACCTATTAAATTAGATATCTGAGAACCTGTAAAACTTAAGAAACCCATATACCCCAACCATACCCATTGAGTAACAACCATCAAGTAAAATGGACGCCTTTGTGCGGAAAATTTCAGCGCGAAAGCGCTGCGACATAAAAGCTCGATCTGTTGGGATTAAAGATTGGGTGAAAAAGGGGTATGGGGTGTACTACACTATAGCATAGTATGTACCATACTGTCCCATGGCGACCGCGAAATCGAGAACTGCCAAGAAGACAATGGCTGATTGTGACTGACAGCATAATTTATAGTTTTGCGATTTGAACTGCGTCGCAGCCGGGCATTTGACTTTGCTTGCCGACAAAGAGTTGCCGAGAGTTGCGCGACTCGAGTCTGAGATCTCGAATCCATCTCTATGGAGATCCGCGCTCTTCCAGGCCTTGACTTCCAGTCCATCTATGGTATGTGTCCACTGTGGCGTGAGGAGCCAATCAAATGGAAACGTAGCGAATCGGAACTTTGTGTGTGGCACAACCGCAGCTGTCAGTTATGACAGCGGTCATCTCGGATCTTGGACCTCGGATCTCGGATCTTGAGTCTCGAATCTCCATCTCCATCTCCTAGCCATCACATCACCAATCACCGTACCCATCATCATTACGACCATCATGGAGGTATGCAAATTGGCCGTTGCGGAGGCCTATCAGATGTAGGACTCATTAGTGAATCGGTTTGGCACTGCCATTAGCAACACCTTCGACCAGTTAATTATGGCACTGGCCATAAATCCGCGCTAGATGCTAGTTGCTAGATGTTAGACTCTAGAAGCTGGATGCCTAACAAGATCCATCCGGAGATACAGATACATCTACTGATAGACATGGATCGATGTTTTTGTTTTCGTATAGTGGGTGTGTTATGCAAATGCCACGCATAATAACTCCGGTAAATACAGAAACACCATGAGCAGACCCAGCCCGTTGTCTTATAAACGTATTTTTTTGGCTTTTAGCCACGTGCGGTTCTCTGACGTTCTCGCTCTCCGTCTCTCTGTGGACGGTTTTATTTTATGGAAATTAACATTTTTTAATGGGTTTCTTTTTTCAGGCCAGGCCCGACCGGCGCACACATTAATTGCTTGTCGGAGGAGAGCCGTGTCATGCTGCATGTGAGATTTCCTATATGTGGAGTCCATGTACGCATATACGCATGTGTGGCGTTGATTTACCCGTCCGGGCAAACAAAATACTAAATAACCGAAAATGCTACAAGTTGCGTGTGTTGCTTTGGGGAAAAATCGATCGATCTGAACGAGTTCGGGCCACCCGATTGCACTTAACGGTGGCCCACTGGATTGGTCTGGGGTGAAAGCGGGAATTATAAAGAGATTCAACCCAAAAAGCCTTCAATCTTTAAAGTCCACTCTCTTTGTAACTAAATAACAACCTGGGAATCGAAATCGTCAGCGGATGAAAGACGCCAGAAAAAGAACTTGAGAATTATAAGCGAATGGTGGGAGTTGGGTTTGATGGATTTATAAATATAAGAAAAATCTTTCCTAATCTTTTACTATATTTCAGTTAATATAACTGGACCTTTAAATTTGATTTTTAAAAATTAAGTATGATAGCTTTGCCTCATAATAAACAAATAAAAATAAGTCATTTGTATCGACACTTTATTTTAACTCAAGATGCTTAGACTAAGCCCCAGACCTTTGGAAATATTATACCGACTGATACACGGTTGCCAAGCAGCACGTCAAAAGCTGGCAGATAATCAATCAATCAGAAACACAAAGAGCTTTATCAAGCAAATCGTTAGTGTGGAAAATTCTTCCAGCAGAGAAACTCGAAATGATAATAAGGATAATGCAGAGATAATGATCGCTTCCACATGGAGCACACAGCTCGAGGCGTTTCGAATGGGTAAAAAAATACCCAATTTGTATGCGATGCGATGGGAAAATGCAACTGCCAGCCACTTGAGCCGGATTGCATTTTCGGGAAAACGGGAAACCGGGAAAATGCATTTCAAGTGGAGTTTGCAGTTGGAAAAGTGCAGCGATCGCATTACACAAGGACTATGGCCAGAAATTAAAAACCAGTACGGGCTATCTCAATCCATCAATCGCCAATTTGAAATCGATTAACCGAGGAGTCAATGGGAAAACGGCAAGGAAACCGGGTCTCTTGCGAAGACTCCTCACCGCCTTTAGTTGAGATGTTGTTGAAATTTGAATGCCCCGAGCGGAATAGCCCCAAAAACCGAGCACACAGCACGCAACTTGAAGGCAGATCGAACATAATTACAAGTCGGGTTGCGGAGAAGCCCCCAAAAACGGGTCGGGAATCTTGACGCTTCTTGAGTTGGGTTCCCCTGCTTTCCCGTTCCCCGTTACCCACTTCACTCTGATTCCGATTCCGATTCCCAGTCCGAATCGGAATACGACGCCCACAAGATGACAAATGGTCGATGGCAACGCCATCCGCAGATGGATAGGCAGATACCATGGTATGGTGGTACCATAATATGCTAGTGCCATGGGATCTCCGAGTGGTTGATCCGAATGGCAGACAATGGCAGAGCAGGTTCAATGACAGCCCCAGCCCGCGATAATCATCATCATTATAATCATCATCATCATCGCATAGCCGGCACTGTGATAATTCATTAAAATTTTGTCGTTTCGCCTTCGTCGCTCTGAATCTCTGGAAAAGTGTCTTGAAAAGCAGTCAAGATATATCCAAAACCATCTAGCCATAACTGATACAATATATCATTGATATCCAGAGAAACCCTAGTTATATCCTAATTTGTTAATTCAGGTCACCTTCTATTATAGAATTTCCCTTTTAAAACTCTCGTTCTGTAAACTAAACAGATCCGACAGGAAAGTGAACTCTGCGAACTTCGAACTTTATTCTCGTCATTAGAAGACAGAGGAACGCCACTAGGGGCGAGTTCCCAAGTTCCTAAGTACTCCATGCTGTGCATACTTAACTTAATGCCTGCAGATCGGAGTGTCGGCCCATAGATACACACAAAGCTATGGCCATTGTACATACATATGTGCGCATATAGTCGTATATATCGTATATAGTATATCGTTATGCCCTGCACATGTGCAGCGGCAATCAAAGATCTGTTTATTGTTTACAATGGCCGGCGGAACCATCGGCATCCCTTCTCTGAGATGCCCAGATACCAGATACCCCGATCATTTTTAGCTGGCCAGGCACGTGCCCTTCCCCTTCCCCGGCGACCCCCCAAATCCCCAATAACCAACCTCCCAAAAGTGCTGATTTCGATTTGGTTTGGCTTCCTTGGCATTCGCTCGCACTACAATTTTCAATTTAATTTATGGCAAAGCAGAAGCTGATACACAGCAAACAAAACATATATCTTCTATATCATAAGTAAGATTTATACATAACTTTAAGCTGTTTGGGTTTTTCATCTCAGTATTTTGACAGCAAATAATAATTTGTATACTTTTTTTTAGGTATTAAGTACTTTTCAGTGCAGTTTAAAGGGGAAGTGGGGGTGAATAATGCGGCGGGAGTCTTGTTGCACTCAATAATGCTGCGGGATTTTTGTTTATGTTTTATAGACCGTTTATAGGGCGGGAATTCTGGATTTGTGTGCTTGGGAAGGCAGGGATTTCCATTTGGTACTGGCATTAAAGCTCTAACAATTTACAACATTTTTTTTGAATTTATAATCATTATTAACCCTTTGTGTTTCTCTCTCTCTCAGTTTGACTCCATAATTCCTCTAATTTCGCAACCATTTGAATCCACAACTTCTTTACGCTTCGACCATAACTCCTATAGTTCGGCATTAGGTCAACCGCCTCGACTTCAACTCGTTTGAGTCTCACGCAATTTGCTTTGAACAATTGCTAAATTGACATTTGTTCGTGTGCGCCGGCATGTGTGTCTTACTTGTTGCTCCAATTCAAAATAGCAGCAATAACTCATGGCGAATTTTGCCTAAGGAAATGTTGCTCTCTCCTCCGGTTTTTTATATAAAGTTTTTTGTAGAGTAAAGGGGAAAGTTTGTAACTCCGATGTAGAAGTTTAGTTTTTGAAATGGCAAATAGTAATATATTAACATACTGAAATTATCTGAGGAAATTAACGATGCCAAATAATTTCGGGATATCCCACGGTCCAAGCACTGAACCACATCGTTCTTACTTGATTTTTGGTTTTGGTTTTCTTGTTTCTTTGTCATATGAAATTGGCAAGCAACCTACGATGATCGCTGATGGTTTTTAATTACATGGCAGCTCGCAGACGCTGCCTCTTAACCCCCCAAAGCCCCCGAAACTACGGGTTTGGCGACCACAACGGCAATTAACAATCTTTTGGCGGCGACAACACTTAACGGGACAGCATTTTGCCCAGTCGAACGAACGCATCGATTACCTGAACGGAGCTACGCACCTGAAGGCGTTGCTGAAGCAGGTGAAAATCGAAAAAAAATCTGTAAAAAAATCAGCGGAAAAAACAAACCAGCAGCTACGCAGATTTTACGCAATTGGGGACAGCGGACGAAAAAAAAATGGGAAACTGCCACGGGCGGTTTTCCCAACACTCCTTAACTTCGTATATTATATGTACATAACATATATTATGCACACAAAAATTCCGAAAAATTCAACATCTAAAGCAAAACCTTTGCCATCAATCAGTGGGTCTTGAAGTATGGCAAAAATACCCGCACATCACGTATACGATCGCATCGAGAGCGGCTGACCCCGAAACCCCAACTACTTGTCCGAATCTGAATGAATGAAGTGACAGCCAAAGAAGCCGGAGCAACAAGATCCAGCTAAGCAAACATTACAAAAAAGCGTTTGCCAAAAATGTGAAACAAGAACAGGCCAAAAGTAAAAAGTGCCCCGGCAAAAATTGGCGGAGAGAATCGCTGTATGGAGACCTTCGGAAGCCATGAATCTGTTTTGGTGTTTTGGTTTTTGTGCATCTGAAGGCTTTCATTGCGAATCTTTTTTTGTTTTGGTGTCAACATTTGAGCAGAGCACCAAATTTGATTTCAACCCAAGCAGAACTAACGTATCTAGCTACGTTTTATTAAGAGGTCTAAGATAAGGAATTAATAAAATATTTAAATATTTTATAATACCAATGTTCTATTCTAATTTATATCCGGCCTTCAATAGGCCAATTTTCATTGGTTATCAGAAAATCAGTAGACGGGTAACCCATATCACCATGGTCGCATGAAACCTCTCCCGAACCCATTTCCATTCCTTGAGGGTTCCCTTCTCCCCTGACTAGCGCGAACCGTAGAAAATGACTTCCCAGGCGGATCAGCGATTGAGTGAATGATTGATGGATGGATGCCCAGCGCACATTATGTCGAATCTCGGATCTCACATATCATATCACCTACCTACCTAATCAGATTAGCTGGATGTCATAACCCGGCGTGGTTATAGTTGGTATGGGTGTGAGATACAAGGTATAGATTTTCACTTACCTGTTTTCCCTGCACCTGTGGCTAAAACGTCGATGATAATGATAATAACGACGAAGGACGGAGGCTGGGGCGATGCAACAATTGCGGTTGCATGTTGACCGGAAGTTTTGGCTGGCCGCAAGGCAGGATATGGATATCGCTGGGTGTCGGAATCGGAATCGGGCTCTTCAGTTTATCGAGTAGTGTATATTCCCTTGCCAAAAGAGAGCCGAAGAGAGAGTGCGAGAGGGCTTTGGCCCCGAGTGTTGGCCACTTTTCACACGCTTTCACTTGAACAAAAACTCAAAAAACTCAAGAAACGCAATGAAACACAGAAAACAAACTCAACTCGGACCACGGCCACTATTTGTTTTTCTCCATCATCGGATCATTCAGGTTTGCACTCGCACTCGCGGTTAAGTTTTTTGGCTAGCACCAAAAACAGGCAAAAGCATCCAGCAACAAGTGATTCGGTGATTTGGGCCCAGAAACAACGCAAACAAAGTGGCAAAGACACACGCGCACGTCGACAATAACAATTGTGTGGCAACGGCGCAAACGCAAACGCAAATGCAAAGACACTAGCAAAAGCAAACAAAGTCAAAGCAGCCGATAGAGTACAAAAAAAACTGCCAGCAAACCGACACGACCGTTCGCTTTGGAGAGTCAAAAACGACTGAGAATTCAAATTAAATTGAGCGGATCTTGTTTTGAATTTGTTTTGATTGGCTGGCGGCAGATGGCGCTGCTGCCAACTAAACGCAAGGAGCCCTCTGGGCGGCCAAAAATCTAGCATTTAACCGGTTCATTCAATCTTCTTTTAATAATTATTTTTTTGAATTTTAAGCCTAATAAACTTATCTCGTTTTCTTGTCCTCTGGCTCCTAACATTATGATCTCATGCTTTAGTTTTTAAACAGACTTTCTATTATATTTCGTGGAGATACTGATGTAAAATATATCGATAACTGTAAGATAAAACGATCTTAGCCATCTAGCGGAAGTTTAGGTAATTACCAAGCGATCTCTAAGCAAAAAAAAAAATAAATAAATAAAAATTTGATATTCATTAAAATGAAATACTTTAAAACGTATAACCTTTAAAAAATAACGTAAATTCACTCCTATACATAAATCGCAATATTCTCACAATCAACTAGCTAGCAACTATACATTCATGATAATAATTATTGTTTAGCTAACGTCCTAGTTGGTTTAACAACCATCTATAAATTGGTTGATGTCCCGGCTTAAGAAGAGACTCAACGTTAAAATTCCCAAGCACTTATTCCGCTGATCAATGGCTTAAATAGCGCACAATAATTGCTTAATTCAGTAGTATACAAAGGGATTAGAGACACTTGTACCCACAAGTGGCTTTGGTCTTTTGCCATTTTTTTTAAACCCATAAACAATTGTTTTAATAAAAAAAAGGTTTATTTTGCCATAATGAATAAAACCAGTTAGGTGCCATTAGTTCTACGGACATGGGTATTACTTGTCTGCTCTCTAGACCTAGTTTCGGTAACATTTAAGAGGAGAGGAGATCAATCTGCCTGGTATTGTTTACGGATATTCGGCTACATGTAAAAACACTTAACTAAATTCGGAGACGAGCAAGAGCTAAGTATGTAATATCTGCAGATAGATACATAGATATACGAGTAAGTACTTAGGGCTAGCAAGCTACTTATCGGCTAGGTATTCAACTAAAGTATAGACAAAAAAATATGACTTGTTGTGGAGGGGGGCTGGGGTTGTTATTGGTACACTCAAGACTAGACTATACATAGGGTCTAAATGGTAAATGGTAAATGGGACTTTGGTTTAGGTGGTTACATGTAAGTGTTGTTCAAGTGTGACTAGTATTCGTTTAGAGTTGGCTTATGAGTAGATCGGCTACAATTACGATTGTTGTCATGGCATCGAGCAGGATCGATCAATATATAGATATACCTATATATTTGTATAGTTCAATTGCTTGGCTGAGCGGGAGCTGGAGGAGCTGAAACTGGAGTCTGCTGTCTGCGCGGTCAAGCGACTATATCGCTGCCGGGATTGTAGCCAAAGTAGTTGAGGTTGAACTCGTCGCTGAAGAGCACCTCCTCCTCGGAGGGCTCCACCTGGTGCGACATCTGGATGCCCAGCTCCATGGGATCGATCTCGGTGATGTAGTACTGCGAGCTGCCGCTTCCACTTCCGCTCCCGCTGCCCATGTGCCCATTGCCGCCCAAATGGTTGTGGCTGCCGCCGCCCAGGTTGCCGTGCTGCTGCCGCAGGACACTTTCCGTGACCACCACATCCTTGTGTATGGGATTGAGATAGTCTTCTGGTTAAATAGAGGGAAATACCATGGTTACTTCGGGTAATTAAGGGACGATATCAATGGGCTACCACCATTTGCAAATAGCAAAGAGTTACAAGGCCTTTTTACTTCCATTTTTAGATTTTAAATTATATTTAAAGAAGATTCACTTTCTTTATTTATTAATACAAAAAATGAACAAAAAACTGTGTATATATAATTTTTATTTATTCAATTGGAAGTTTTTTATTAGAATTTTGACTATTTTTTATCATTTGGTTACTCAATATCAAGATTGTGTTTATCTGATGGAAAATACTTAACTACAGGTAATGTTCTAGTTAAATTTGTCTCTGTTTTTTTTTAGGTTTATCTGACTGAATTTCCTACTGAAACGTTTTTTATCTATAAAACTAACATCACATTAAGGTAAGGTAATTTGCTTTTCATCTAACTATTAAACTTCGTGTTGGCTTTCTCTGATTGATAACCAACTACAACCCTAACATGACATTGAGAAAACGGCCCATAAAGTTTTTAAATATTTTAAAATTAAAAAATTTTGAAAACCTTGTTTTTTATACACTCAAGTTGCAAGTGGTGGCCAACTGCAATAGATTTATTTCTCACCATTATCCAGCAGGACATCGTGATAAGTGCTGATGATGGAGTTGACCGACTGCACCTCCACCTCGCGATGGATTCCATTCAGAATCTGGCCCGCCGTCTTTCGCAGCTCGTCGTCGCTCAGCAGATCGTTGAAGGGCAACAGTCTTTGGTGGTGATGGTTGTGATGGTGGCTCTGGTGGTTCTGGTGGCTGTGGTGATGCTGCTGCTGGGTGGCCTCGTTGCCACCGCCGGACGACTGCATCATTTCCTGGGTGAGAGTGGCGGCTGCCACCGCCGCTTCATCGTAGAGACAACTGCTGGCCTGCTGTGCCGTCTGATGTTGCTGCTGCTGCTGCGGCGAGTGTTGCTGTTGCTGCTGCTGCTGATGTTGCTGCTGCAATTGCTGCTGCTGCTGGTGCTGCTGAATGCGCTCACGGTTGATCGACTCCATTTTAAAGAATAAATCCAGTCGCTGCTTCTTCTGCAATTTCAATAAAGTATTATTAAGAGTTAAATGCCTCAGAGTAATGCCCACTTACATGCTCCCAGGCCAGGACATTCTCGGCCGAATCTCCGCTGGAAATGGCCCACAGGTGACCGGCTCCTTGAGGCGCCTTCACGCCCTTGCGAAAGTGTGGGTTAATCGAGAGATTGTGTCGAACTGAGTTCTTCCAGCGGTCATCATTGGATTTGTAGTAGGGAAAGCGATCGCTAAAATGTTAAAAAAGGGAATTTAAAACGTTTTTTTTCGTAGTTTTAAATATGAAAAGATTATAAAAATAAGATGTTGATTCCTTTGCAAAGTTAAAAAAATAAACAGGTGTCCCTTTTGGGATTGGCTCTTCAACAAGAGCACTCACCACTGGCCAATGGCCAGTTGACCAATTGCAATTAAAGTTTCAGCCCCTTTTTCGACCAGCCAATCCGGAACGGAAACGAGGCAATTTCCATGAAAACACGTCATCGCACAGCACTGCGGCAGACCCATACAAGTCCGTGCAATACTTGAATACCGTTTACGGACATACGGACATACGAATATACGGACATGGACACGGACACGGACATGGAAAACGGAAAAGGACATGGACAGGGACACTGGCACAAATTATGCGTCGTTTCTTTCATTTTTTCCCCTGGCTTCTCTGGCTCGTTTTTATTTGCCAGTCAGTCACGAACAGGCGATTTCGGAAGGTGGATGGATGGTAAAAATCCCAAAAAAAAAAAATGGAGTATGCCCCCTGTCTAGCAGGTGGAAGAACCCGCAATCAGCCCACTGCCACCGCCACCAGCTCTACCACCACTTTTCAGATGTAAAGAGGAAACAACGACGACCGGAAAGGACATCGCGTGCCAGGATTCTTCGCTGGGTTTCTCGAGGTGGGGTTTTTTGGCGGACAACAAAATGGAAAGTATTTCAAATTACGACACACAGCGGACTGGAGTGGGTGGGCGGCACGCGCCGAGGTGGAAAAACAACCCCCGAATGGGTCAGGCTATGTCATTGGTTAACTGCCACTGCCCCCCGCCGGGGGCCCTTTCCCTCTGCCCTCCACTGCATTTTCTACGCCCACATTTCAGCTCGAAAGCAATCGAAAAAAATTTCAGCACGCGAGCCAAAAAAGAGGAGTTTCGGTTTGGAAGGCTCTTCCCCCACACACCCAACATTTCTTTAGCTATTTCGTATTTTCCTTTTTGGATTTTCCCTCTTTCGGGAGAGAAATGACGACTCATAAATGGAGAAGTGAACTGAAATATGGAAATCTACGGCCTTTCCCCCCAACCCCACCACCCCACGAAGTCCTTAATGACCCCTCGGCAATGTCCTGATAACTGCGATATGTGGGGGACGTGGGATGTGTGGATCCCCCTCTCGAACCCGTGATATATATGGACTCCCGCGGGGACTTGGCACGCAGCCCGTCATGACGCATCAACCGATGATATGGCACTTGAAATTGCCTTCGCCGGAGTTGGGATCGGGATCCAATATCCCCATGAATGAAATCAACTCCATTTGCCGGTGACTTGGCTGCTTTTCCTTTTGTTTTTGTTGGAAAGAGTTGGGTTGGCCCAATGATAGTTGAGCTTCCTAATGGACAGAGCTTTCTGCACACATATAAGGTGCTATTCCGTCCAGTTCTGAACTTCCCGGCTTTAAGTATGTCATTATGTCGTGTTTTGTCTCTTTAATTATGTTTCTTTGAATTCCATATTTTAAGTAAAGTTTAGTTGTTTAAATATATTCTGGAATTTCTTCATTTTAATTCGATAGTATATCGTTAGTATTTCCACCTAGGAAAAACTTAAACTTTGTCAATTTACGAGTTTCCCAACCTCTTCACTTTTCGATTTGCCGCATGCACTTGTAAATTTCAAAATATTAAGTCAGCCATTGATAGTCCGGATGGGATAGTTTATGTTTATGGGCGCTGCATGACTGTCTGGTCTTAATCATGCACCCAGCCAATCGATAGCCTGGCTTTCTATATAAACATATACACAGCGAACTATCCGTCCGGTGGAGAAGGTAAATTATATATGCAAGTACAAGTGTGTATATCATGTTTTGTCTGCCGCACTTGTCGAATTGTCAACGTGGCTTCAAGCACGTAGTTCCCCACGTTCCTCACCCGAAGGGGGATTACCTTAAGGGGGTGGAAACCACCCACTTTTCAGGTGGTTCGGTGGTTGGAGTGCTTGGTAAAAATCAAATACCCGCTATCAGCGTCGTCATCGTTGTCAATGAATTTGACTGACTGACTTTGCCTCGGATTTGAATTTGGCTGACTGCAGAACAGAAAAAAAAAGTAAAGAGAAGGGCAGGTGAGTTCTGCTATGAAATTGTCAAAATACACGGAAGGCCCGCCCCACTTTCCACCCACATTCAGTTCGTTAATAATAACTATATCATATAGCAAACATCCGCTTGAAATTTAAGTTAAAGAGGTATAGTTTAGGCTAAGTTTAGTAGCTTGAGATGTCAGTTATATATAAGTTTTGCGATGGAATAATAAAAGTTAAAAAGCAAAACACCAAAACTTATCAGATTTGTGTCTAATTAATATAGTTTACAATGCATTTGTTATTTCTTTATAAATAAAATGCACCGATAATGACATGATTAAGTGGAAAATCTTCCGTAGTTGGAAAATGCGGGTCTTAGGTTGCTCCTTTTTATTTTCTTCCTTGCTTTTGGTATCCACCAGTGGCTGTCCAGCCCTGATGAGAATTGCCTTGTAATTGACTATCCAATACCAGGCCCATTCCAATCGCCTCGCCTCCAAGACTCCTCCATTCGGAGCCGCGATGAGGTCTGATAGGCTGCGATGGTCGCTCGGACTAGTTGGTTGGCTCGGGGGCTTTAGAGGTTCGGGAGGCTAGTAGCTAGCAGCTAGCAGCTAGAGGCTTAAAGACCTGGAGGCCCAAATGGGCCGGGCCGTGTCTGGAAGTGCCTGGCACGCAAGCCACCTCAAACACACTCGGGCGCTTCATTTTTTTTGACATGGCAGCAAGGACCGGGCCACCAGACTGGGCAACTACTTCTGGCCCCGGATCCGTATTCCGTATTTATATATAAATATATATATGCGAATTTATAGTATATATCTGAACGGCTGTGGGGCCCACACATATACATGTATTTATTGCACTGCGCTAGTCAGTTCATAAATTGTTGCGGCTCGTTGGCTCTCCCCGGCCAATAAAAGAAATTGCCTGGATTTATGGCCAGGAGGAGAGTCGAAAGTGGAAGTTGCCTCATTTCGGTTGTGCAAAATGAAAAACTTTTTAATGGCAATTGCCAATTTTTCGGTTCCTTCTTTTTTTTTGTATATTTTTTGCACTCGCTGGGCGGAACTGTGGCCGGCCACGCCCCCTCCGGGCAAATCGAAAGCCAAAGTTATCCCAAGAACATCGGACTCGATCTTGGTTGGCAGTTTGCAGTTTGCAATAAGCCAAGAAGCCATTGCCATGCGGTTTTTCCTTGTGGGAGGAAAGTCGTTTAGCCCAAGAAGGAAATCTTTTCCACAACAAAGCTCAGTAAGGACAAAATCAAAATTAACCTTGATACAAGAGAAACTTAGTTTAGTTACTGATAAAAAAATATGAATTATGTTAAACAGAACATCAATAAATAAATATATTTTTAAGGAAATTAAGAGGGTTTATATCGTTGGCAAAAATAATTAAATTACTTAGGATAGAATCCTAAAAAAACAAGAGAGAACGCTGGACTATTATATTCCTGTTACTAAGATAACCAATTTAACTTAATGAATATTGGTCAGATTTAAGCTATTCTTGGGATGCCGTAATTGTATTGTATTGTTAGAGTGGGCGTGGCTTTCGGCTGCAGCACTAGCAAAATTTGCTTGCCAAATTTTAACACTTTTTTCTAATTTACAAACTGGCTCCACCTAGCGGTCAAGAGCTTGATTAAAAGTTATTGATAAAGAAGACAATATGCACTTTGAAAATCTTTTAAAATGTGGCCAACAAACAGATTACAGCGAGAGAGGGCGTCGCAAACTTTTTAAAGTTTATCATTAGGTATAGAAGGTAAGGATTCTTCAGGAAAAGTCTGAACCCTCTAGCTCTTATAGTCTCCGAGATCACAGCGTTCCCGAGGACAGACGGACAAGGCTAGGTCGTCATCAAGAATACACATACTTTATGGGATCGGAAATAAAAACAATATACCCTTTTACTCTACGAGTTACGGGTATAAAATAGTGTAAGAAAATTCCAATATTTTTTGGAAATTCAAATAAAAGGCAATAGCAATTTATGCATACGTTTGGGTGTCCTTTAAGAAGTAAGAAATGCATTATACATGCGAAAAGGGGGTATCTTTTGTGACGGTCAGCCATAAATTGTGATAGTTATCCCAGTTGCGGTTGTTGAAGAGGCCGAGTGAGGGGATCCTGCCACATGTCCTGGCCGATCAAGCATGATCCGCATCCCATAAACACTCAATATGCATTGGAAATTGACCGGAAGAAGAGGCGGAGGTGGAGGCCGGGGCGTAGCCACCCCCGCTTAGCCCACTTAACCCCTTAACTCGAACCCTAACCCCGAACCGAACCGAACCGAGCCGAGCCGGGTAATTGCTCTCTAGCATTTGGGCATGGAAATGGGCATGCACATGGGCATGGGCATGGGCACGTCAAACACCTGATCCCCGGGATGCAATGATGCATGTAAAAGGTGTAGAAAAGCCGGAAGGACCCCGACTTGCGCCTCCAACCCTCGCAATTAATAATTATTGTGAGCAGTGGAAATTTCATGGGCAATTGCCAGGGCGAAACGATTAGGAAATTGGAGGGGTGGGGGGATAGAGGGTAGAGGGTTTACGGGTCGCGTGGGCGAGCAAAGTTCCGTAAATTGCCATTGGAAAACGGGGGAGGGGGGTTTTGATGGTTGAAAACCCTGCGCAGGCGCCATTTTCGCCTTGACTGCACGAGGACACGGCCCTGGGAACCCCGCCCCTCCCACAAATCCCATCCCCCCAATACCACCCACTACCAAACGCGGAGCCACAAAGTAAATTTGTGAATGGTTAATGAAAAGTTTCCCAAACTCCAAGCTGCCGAATCCAACCGAACTGAAACGAAACTAAGCGAAACTTCTTGGACCGCCGGTTCATTACATTAAATGCAGGGGAAGTGCGCAGGTGATGGGCAAATGTCATAAATTATTTGCCTCCCCCCTCCTCAAAGGGGGTGGTTTTATATGTAAATTTATATAGGATATTTACACGCAACATTTTCGGCTGCGGCTTCAAATATTTACACTGATTCAGGAGCCGCCGAACAACAAAAAATACAGGTGCGGAGTCCGCGGGCGGAGGACGGAATGCCAAATTAATGAACCTTGAAAAATGTGTTAAAAGTTTTCGTTCTCTTCATTTACGATTCTTGTCGAATTGATATTTTTCAACTTAACTTGGACGAAATGGGTTTGGGGAAAATGCAAAGGGGGGAAAAGTGGGGAGGGTCGCCAAAACTAGGTAATGACAAAAACCCAAAACTAAGAATGGGGCGAAAAGGGTGGAAAATCAAATATGTCTATATAAGTCGGGTTTTAACTGATAACTGGGTTAGCTGGGGATTTCGTATAACATTATTTTCATTGAATAGCTTAAAAAAAAAGCTATTTCTTTTATAAATAATACTATTATTTTCTTGGGGCTATTAAAAAACGAAATAAATAAAAACTATATAACGAAAAGTATTTACAATTTTTTCCAAAAACATTTAATAAACATAAATCATTTAAAGCTATCAAAGTTAGATTGTTTTTTATATTTTCTAAAATATACTTTCGTAAAGAAAACAAAAAATACATCGGAAAATACTTCATCTTTGAAAGAGACAATAATCTATATACTATTTGAACATCCAATATTAAATATTAATGTCCCAATTAAAGAACCTCCAGCAATACCTGATAAATAGAAAGAACCTGCTTAAAGTAAACAACTTGTTGAACAACCCGCAAATAGTTTGTGTTACAACATTTTCGTTTTTCACCTTATATGCGAGGAAGGCAAGGAAAATGCATTTTTCCAGCCCATAAATTTGTTTGAGCTGCTAACTTTTGGCACTTTCTTTGTTACCTTTGTTGTTATTGCTGGTGTTGCATTCTGTGTTGTTTGGTTAACAACCAAGGAGCAACAACAGAAAGAGAAACACAAACACACCTTTCGAAGAACGAGGAAATCAAATGGCCAACGGGAATGCCCAAGAGAAATGCTTAAGATTTGTTTAATTGCATCCGGCTGGCGCTCTTTTGCCCTCAACAATAATAAAAGGAAAACACTCTACAAAATGGCGTCCATCAAAATGGGTGGTGGGTGGTTCGATGGGTGTGGGTGGTTCGGTGGGCAGAAGTAGTACTTACGATATCCATTGGTATATGCCCGACACAGTCAGCTCACCCTTATCCTCGAGGGCGTATTCGATGAGCTCCGTGTAGGTGAACGGTGGTTTCTTTGGCCTGCTTGTTTTGCGGTGGTTGGTTTCGGATTTCAGCCAGGTCGGTTCGGTGGGTGGTTCAGTGGTTCGGTGGTTCGGGTTCGGTGATTGGGCGATCCGATGGTTGGGGGAATTCGTCAATTCGTCGGTGGCATCGATTGGAGGACGGCGGCAAAAGCAAATGGTGAACGCACAAATCGGATAAAAAGTTTCACACAAATATTAGAAAATATTACTATTACGAAAATTATTATTAAAGAATTGTGGATACTTTTAAATGGTTGCATATATAAAGGGCTTACATAATGTTAAATCGAAAGATTTAGAAATTATTTAACACATATTTTGACAAAAACTCAGAAAAATGTTGTATAAAATAGCGAACATAAAAAAAAATAATAATCAAAAATATCGGGAAATGCGCTTTTAAAAAAAAGTGTGCAGTCAATATTAGTTTTGTTTTAGAAAACTATACAAAAGAAATAATATTTTCATAACATTAAATTTTTTTAAAGAATATTATAACTTTTGATGCATGATTATGAGCTAACGAGTTAAAAAAGTTTTGTATTATTCAAACGGAATTGATATAATTGAAATTTTCATTAAGCAAGTTCAAATTAGGTTTAACATTACGGAAACAAATTACCAATAACATGAAAATAAATAAATTAATTAATCATTATGCTTTTAGTGAATTCTAATAAAATGAAATTACCAAAACAAAATCAATACATTATTTAAAAATCAAGTAAAGAAACGAGTCAATGCGAAAACAAATGAGTAAAACAATTTCTTATTGTATGAAATATTAAAAATATTATGATTAAAATCATTGTGCGACAAAATATAGCGGTGTTAAAAAAAAACTTTTACGGAAACAGTATAGTTTGAACTTGTATCTATTTTATTAGTTAGGATTTTTTTGATATTATTGGCTGATAAAAAACAATGACATTTGAATCGAAAACTCTAATTTCAAGATCGGAAGTTTTTAATGCATATCTTATTGACACGAATTATTTGGTATTCAATTACATATAAGACAATGCAATGAAGACGTAATAATTAGCTAAAATATTAAAAGTATTAAAACAATAATCATTGTGTGCCAAAACTTCTATTGAATCTGCAGAATCTTTTTAATTAAATATTTATTATAATATTTTACTCACGCCTTGGACGATGTATCCTCGACGACAACGTGCTCGGCGACGATCATGTCGTTGCCGTCCAGCTCCGAGGTGACCTCCATCACCAGCTCCTCGAACTTGCGGCCCGTCTTGGTGGAGCCCACTCCGGCTGCTGGAGAGGCAGCGACTCCAGAGCAGCCGCCTCCTCCTGCTCCACCTCCACCTCCTCCGCTCGTTGGCATCGCCGCACTGGAGCAGCTCTTCGGCGACCTGGCCCGTTGATCCATCATTCCCGATCCCAGGGAATGCGTCGAGTTCGTGGCTGAGGCGGCGGATAAGACGGAGGCGGATGTGGGCGAGGCGGAACTGCAGGGTGACGTGCTGATCGCCATCGCCGTGGAGGCAGGAGGATGTGGGTGAGGAGCACCGCCTTCCGGCAGATTGACTGCCTGTCCGTGGACCTGATTGTGCGGCGACAGGTGCGGGAACTCGTCGAACTTGAAGTTCAGCAGCCAGGACAGGTTCTTGTCCTCGAAGTCCGCCTCGGTGGCTTCGTGGGCGACACCACTTCCCTGGGAGCCCGACGAGGTGCGTCGACCCGCCGACAGTAGCCGCTGCTTCTGCGGCACCAGAAAGTTCTGACTGTGATTGGGATTCTGGCCAGGATTGGGCTGCTGTGGTGCAGAGTTCTGAGATGATGATGATGACGTGGCTGGCGGCGGCGGCGGCAGCGTGGCATTCAGTTGTCCCAGCTCCGCCTGCAGGCCGGAGTTGTAGCGATGGTCCAGCTCCAGGAGCTCGCCACCCGTCCAGCCGCCATTGTCCTCCAGCGGAGCACTCGACGGGGGGCAGTGGGAGTAGGCGGCGGTGGGCACCAGGAGGCTGCTGTCGTAGGCAAAGAGATCGTTGATGAAGGACGTCGTGGATGACTGAGACTGCGACTGAGATTGCGACTGGGATTGGGATTGGGCGGGTGCAGCTGGATTAACTGCCGGATTCGGATTGCTGGCCGGCTGTTCCAGCTGCAGGTGGAACTGCAGATCGCCGGCTGGGTCGTAGTCCAGGTGCCGCTTCTTCCAGGGATTCGATTCGATCGGCTCGTAGACCTGGCCCAAGGCCAGATCCTCTTGATCGTCGTACTTGCGCTTCAGGAAATTGTAGTCCCCGGGAAGACTACTATTATTTTGATTGGTGGTGCTGCTGTTGTTGTTGTTCAGGTTGTTGTTGCCGGGATTGGGGTTCGATGTGGGGCTGGATGCACTGCCCGTGCCGTTGACGGGCATGTTGACAATCATGATGTCCTGGCTGTCTCAATTTCAATCACGTAAGCCAGGAAAAACACACAACGCACACTCGGTGAAAAAAGGCAAAGGCAGAAAGGCACGGGAAAAAAATTGACGTGTATTGTGTAGATAAATATTTGATTTTCCTAATTATTATTTTTTTATTTATTTATTTTTAGTTCAGTTTGGAGAGGGAACTGGTTGGTCCGACCTGGCTAACCGACTCGCGCTGCGACTGGCCACGGAATGCGATGGGCCGCCAGGAGCTGAGACCAACTTGGCTGAGCTGCCTGAGCCGAGCTGCGCCTGCGCCCTCCTCCGCCCCCCGCGCCGACCGTCCACAGCCGCATCCGCATCCACCACCCCGGACACTCAGTCATGCACATAGGCGTACCGCCGTCTGCAGGGCGTTGGAGAGAGAGGACCCGTGCCCGTACCGCTACCCAAACCACCTCCTTCCAATCCAATCGAACCCAGGGTCCAGGCAGTGATGGCACAGGTACAAAGTGCCTTTACCCACACAAAAAGAAATTAACAGGTTAAAAAGCCATTAGAAAATTTTATGTACTATTACTCTTACTCTAAAAAAAACGTAATATCGTATCTAGATGGTAAGAATTTCGACTTGATATGCGGCATCTCAATTCGGTACGCTCGAAATGTAAAACGCCACGTTCTAAGTATGCCAGTTCGAATTTCGAATGTGTCTTTCTCCCTCCCACTCATGTCACTTTAAGGGCTATCTCGCTCGTTTTCGAAATAAAAGAATTTTTCCTTCTCGCTCCCACTCACGCCATATTGCTTTTTCGAAGTACTGCATGGTAATATTTGGATTATATCAGCAGATTTCCATTATGATAATGATAACTATTAATACTCAGGAAATTTGGACATTATAATTTAAAAAATTATACCATTCGATGATATAAAACATGGACTATATCTTAGATTATCTTAAATAGTAAAGGAGGAAACATATTGTACCTGGGTTAGTTTGCAGCAAGTACCTGTGGTACAGCCACCTTGATGCCTGCCACCACTGAGTCCAGGTCATGTGCCGCTGGTTCTGCTTGGTCGCTCGATTCGGCCATAATCGAACATGTGCGCCAAGCTGTCCGTTAGCCAATTTCGCGCTGACAGGGAGCAGGGGGTGATAGGCTATGCATACTGGGTGCTGGCTTCTGGGAGCTGCAGGGTGCAGGGTGCAGCCATTCAAGCGTCTAATCGACGACGTTTTAATGCACTCCATGTACCCAATGTTGTAGCGTACCCTGTAGCCTATGTACCCTTTTTATGCCTCCCGCACAGGTGTTGCACCAGGTGGTTTTCAGCGACTACACCCATCTGTACGACTTGGACAAAAAGTACAAGATGTAACCAAAAATCCCATACATATTTACATATTTAAAAAAACAAAAAAGGTTGAAAAAATGTTTTTTGTGAAAAATTTGGATCTGGTTTTTGGTACAAATTTGAATTTTTCTTTTTGCTTTTTTTACTGTAATTTGGCTAAAAATGGGCTTGCACCAACAATATATACTGTTTTGAACAGATTACAATATAATATTTAAATTTATGACAATAAATCGGAATTTCAATTTTTGATAAAAGTTGAAATTTTTTCTTTTGGTTTTTTTGCTGTAACTTGGCCAAAAATGGTCGTACACCAAAAATACATACTGTTTTGAACAGATAACAAAATTATCAATAAATCCATAACTTTTTCCGTGTGATTTTGGGAAAATAATATTTTCGCCAATTTTTAATTTTTTTATAAGGGGTTCCCTTATGATTTTTTGCGAAAAATTAAAAATAAATAAAATGTCAAGGTTTAAATGCCAATTGATTGGAAATTTAATAACGAGTTCAGAAACGTATAACAGTCCATATTTGGATCAATATTTCCATTCCTACGGTCAAAAAAACGAATTATTTTTTTGTCGAAAACGAAATTTTTTTTTGTTGAAAAATTGGGATCTGAATTTTTGGTAAAAATTTGAGTTTTTTCTTTTTGGTTTTTTGCTGTAACTTGGCCAAAAATGGTCCGACACCAAAAATACATACTGTTTTAAACAGATAACAAAATTATAAAAAAAATCCATGACACACCAATAAAATGTGAATTTTTCTTTTTGTTGGGAGCGTTTCAGATCGCTTGCTTTTAACTTAGCTCCAAAACTGTATTAAAACAGACGGTCGACTGACGGAAATGGCTTTATCGATTCGTGTAATGAACCTGACCAAAAATACTATATAGGTTCGGAAACGTCTGCTTCATCCAGAATATATGTACTTTACAGGGCCGGAACCGTGTGCTCCACTGATATTCAAAGTTCTAACCAACATTTTATTGCACTCTGAAAGAGCATACGAATTCCCATGTTCCACCACTTAATCAAAAACAGAGACATTAGCACTTCGGATTCTCGTTTATTTAATTCCATTGATCACTGGTTGAATGAATGTTTGACAATTCGGCATGCATATGTGTGTTGATGAATATGAGTGGGCGAGTGTGTTCTTTTTGGGTGGCTAAATGCATTTGCTTAGTACGATATTTTTCAAGTCCTACTCAGTACAATTTTGTTTGACAAAATGGTGTGATTAGTATTTCTCCCCGTTTTTCGGCGTGTTTTTCTGATGTCTTCGAGTATCGTTAATTAAGGCTAATATTATTTAGTATTTTTCTTTATATTTGTTTTGGTTTCTCATCGAGCTTTAGTTCAACTAGATCGATCGACAGACTTGAAAATGACTTGACTTTTAAACGTTAGTAAGGAAACATTCGTAATTCTCTTCTTAGCAGGACACTTTATAACCTTCCTGTGAACTGAGAATGGCGTAGGCATTGGTTAGTCCTTTTTGATGTGAAAATTGGAAATGTGTTCTACTTCTTTGTTGTATTTTCTTCAGCAACGTATTATTATGGCCAAGAAAAAGCTTTTGGGAAATGTTTGAGGAAGCAGCTTCACTTCCTTCTGCTCATTTTTGAATAAAACTTACTTATTCTTCCCACTGCTTGTGTAATTACTTGTAATATATATATATATTTATTTCCGCCTTGCCGCCCTTTGTTTACGTGTTGAGTTAAGAAAAGCTTTGGGAAATGTTTAAGTTGTTTCTGAGCTGGAAAATGTGTAAGGCAGCAGCTTTTCTTTCTTTTCCTAGTGTGTTTCTTATCCCTTCTCTATCTGCTTCTCTGTCTCCCGTTGCCATCCTTTCATCTCGCTCTTTTTCGTGTGTATCATTTGTTAACTTATGTATTTTCATCGCCGCCTGTCCCGTGTCATTCTTGTCGATTCCCGATCCCTAATCCTTAGTCCAAACCATCGTCGACGAAATCGGCGGAGCCCTTCTTGGTTTTTGGCTCGCTTGGCTCTCCGGATTTTTCCTCCGCCTGGCCAAAAGCAGCTCCCACATCGCCGCCAGGCACGAACTTCTTGATCAGGTTGAAGATCTTTGGATTTGACACGTACTTCGAGATGTTGGCCGGATTGCCAAGGATGTCCTTTGAAAAAAATGGGCATTACATGAAAATGAATATTTTAAAAAGGTAAACAAGTATAAAAATAGTAACTAATAGCATGAATTTACATTAAATTCATAATTTAGTAATATAAAGCGTACCTGCATGGCGGCCGCCACCTCGGGATCCTTCATGGCGCCCATCAAATCGGCCATGTCCGGCATGCCACCACCACCGCCGCCGCCAGCAGCGCCGGGGAATCCGCCCGGGAATCCGCCAGGGAAGCCGCCGGGGAAGCCTCCGGGGAATCCGCCAGGGAATCCGCCGGACGATCCGCCACCTCCGGAGCTGGCGCTCTGCTTGGCCTGCTCCTTGCGGGCGCGCCTCTGAGCCCGCTGACGCTCCTTGATCTTGCGCTCGGCCTGGCGACGCTCCTGCTTTACGCGATGCTGCTCGATCTTCTTGGCATTCGGCGTAACCTCCTTGAGCCACTCGTCCGTCTCCTCGTCAAAGTCCAGCTTGCACGCCTGCCGCAGATCCTTGGCGGCCAGTTCAAAGTCGCCGAGGAGGCGACGGGCACGTCCGCGGAACTTGTAGGCGGCCGCCGAATCGCAGTTGAGCTCCAGCGCCTTGTCGCAGTCGCGGATGCAGGCATTCGGCTTCTTCAGCTTGAGGAAGGCCTGGCCGCGCTTGGCGTGGAACAGGGCATTGCCCGGATTCAACTCGATGGCCTTGGTGTAGAAGGCGATGGCCTCGTCGAACTTCTGCTGGCCGTAGGCGGATGCCGCCTGGGCGCGCAGATCGCCGGCCTGGTCCACCTCCTCCTCAGTGGGCTCCTTGGCGGAGTCGCCCATCGGCTGGGCGGGATCGCTGTCCGCCTCGATGACACCTGAAAAAAGGCGAAGACATGTTTATTGATCGGAATCATAATCACTTAGGCCCGTTAAATGTTCAATTTTGAGTAAGGTTTATACAATGAAAATGCATGAGAATTCAGAGTTTAAAGTCTACTTCAAATCATCAAACCGGCCTTGCAATTTTAACTTATTTTCTCTTTGTACGATTTGAATATCATGTTTTCTCCAAAGTTTGATTATATTAACCAACAAAAAAATAATTTTTCTGGTCAAAGAAAGAACTGGATGGGGATAAGTTCCTTAAAATCATTAGTGTTTTAGTAATTAAGATACTAAATATTTTCAAACACATTGGTTGTATAGAATCTTGCAATAGCTTTATAAACTTCACTCTAGTTTGAACTAAATGGAAATTTAATTTGGAAATACAACATTTTTTAATTTAGGACAAGAAATAAAAAGATTTAGAAAACTAATATTATTTGCTTAAGAGAAAGTTGTTTATAAATCTTAATTGTTCAACCTTCAACTAATTGGTTTGTATTTTTGGTTATTAATATAGAACCCCAAAAAACAACATATTTCGATAGTAACTTAATTTAATTAGAGTTTACAGCAGTATCTATCATATTATTGATTCACAGCATCGAGTGTTTACTGTACATATTGCAGGATTCATATTCATGGTGGTTTTAAAGTTATGAAAAGTTATATTCACACAGTACTAGCAATATAAGTAAGACTATTAATTTAATCAAGTTTAAATCAGGGATATTATAATGAAGAATGTCGATTGTATTCGATTCGGAGGGCTGCCAACTCTGTTATTCAGGGGAGATTCCAGGGTGGCGACCCCTTAATGACCACGTGACTCGGCACAAATTGTTACCCCCTGGCTTTTTGCACACTCACCCTCCATGTCCAGCTCCACGTCCGATTCGGGTTCGGAGAGGGACTCCTCGTCCTCGCTGTCCTCGGAGGCATTATTATCGGCGGAATCGGCGGCCCCAGAAGCCGGCTTCTTGGCCTTTGCCCCACCAGCGGCATCGCCACCAAACGGACACTTGCTATTGATAAACGCGGAGAAAAGCAGGGAAAATAGATGTTACTCATGGGCATTACTTAGGTGCACACAAACTACAGGCAATCGAGATTTAAGAGAGATTCTTACCCTCCGGCGGAGGCGTCGGGCATCTTGAAATCACCAGCCGGCACCGTGCCCCCGAACTTCTCCACGAAATCTTTGACGAACTGCAGCTGCGGCATGTTCAGCACCGTGGGATTCGAGTCCACGAACTCGATGAAGCTCTTCAGCTTCAGCAGGTCCTCGTGTTGCATCGGCGCTGCCATTTCTATGTCTCACAATCTCACAATATCTTTGAAAAACTATATATATATATTCCGATCTGATGGCCTTTTGTATTTTTGCTTCTTTTTTTTTACTCAGTTGTAAGTGTGGCAGCGAGTTGATAATACCGTATGGCTCCCACAGAAATATACTAGAAATTCTCAAAATAAACGGTCTCACGCAGGTGTTTGGTTCGTGTCCTGACTTATCCGAGTCACGATCCCAGCATTTTAGCGAGACAGTTTGAGAAGCACTGACTTACGTTCTGGTATATACCAAATAAATACTAAATTATACCCTACCATGGGTTAGCGAAGACACGATCCTAACACTTGTGGGAGACTGTTCTCGAAACATCGATAACAGATAATCGACTTGACATCGATATTTCTGGCACATAAAAAGTGTTGAAAAATTTTAAATTTTAAAATTCTCAAAGTATAATTACTGATTTGGGGCTTTTAGCAGATTATAAAGGGATTTGAAGGGACAAAACTTATTTATTTTTACTTCTACCCAAAAATCCATTGAAAACCGTTTTTTTAAATCATTTTAGTATTTTTTTATTTTCAATGTTTCGTCTTGTTTTTTTTCTTTTGTCTGCTTTTTGTCTTTTGTTTTTTGTTTTGTTTTTTTTTTAGCTTTTTTCGTTTTTATTCTGAATTAATTTATTAATTAATCTTTATGTTTACTTATTGATTTAGTATCTTCTTCGCGCTTTTTCCTCTCAGTTAGCCGCCCCCGTTTTTCGTCTTTGCTTCATGTTTTCAGCTTTCTCCGCCTTTTCTTTGAGGGGAGGGTGTTGGGTGGGCGGTTGAAGGCTCAAGGGGTGGAAATGGGGAGAATTGGGGTGGGGTTCGGGTTTCGGTGAGGGCGGTGGCGGTGGCCTTTTCTGAATGCCTTTCTTTTGCTCGCTCGCATGCAAATATTTTTTATATCCTTTCACTTTAAATAATTTTTTAGCATAACTATTAAATAATTTGTTTATATATAATATATATATATGTATATTCAGTTTTTTTTGTTTTTCGCTTTTCGTTCAATTTAAATTTTATAATTATTATCGTAATTATTATTTAATAAAATACTCAACAAATAATTTAATGGGTTTTGTTTTTTCGCTTCTCCTCCGTGTCTCGCCGTTTTTCATGCTGCTGCTGTTGGTTTTTTTTGTTAATTTTTTGTTTGTTTTTTCTTTTTAAGTATTTATATTTTGATTCGTTTAGTACTATTTAAACACTTAGTAGGTATTAATTTGTTTAGCTTTATACGCTTGCGTGTGTGGTTGTGTGTTTGTCTAAGTGTAGCAACTTTCCTCTATGAAAAACTCAATAAAATTGAATCAAAGACGTAAATAAATAAAAACATCTCTTTGTGGGTTTTTTTTTATCAAACATTTCGCTTGTTTATTTTGTTTCTCTTGTTGTTGTTTCTGTTTCTTGGTTGTTGTTGCTGGTTTCGCTGTGGATCGAACCGAAACCGTTAAGTGGTAATAAAAAATAATGATAATGGTAATCAAAATAATAATAATAGTTTCGTTTTAAATATGTATAAGTTATAATTTAAAGATGTGCATTTTACATAATTATTTTATAGATAGATTCGCTCTCATACTTCATGTATCTTCTTTCCTTATCTCCATGCTTCTCTTGCATTTCCTTTATCTTTTATCAAATTAAATTAACACACGCCATCGATATACACACACATTTAGATATCGACCATTATGGTATGGGCTAATCCTAACGGTTTACATTAAACGGAAAAAAAATCGGAATCATTATCCTCATATCATTATTCTTTATAGAGATGCAAAAAAAAAGTAATCTTACAAACTGATTTGCTAAAATTAAAGGAAAGTACGTACATATACAAATTTGCATACAAATCTGAAATGGTTCTTCTGGTTTTTATGTTTGTTTTGTTTTTTTTTACGGATTTTCTTTAATTTTAATTTTAATTAGGCATAAATTATTTATATAAATATTTACAGTTTTCTTTGCTATTTTTAGGGAGTTGTTGCCGCTGCTTTTTTTCTTCTTGTTCTGCTTGCCGTCCTTTTCTAGCGCCCATTTTTCTTCTCTTTCGCGCACGCCTTTGCCGTTTTTCATATTTTTTCTTCTTTACTCTAAAAACTAATTTCGGTTTATTTTTTATGCTTTTTGCTTTGTATAGACTAAAGAAAAAAATGTTTCTCGCTTTTTCGTGAATCTTGCATCCTTCTTTGCCCGCTCACTCCATCTCTTTCACTCTTTCACTCTTCGGAGCTTTCAACTTTCTCTTGTAGGGTTTTTTTTTGTCTGGCATTAGGCAGATTTCATATCGGTTTTACATACATATAGATCTATATATTATTGAAACATTTAGGTTGGTAGTTCATGTTCTTTTTTCTGGTTTTTTATGTTTATATATATATTTCTATTAATATGCCTTGGATATTAATATTTAATACAATGTTACGCATAGTGCATTACAAATATAGTTTTAAAATTAAAAAAAAAACATGTATGTATATATATATCGATACATATATATATATATATTTAATAAAAACTATTACATTAGTTTACTATGTAATTAGAAGTAGATTACTTCAAATGGGTTTATTTTTCTGCCGATTTTCTGATCCGATCTGAGAACCTGATCTCTAGCTTTTCCCCTTCCATCGATTTTTCTCGCCGTTTCTCATGTTCTTAGCGTTTTTCTTGTGGCATATAAAAAAAATGGTTATCTGATTCTTTTTCTCTTGGATATTTTGGAATTGCATTTCGTTTGATTAAGTTTTTAGTTTTTATCGCTTCGGTTTTTTGTTTGTCGTTCAGATACGAGTATATACAAATGTATATGTGTGTGCGGTGTGTGATTGATGGTATTTTTTAATTTTATTTTTAAATTAAATTTCTTTTGGATTTTGATACAAAACAAACAAAGAATGATTTCTTTTCCATTTCAAAATTAAGATAGGGTATAAGTTGGTTTTAACTTCGTTTAAAAGCGTTAAAATTAAATGTTCGTTGGTGCATACGTTAAAAAAATAAAAAGAAAGATTCGCGGGTAGAAAATGATAAATATATATATGTGTGTATATATGCGAGTACACAATATTGAATATGCATGTATACAAAATGGAAATTGGCAATTAAAATTAGTGTTTTTTTCACTTCTTGTAAGGCAAAAGTAGTCTGCAGTGTCTGTGTGCTGTGCTGTGTTGTGTTGTGTTGTGTGTATGAGTGTTATTTTAATGTTTGAACTACAAACAAACATAACCCAAAAAACAATGCAACAATTTGTAATTTCCCATTGCAAATGTTTCCTCTGCTCTGCGTGTTTACAATCATTTCTATTTTTCTGCTGCTTTTACTGTTTTTTTAGTTTCAGTTTTTATACTGTGCTATTTAGCCTACGCTAATTTGCTACGTTTTCTTTATGGTACCATTATTATTTTTAATACAAAGAAAAAATATTATGTGCCTTTTCGCGTTCTTGGGAATCGTGTTCTTTGCGTTCTTCTCTTGTTTTTAGATGCCACCCTACTTACTAATTTACATTTAGCATTTAATTATTATTTATTTTAGATTAATTATTCTGCTTGGTATTTATAGTTAACAAAAAAAAAAAAGTGTGTGTTTATAGCAGCCTTTATAAACAATTTCTCAAGCTTTCTCCTCGGCAATTCATCTCAGCTTTCAACTTTCTGCTTTTCTTCTGCTCCCTCTTTCTATGCTCTTCTCTTCTGGTTTTTTGCTGCAGCTTTGCTTTTCCCTATCTTCCGGGTTTTTCCCCCTTGGTTGTTCGTCTTTCTCCTGCTGTATTTGCTGCTTTCCTTTCTTGTTTTGTATTTTTTTTTTTGCTTTACGCTTGTTTATCACATTTAATATATATATGCATATATATATTTATATATAGTTTCATTAATTTAAGTTTTTGTTGTTGTTTTGCGACTCGCTGCGGAAATTCTTGGGGTGTTGTTACTGTTGTTGTTGTTGTTGCTGACGGTGTTGCTGTTGCAGCAGCAACATTAGCTTGGCTTGGCGGCAGTGTTGCAGGCAGCTCTCCTCCTTCTCTCAAACTCCCTTGTCATTATTCCGTCGTAAATCATCATCACCCTTGTATTTTTTTTCTTACTCTACAGCAGCTCTTGTTGCAGCAGTAGCTTGTGTTGCTGCTGTTGCAGTTGCGCCTGCTGTTGCAACTGTTGCTGCTGCCAGCGCTTGTATTTCCCTTGGTAGGTCGGTGTTCCCCCTCCTCCTGCTGCTCCTCCTGCTCCTCCTCCTCCGGCAGCAGCAGCATTGACAGCATTCGCCGGCATTGTCTGCATATTGTTGTTGATGATGGTGCTGTTGTTGTTATTGTTGTGGAAGTGGGCTGCATCCATCACGGTTTCGTAGCAAAAGGCCGCTGCATCGAGAAGCGTGGCCGCATAGTTGCTGCTACTGTTTTGCAAATGGAGCTGCTGATTCGGCTGGTATTGCTGGAGTTGAAGATGCTGCTGCTGATGTTGCTGCTGCTGCTGCTGTTGGTGTTGCTGTTGGCTGGCAGCTGAAGTTGCTGCTGCTACTGCGGCGGCGGCGAATTATGAGTTGGAATTACGCTTGGTTGGCAGCTAGGACGAACTCGACTGATTCATATTGCCAAACATGTGGGCAGAGAACGAAGTCTGGCCGGTGGAATTGGCCTGCGACGTCGACGACTGTTGCTGCTGCTGCTGCTGTTGTTGCTGCTGCTGTTGCTGCGCCTGCTGCTGCTGGTTGAGCGAGCCTCGGCCGTGCTTCGGTATCGGCGGCTGGATGTACTCGTGCCTGGCCAGCGCGAACACATCCATGCGATCCTCCTTGCGATATGCCAAGCAGCCCCGAATGAAGCTCTAATTTGGGATATAGGAAAATAATATTATTACTCGTTTACTTCGTTTAAAGTTCAAAGACAACCCACCTTTGCCTCATTGGAAACGGTTGGCTTGTTGGAGAACTGCACTTCGGTGGCCTTCAGGATCGTGTTCTCCTCGAGAATCGTGGCCTGCGATTGGTTATGACCGAAGGGCTTCTTGCCGTACAGACACTGGTAAAAGATCACGCCCACACTCCACACGTCCACCTTGGAGGAGATCTTGGGCGGATTTTTGCCCACCACAAAGCACTCGGGTGGCAGATACCTAAAGGGAGAATTAAAATTAGTTTTGATTTCAACTCAAACTTAATCTAAGCTCCCTATTGAATCGGAATACTCACCAATAAGTGCCGGCTCCCTGGGAGGTCAGATCCATGCCGTGATCGGGATTGTAGTTCTCGTCGTCCATCACCTTCGACAGACCAAAGTCGGTGATCTTGATCTCGCCGCAGACATTGCCCTCGGTGAGCAGAATGTTGCCGGGCTTCAGATCGTAGTGGATAACTGGAGGCTTAATCTCATTTAGATACTTGAGTGCAGATACAACCTGCGGGGAGAAGAGAATTTATTTATTAATGGATATCAAGCTTATAAATTAGCCGCAACTCACCTGCATTATTATCGAGCGCGCTTCACGCTCGGGTATAGTCTTATGTTGCTTCAAATAGAAGTCCAGATCGTGGCCATCACAGTATTCGAGCACTGTGCAAAAGGAATTCGCATCGATCTCGAAGACGTCGTAGAGCTTGACGACCCGCGGATGATCCAGCGCCTTGTGGATGTTGTATTCCCGCAAAGCGTGTCTGAATTTTGGTTAATTAGCGAGGGTGGGGTGGTTTCAAACGAGAAGAGACTTTAGTAAATTGTTTTTAATGGCAGCAACCCACCCATGTTAACTTAACCTCATATATTTGCCTTATTTTATTTGGACCTTCTACATTTTAGCATTATTATTCCCTTAATCTGATATTCACAACCCCTTGATTTCTCTTATCTTGACAACTGCCAACTCAATCTGTACAACAACTATATCCTTCTGCTCTTAATCTCTAATCAATTGGCATTCCCCATTGACTTTTCCTGCTCCTCCTCTGTTTTACTACTCACTTGATATAATTAGCTTTCTTATCCTCCTTCCAATCCTTGTTTAATTGGTGCACCTTACATGCGACATAGCGTTGCTCCTTGAGGTCGAAGGCCTTGTGGACCTCTGAGAAGCCGCCCTTGCCCAGCAGCATCAGCAGAAGGTAGCGATCATTCAGCACGGGATGGTTGTTGAAGCGGGACTGTTGGATAGATAACCCAATGATTAGTATGACATAATATTATAGATAACAAAACAGGAGACGCACCTGATCCTCGTTGAGTATCCGCTTGAGCTCTCGGATGTGCAGATTGCGCTCCCGCTCCAGCTTCTCCATCTCCAGCTGCAGGTCGGCGTCCTCCTTCTTGAGGGCATTCTGGCGCAGCTTGAGGATCTCATCGTACTCGTAGTACTCCTGCGCGGTATATGCCCCCGAAACGGGATCCGGCTTGAGGAACGTGCCCGAGTCCGAGCAGCTGCCGCTGTCGTTGCCCCCGAGGCCGCCGCCTCCTCCTCGATCCGACAGTCGATCGCCGACGCCGCCCGAGTTGCCCACATTGCCCCCCGATCCGCCGCCGCCATTGTGCAGCAGTTGAGCCTGATTGGCCTGCGTCGAGTTGCTGCGCGATAGACCACGTCCTCCGCCGCCGCCGACACCGCCAACGCCGCCGCTTCCGACGCCGCCGCCTCCAACGCCACCGCCCACAGCTCCGCCACCGATTGCGCCCGCATTGTTGCCACCCAATCCGCTGTCGACGCTAACGCCGCCTGCCGCGCCGCCCAGGCGATCGCTGCCCGGTCCGGTGACAACGCCGCCCGTCAGCTGCGAGGAATCGTTCGAGTTGGAATTCTGCTGCTGCTGCTGCTGTTGGTGCTGCTGTTGCTGCTGCTGCTGCTGGTTGTTCTGGTTGCTGTTGTTGTTGCGCTTGCGTCCGGACTCCGCCGGACGCTTCTTCATCAGCTGCTTCTTCTGCCGGTCGATCTCCTCGCGCTCGGCGGTTATCTCCTCCTGCCGCCGACTCAGCTCCTGGAACGCATAGCCGTCCGTCCAGTTCTCCTGTAAATTAAATTGGGGGGAATTTAGTTAAATATAAATATGCTATATGCTATTAAAATCCCTTGCTCTCACCTGGAATGTGGCGCCCACTCGCTGGGTCACAAACTGGCCGAGTCTCAGGCGGTTCTGCATGCACTTCTGTCGCGCCTCCTTCTTCTCGATGCTGCTCTTTTCCTTCAGCAGCTTCTTGACCACATCAATGCACTTGGCAATGTGCGACTTGTGCTGGTCGATCGTCTTCTGGTTGCCGACAATCTGGCACTTTTGCTCGTCGGACAGCCGCGTCATCTCGTCCAGCTTCACCTTGCCCGACTCGTGCTCCGCCTCGCGTTCCTGCAGCTCGTGCAGCGAGACCTCCGTTTGGGTGGCCTTGCTGTATGTGATAATGGCCGCCGGCATCGCCATCGGCGGTGGCGGAGGCAGTGGCGGTCCCACGCCCACATTTACCCCAACGCCGACGCCCACACCGACCATGCCCACAACTCCCAGGGAGCCGAGCTGGTGCGGATGCGTGGACACGACAGAGGCCGTCGATGTGGTCGGCGGTCCCAGTTGCTGCTGTTGCTGCTGCTGTTGTTGCTGCTGCTGCTGCTGCTGCTGGGAGAGGGGCGTCTGCTGCTGCTGCTGGATGGACGCGAGGCTCAGGGGATGACCACCCAGGCCGACGACCACGTGTGGAGGAACCATTTGATTGGAAGTCTGTTGCTGCTGGCGCTGCTGCTGCTGTTGCTGCTGCTGCTGCGCCTTGCTGGAGTTGACGTAGTGGAAGTCGGCTCCCGGCTGCTGCTGCTGCTGTTGCTGCGGCGTCTGCGTTTGGGGACTAGCTGGTGGATACAGGGCGTAGGCGCTGCTCGTCTGCACCTGCACCTGCTGGTTGGCGGCGGCTCCTCCTGCCCCACCGCCCGTCGCCACTCCGCTCGCCTGCTGCTGCTGCTGTTGGGTCGTCTGCTGCTGCTGCTGGGCGGATGAGGGCGACTTGCTGCCGCCACCCGTGTGGGATCCTCGGAGACCGGCGGTATTGCCTCCCGCACCACCTCCACCTGGCACACCGACGCCCACGCCCGTTTGCTGCTTGTTGAAGTAGTCGTTGATCTTCTTGTTGTCGCTGACGGGCAGCATGATGCGGGCACTCTTGCCGCCGCCACTGCCGGAACCGGAACCGGCGCCACTCCCTCCGCTGCCGGCGCCTCCGGCTCCGCCGCCACTGCCGGCCGAACCGCCCAGACGATCGCCCAGATTCAGGCTCATGTTCACCTTGGGCATATCACGAAAGGCCAGGGATTTGCCCTTCAGGCTGCTGTTGTTCACCACGGCTGCTCCAGCTCCGCCGGACCCACCGCCACTCCCCGCCTCGTCCGCACTGGTCTGCGGCATTTTCCTCTTCCGCTTCCGCTCCGCCGGCGTCCTGGGCTTGCCCACCGCCGTCACCGAGGCCGTCGTGGTCGTGCCCGCCGTCAAGTAGCCCATCTCGCCCCCGTTATTGGAGTGCTGCGGCGGCGGCGGCGGTGGCTGCTGCATTCCCAGGGCGGGCGCAAAGGCGGGATGTTGCTGTTGAATGGCTGCCGCGGCAGCTACTCCGGGCGCTGCTCCGCCGCCACTCAGCATATCGTTGACATCCTTCTCGCTGTGCGAGGAGCCAGTGCTCATATTCGAATCCGGATTGCTGCTGCCCTGGTGCAGCCCCTGCAGCGACTGTTGCTGCTGCTGGTGGAAGTGTTGCTGCTGCTGGTGGAGCTGCTGCTGCTGCTGGTGCAGTTGCAGCTGGTGCGGATGCTTGTGCAGGTGCTGCAGATGCGGCTGCGGGAGGATCTGCTGCTGCTGCGCCTGCTGCTGTTGCGCCTGCTGGGGATTCTGTTGCTCCTGCTGTTGCTGCGACTGCTGCTGGGCGCTGTGATGGTTGGCAAAGTGCTGCTGCTGTTGCGGAGGCGGGGGCTGTGCCTGCTGTTGCTGCGGCGGCTGCAGCTGCTGCTGCTGATTGGGATGGTGGTGACTTAGGGCCGAAGTGGTCTGCGGGGCCATCTGCAACTGTGCGCCGGCGGACATCTGCAATTGGTAGTAAAAAAGGTAATGCAATTAGTATATATTTTAGTTGGTCTACTTTACTATTCATAATAATAAATGTTTATATCCTGAGTTCCTATCTGACAATTGCATTTGTATTTTAGGATCATCTTTTTTACTGAATTTAGTACTCAAGATTTCACCACGAGGTATATAAACAAAAATTAAAGTGTTCAAAATTCGTATTCAGTTTTTTCACTTATGTTTGCAATATATTACAAATAAACTATATTTATTATTATTAAAAAATCATAGTGCCCAACATTAATATCACAAAAATATAATTAATTCCATTCCACTTTCAATTTTCCTATTGTTTATTTTTCGCCTTTAATGGGTATTTTTTTCACTTAGCCTTTTGAAAATTTGCACTCTTTTTCTCTCTCATTCTCTCTTCTCACTGACCGCTTTATGCACTTTGCAACACTGACGCCGCTTTTGTTTTGCTCCGGTGCTTCTTTCATTTCGCCGTTCCCTTTGGGCTTCTCTTTCGCTTGGCCGAGAGAGTGCTGCCACATGCGCGGCACTTCGGACATTGCAACTAGGTGGCAACCCCGGGGCGGTGGCAACAAAAGAGGCAGCAAAGGGGAATGTGCAAAATATGTGCACGGGTGCGAGCGAGACGAAAACAAAGCGGCGGCGGCATGCGTTTGCGTGTGCAGGAGAGTGCGAGTGCGAGGGAGACAGCAACAGCGACAGAGAGCGAGAATGCAGTGGCATGTGTATGTGTGTGTGTAATGTTTTATCAAAAAGCAAAGCGAAAAGACAATGAAAAAAAATGTTGAAAAATTTAACTAGAAATGAAAATGGCTACTTTTTTCACTTTTCCTTGTTTTTTTTATTTTTAAATACACTTGAAAACTTGCATTTTATTTTAATATTTAACTTGAATTTGTTTTAAAGTACATTTTTATAGTCACAAAATGCCGTTCACCTTTTTTAAGCGCCGCATATTTTTCTGCACACACATACGTGGCTGCGGGCGCGCGTGTGTGTGTGTATGGGAGTGTGCGTGTTTGGCTTTTCACATTCTATTACAATATTATCACATTTGGTTTTCCGTTTTTTCTTCAGCTTTTTCCCGTAGTTTACACTAATTTTCACATTTGCCTTGGTGCTCTCCCATATATTTACATAAAAATATATATATATCGTTTATTTGTACACATATATTATAACTGTGTTTATTCCGATTTTTTTGCAGTCGCTCTCATCGTGCGCGTGTGTGTTTGTAAAATGGTAACGAGCGGAGCGAAAGAAAGAAGAAGGTGCAAACACAGAGAGTTAGCAAGCCAAGAGGAAGAAGAAGACAGAGAGCGGCGAGAGGGAGAGCGAGCAAAAGAGCGAGTGGAACTATTCGCTCATTTTTGCAAAAACGGCAACGAAAAAAAGAAACCGAAGCGAGAAACGGGCAGAAGTACACTAAAAAATTTATCCGATTGCTTCTTCTCGGGCCTTCCTCTCTTTACTCTACTTGGTGCTGGGGTCTTAGTTTCTTCTCGTTTTTGTCTTTTTGGTTGATAAATAATTTTGTGCGCAACTTCCGCGCGCGCGTTCGTTTAAAAACAACAGCGAAAGCAAACTACACACGCCGCCAACTACAACTACAAAAACAAGCTGCGCTGCCAGCGTCGCGGCGTTGCAGCTTCTTCTTCTTTCGCTGCTGCCTTCCATTCCACCGAACTTCCAATCCAAAACGGAAAGCAGCTGCTGCCTACCGACCGACGGGAGAAAGGGGAAGGGGAGAGAGTGGGGAGTGGAACCCGAGCAGACAGGGAGAGAGAGGGAGAGAGACAACCGGCGTCTTTGTCAATTCGCGAGCAACGACGCCGGCAGAGGGCGCCATTGCCACAACACCACAAACACAGGGGCAACAAAAACAACAAGGCGGCAGTGCTGCCACTCCACTTTAGAATAAGAAATAAAACAGCTAAAAACGAGCTAAATTTTTGAGAGATTTGAATTGCAAATTTTAATTTAAAACTTTAATTTGTTTCGACCAATTTAACTTATAGTTTTCGACTTTACTTTACTCTAAAATATTCGTATATTCTATTACTATTATATTTTATTTATAAAATCCACTTTGTTGAATTTTCCACAAAAACAGCTATCAAGTAGCCAAGTAGTCAGCTCTATGGGGGAACACAAAATATCAAAAGGAAATATTTTCGAGTGGAATGGGCAAAAAAAATGTAGTGCAATGCCTTCCAATGGGCAGTTAATTGGTTAGCAGAATAATACAAAGTACAGAATAGGATATTGTGTTTTGAGGGGGTAGAAGGCAGAAGAGGAATACATAAATAGAACGTGCTTTGTTCGATTCGTAGAGCATAAATATTTGTGCATTTTGATACCCCTAAAATAGGCTTATATTTCGTAGTGCAAATACGCATTTGATTGGGACAGAAATTGGATACTGTATAAGGCTCTGGAAAGTGCGACAACAGAATGAATTTTGTATTCCATGGAAATTCCCAGTTTCGAGAATCTTAAATAACAACATAAATTTACAACTATGAATTTCGCAATTGTGTTATCAATAGGAAATCAAGCTAGACTGTTCTTTCGAATACATGAGTAATTGAAATGACATTCAAAAATTTCTTTGTAGATTTCTAGGGAGTACGTTCCAAGACCCAACATTGAACCTTAAAGGTTCCGGTATTTTAGAATCATAAATATTTGTTTGCACTCCTATTAAAGCCAAACACGCTTTTAGAATAAAATTTAAACATTTGGAATATTTTCAAATTAAATGTTAACATGTGTAATTTTGTACCTTTTTCCCCTTGCCACCTTACTTTCCTTCAGTTTGCCCCCTCTTCTTATTCGTTGTTCTTTAGACAACAGCTGTCGCATGGTCGCCGTTTATTCCCGAATGCATAAGAAGGAGAGAAGGAAAAAGAGAAGGCGGTGGGGGTAGCATAATGAAAAGCTGGGGAGCGAAAGAAAAAAAGTGTTGCCAAACATGGCCAAAGCATGAAAATTGTAACGGCCAGCGAAACACGAAATTGGCAACACTGAGAAACTGAAAAGGCGAGAAAAACGGAGACGAACGAGGGAGGGAGAGCAAACAAGACGAACGAAAGGCCAGACAATAAAATGATCTGATGATAACGAGGGGGGAGAATATGGGGAGAGGGGCCAGGGAGGAGGGGGAGGATGGGGAGCAGAAGGAGAAGCGCAAAACGCAAAGCGACAAACGACTTAATTTTTGGGCCTTGCCTTTGCCTCACGTGCGCGTGAATGAGATAAATCTATGATGATGATTATGCTGCTGCAGTGCGAAAGGGAGAATAAGAGAGGGGCAGTGCGAAAGGGAGAGGCAGAGGTGCATGCGAAAAGAGCAGAGGAGCAAATGTGGAATGGCAATGCGAACCGAGATGGAATGGAAAGGCACACAGGAAAAAAGACCTACTTTTCGATATAAAATGTAATAAGAATAAATTTGATAGTACTTTGATTATTTTTTAAACTAGCTTAAGGTGTACAATATTTTTTACAGTGTAACCAAATCGAAATGCATTTATTGCTTTTCAATTTTGTTTATAATTGTTCACAATTAAATGCACACTTTTTTCCCTGTGCACAACATAAATAGGGGATAGAGGAATAGGGGTCTGGAAGGATGACAAAGGGAAAAGAAAGTGGGAGGACAAAGGGAAGGAGAGCGGAAGAGAGACGCAAGTGGGTGGTTGGGCGTTGTGTGGGTGTGGCACTAAAAACCAACGGAACTCACATGCATTACGCATATGCATTTCTTATTGAGAGAAAATCTCAGAGCGAGAGAAAGAGAGAGCGACAGGAAGGGAGAGAGCCAGGGGAAGGGAAGAGAAGAGATGATTATGGAGACACATTCCAATAGTGCTTGAAAAACCGTTGTTTTCTAGCATTGTTCTGTAATTTACAGTGGTCATTTCATAATAAGAAGCTTTGGTTTTCCAACGATGCTCAAGCTTTCGACTTTTTATTCGTGTTATGTATTTAAACGTTCTTTATATTGATTTCCTTAATTATTAGTTGCTTTATTTTTAATAAAAGTTCCTAACTAACCAAGTTAGTTAACCAAGATTCGTATGTCTCAATAGTAAAATTGGCCATATGCAAGGTAATCAATAAAGTATTTATTATTATTGTACCCTTATTTGGTCACTAAGAAAATTAAATTATTTTTGCAATAATTTATGAAGAGAAAATGAACTTAACTCGTTACCCTTACGCAGTGCACACTGTGATTTAAATTGAGGAAGTTAAACTTGTCTTGGGTTGTACTATTTTGTGGTCCCGAAAACTTAAGCTTGAGAGCTACCCTGCCTTCCTAGTTGCAGTTTAAACAAAACAAAAAAATAAGCTAAGCGAACAAGTTTTGTCTTAATTTTTTTTTTGGCAATATTGTAAATAAGAGAGTAGTGGTGTAAATGTGTGTATTTTTCAAACTGGTTTGCTGCTGTCCCGCAAGAGACGTTGACTTCAAGCCAAAGAAAAATAAAAGAAAAAACAGTACAAAAAGCAAAAAAGCACAGCAAAATCACATCGAACCGCAACTCGGTTCGACTGCGCCGCCGGCAGCGCACAGTGGTCTGTCCTATATATGGGTCCACAATTAGAAATGCAACCACAAAACATTGGACTAAAGTAGCAAAGTCGCCTCTAAGTCAATATTTATTTCGGTAAACTTGTTTTAAAATCCGCGAGGTTGTATTTTTCTAATTTCAAATATACTGATTAAAGGCCGCTTTCTCTATATAAACTTTAAGTAGGCTTCACACTTCGAGTTCATATACATTTTAAAGGTTTACACCCTACATTAGATAAACATGCGGACGATAAATAGATAGGTAGATATATCTTCGTTACCATTCATAGCTAAAAACATAAAAGCTCAATATTTATCCGCCCTCTCCACACAACATCGACCACTGTGCAGCAGCGCAGTCCGCGCTCCGCTTTGCCGCTTCTGCTGGCGCAGTTTAACAGTTCACGTCGATGAGTCAAGGTCGAGAGACGTCACGCAAATTTTCGTTTTCATTGCCTTTTGCCCACAGACAAAAAATACAACAACAAACGGCAGCGAACGAGCGAGCACACGCTCACATACATTCCATACACATGCAAGCGCACATGCTGTTTTATTTTTAGACACGAATGACGAGCCGAAGAGGAAACGAAGTTCCACGAGAGAGAGAGATGGCAGAAGAGAGCGCAACAAAAACCATCTGCTCGCTACAAAAATGAATGAATAAATATCGTTGTTGTTGCTTCAAATTTAGGCTATTGAAAATTGTTGGCAATTTAAATATAAACATTATCTAAAAAGGGGGAAATGAATTTAGCGCTGCAATAAAAAGCACTTGATTAACCCATTTTACAGGCGTGGCGGGGGGAGGGGGTGAGTAAATGCGGGAAATGTTTGAAAACGGAAAGCAGTTCTAAATTGTGCTTAATATCAGCATTTTTCTACTTATTAATGGTAATTGATTGTTTGTTTAAAAGTTCATTATTCATTATAGTATATTAAATTAAAATAAAAAAACCATTATATTTGCTATCAATCTACTATTGGTTGCTCTGAGGTTTTTCAGCTGATTCTTTATGACGTTATTACTAAACATTTTATTTAATTAAGAAATTATGTCTTGTGATTGTATTTATTTCACCAGAAATAATCTACAAAAGGTTTGTGTTTGGTTATCAGTTAATTTTTCTGACCACACATTTGAGTTCATTGGTCTTATCAGTAGTTGTGGTTTTTTATGTGAGAAATTCTCAAAGACCCAAAGGATTTGGTTCTAACTAATACGAAAATTCCCATTTCAATGGAAATATCCAGAACTTTTTGATTTACCCAATAGTCATTTTATTCTATTGAATTGTTTACTTGCTATATTTCGCGGACGAAACACGCTTCCAAAAAAGAGAACTAAAGTAAAAGGAACAAATTTTAAAATTAACTATTATATTTTCGTATATAAAAACGGGAAGCCTTTTTATATTTATATTCGTTTTATAAACTATTTGAACTATTTGACCAACTAGAACCACAATTTGTTTCACAGTTTTCTTATCGGCGTTTCTATTTTGATTTCGCATTACCCATACCATTCGACTTTTAGCTTAATTTATAAATTCCCATCGGGTGTTAGCATTAACATAGTTTTCGTTGTTGTTGTTTTTTTGTGGCCCAATTTTGTGAGCTAACCTATTCGCCGCTGTTAACGCAGGCGTCGCAGTCGACGCAGGCTGGGCGCTCAGCAGAAAGCGCTGTTATTGCTACTCGCTCTCTCCCTCTCGCTCACCCACTTAGCACGTGCACGTACAAAACCGCTTAATGTAAACAGAGAGAGCGAAAGAGAGAGAGTCGAGATACACTGAGCGATGGAGGGGAGGGAAGGAGCGGTCCAGGAGAAAAAACAAAGAAAAAAAATGAAACAACAAAACTCACGCTTTTGGTTAATTTGCGGCCACTGACGGCTTTGCTGCTTTTGCTGCCGTTACTCGCGCTGCGACTGCGTTTTCGCGCGGCAGCAGAGGCGCTGGCAGAGGCTAACATTATGTGGCCGCCGCTGTTGCTGCTATTGTTGTTGTTAATGTTATAGTAGTTGTTGCTATTGCTGCTGCTATTGTTGCTATTGCTATTGCTGTTATGCGATGTTATTGTTGTTGTTGCCGTTGATTTTGCACCTCGCTTTTTCGTTTGCTTTTGTTGCTGTTGCGCTACTTGAAATTGCTGTATTTGGAGTATTTCTGGTATTTGCGGTATTTCTGGTATTTTCGGCAAGCGTTGACTTTGATGAAGCTGCTCTGGCTGTTGTTGTTGTATCGGCTGTGTTTCCGGTATTTTTTGCTGACTTTGCAAAGTTATTTGTATGGTTTGCATATGCGGTATTTCATTGATTTGCTGAAAATCAAATATTTGCCGTTGTTGAATCGGTACTTGTTGTATTTGATAACATTGTTGTTGTGGTGGTTGTGTTTGTTGTATTATATGTAACTTGTGTGTTTCTGGTATTTGCTGAACTTGTAGTAAGCCATGGCTATTTTGAATTTGATGTTGGTTATGTTGGGGTAGTAAATGCGAAATTTTTTGTATGTGCTGCTGATGGTTTTGGGGGTTTAGGTTTAGCTCCTCGATCCTTCTAATTTGTTGTTGCTGTATGTGTATTTGCTGTATTTGCAAATGTTGCCTTTGCTGTTGTATTTCTTGTATTTCCAGTTGTTGTTGCTGCTGTTGTTGGTGCATTGCTAAAGCGAATGCAGCACAAAGAGGAGACGGCGTGCAAGACATAACATGTTCGCCCCGCCGAACTAGCGCTATCTCGCTCTGGCGCGAAACAGCTGACACTTGCCGGCTAAAATCAGCTGCTCTTGCTCTCTCACTCTCTTCGCGGCTCTCCCTCTCTCCCCGTTTTTCTTTGTGTTTTCGCACACTCACAAACTCACACAGAGATGCACAAGAAAAAAAACAAGTCTCACTTTTTTCTTACACGTTTTATTTTTGTTTCTTTTTTTTGTTGTAGTAGGAAGTTGTGTGCGCGAATTTTTAGCGACACGACGCGACACGTCACGTTGCTCGCTCTTTAAGTTTAAGTTCGACACTGAGAGCCAGTCGGCTAAAATTGGCAAATCCAAAGCACACACCACACACACGAAAAACACAAAAAAATAATAAAACCGAACGCGACTCAACGAACGTTGTTGTTTTTTCTGGTTTCTTGCATACACACACCTTATGTACATATATATATTTATGTGTTTATATGTGGGCAGTGTGTAATGTCTGCTAACCGAGTGAACTTAAATTGTGTTTAGCAACCGCCGACAAAACCAAAACGACACCGACCGCGTCTGCACTCGAAATGCCGCTCTGCTCTGGGCTGCTCTCTGCTCTCGGCTCTCAGCGGCGCTCCTCTCGTTCCGGCGCTCTCTCTGCCTCTCGGTCTCCTGCCCCTCCTCTCTCGCTCTCGTTGCTTCGCGATGCTTCGCGTTTGTTCTTGTTGGCAAGGCCGCCGACTGCGCTGCCGGCGTCGACTGCGGCGTTAGAAAGCTTGCACATTTTTTCACTGCAATGTTTTTACATCGTCGTATATTCCCCTTCTTACAGTTTTTTAAGTGTGCTTTTATAAGGTGGCAATCGCAATCGCAGTCTTAAACAATTTCTTTTGGGTTTTATTTTTATTGTTCTTATGTTTCACCAACTTCTTTGATTTTTTATACGCTTTTCAAAATTATCTTATGTTTTTGTTGTGTACTTCTTATTTTCTTATTATAAAATTTCTTTTCCATTGTTTACGCCATTTAATAAATTAAAAAAAAACTACCATTTTCAGGACATCAACATTAAAATGCAAATTTTAACACCTTTAATATTTTGTAATCAAAAAGCAACCGCACAACAACAAATGAAACCAGGTGACCTCGTATTAATTTGTTCAAGTGCTGTTTAATTACAGTTATAGGCACATATGCAAAACCAAATAAAAATATGTTTAATTACTTATATTAAGCATATGTAAATACACATGAACAATTTTATAACTTCATGAATTAAAATTAAACTTATAAAAAATATATATATATATTATTTTTAAGACCCTAAATATTTTTAAAGGAAGTTTACACTAAATGCCATAAAAGTATGATGTTTACTATTTACCACTGGTTGATGAAAATGAGATGGCAATATTTGTGCCGTTATTTGGCCGATGGAATGCAAGCTAACGGTTACCTTGCCAATGACAGGTGATGCAGCCAGACAGAGAGGGGTGTTGGGCTAAAAGAGCGAGAGGGAGTGTAAGGTCGAAAGACCCATCTGCACTACACCCATGGCCTTATTAGGAATTTTAGATATTTTAGCCAAATTATGATTTTAAAAATGATTATTATTCCGTTTGATTAAAAATGTAGGGGTAACTTTTAATTTCCGTTTTTTATTTTAATTCGACAACCCTACTATTATTTTGAGCACAGCTGTATGCAAATGAGGCTGAAATCAATTAGGCGCAAATGAAATGAAATGAAATTCAAGACGAAAATAAAATTACGTGCCAATACACAACAAAAGTCATTGGCATATGGGAATGACGTGATATACATATGCTATATACTCACTTTTGCATATTTCGGTTTTCAACAACCAACATGAAAATCAATTAACTCTGTTCAACGATTTTCACTGGTCTTTCGTTTATTTAGTTTTCTTTAGGTTTTCCAGCGATTTTTCTTAGTTTTTTAATGGATGAGTTGAGTTTGAGTTGCACTTTTTTTGCGATTCGTCGCTGATTTTTCCTCCATTTGATTTGTGAAACTTTCACCCGAAACGAGCCAACAACAAATGTGCCAGAGCCAAATGATTAACTTTTTCTATACACCTCTACCTATTTTTCTCCTATTTTTTGCATATGGGTGAGTTAGTTAGAGAGTGTTGTTTGTATACAAACATACATTATGTGGACATATGCTTTCCCAGGTCCCCGAAAAATAAAAACCGAATGTCAGCTGACGTAATCGCGTAGCATAACAAATAAAAAAAAAAACAGAAAAAAATAAAAGATTCGGCGTATAAAACAAAAGTTTTGTGAATTGGGCGCGCGTGTGTCGCCGTCGTCAAGTTGAGTCAATCAACAAATACACACGGACTCCTATATAATCGTCAGATGTGCATACGAAACTACAGTGAAAACTCTTCAGAAGGAACCATCATGGGATGTTTAAAAATATATATAAAAGTGAATGTACTTTACATCTTATGGAAATGGAATTTAAACAAGTGTTCGTTATCAGAGGTTTCACTGTAGATTAATACAGACATACATACACAGACATAATTGTAAATTGTTAAGCAGTTGTCGCACAATCAGAAAAAAAGAGCAAAGAGAGCAAAACAGAGACACTAAAAGATGAAGAAGACGAAGCAAAAGAGCAAACGAGCGAATCACGAACAAACAAACAAAGGGGAAATGAAGATGTTAAATGGCAAAATCTAAAAGAAGTATTTTTCGAACGATTTCAATCAAGTGGGTCAATCGAAAACGATAAGGAAAATTTTACGACAAATTATCGAAGTTATTTTTCGTTGGCTAGTGCATTTTTTCCAGAGCCCCTAATTGGACTCTAACTCGCCATTTCCGATCAGAAATACTAAACAAATCTCGTAATCAATTAGAAGGCGAATGAGGAGGAGGCATAACTAATTAAAATGTATAAAAGCTTTATGAGATGAAAACAGGCAAAATGCTTAAAATATGCGACAGCTTTTGACGTACGTTTATCGGTTTGTCTTTGTTTGTCGTTTGCTTTGTTGTTTCCCTTTTGATAACGAACGGCGAGTGAGTAAAAAAATAAAACAAGAGAGCCCACTCAAAAAGCATCTAGATCGAGAAACAACAAATGAACATGCCGCGAATGCTAAAACAAAACAATGGCGAAAAAACATCTACGGCGAGAAACTGCACCATAAAATGTGGAGAACAGTGTTGTTCGCTAAATAAAAAAAAAGTCACGTACTGGCTTAAAAATAAAACCTAAAAGGATGTGTTAGTTATCTTATATTTTAAATCAACACTTAGTAAAAATCCGATAGTGGACTGTCTACAATTAATATTTCTAACCATAAATATTCGCAATTGCTGGGAAAATTCCTATTGTCAATTGCACCTGCCCCAAAAAAAAAGGCCAGTTCTAGCGGGAAAACCCCCAAGCGGACAGCAATGTTTCTCTCGCAAAGTCGCGAGTAATCGACGGCGTCTAATTATGCTGCACCAACAAATACAACTAAAACAAGAACAGCCATCGCGAGAGGGAGAGCAGGCCCAGAGGAGAGGGAGTGGGAGAACGCAAAAAAAAAGAGCGGAGAGAGCGACCCAGTCAGTGGAAAACAGACGACGACCCACGACAACAAAAAACGCAGCGAGTGGCGACGAACGAGTTGCTCTCGCCCCCTCTCTTTTTCTCACCCCCTCTCGCTCACACTTTAAAAACAGTTCAATTTACTATTTGAGCAAACGCGAAATGCAAAAACAATCAGCACACACATACACAAACACAAGCACTCGGAAATAAAGAAGTTAAACAGAAAAACAACGAATACAGAGAGGCAGAGTGTCGGAATAAAATAAATAAAAATAAAAGACAAACTGACGTTGTTTGACGATGTGTCGTCGCCGTCGCCGCTGCCGCTGCCGTTTTCGCTTTGCGTTTTTTCGCCGTTTCTTTTTCTTTTCGCTTCTTTCGTTTTCCTTTTTGGTTTGCGCTTCGTTTTGGCTGCGCGTGTTTTTCGTTTCAGTTATTATTGAGACTAAAAATGCGGCGTGAGATTTGATTGTGAGTAAGCGCAACGCAAAGCGCAAATCGTCAAAACGGCGGCGCCGGCAGAGGCAGCGACTGCGGCAGCGACGTCGGCAGAGTGCGGCTCACACGACAAAAAAAATACGTAGTAATAATAATAAAAGGCGACGACATAGAAAATTCACAGAAGTAAAAGCCTACGAATGACGAACGAAAAGCAGGACAAAAAGTTGAATACCCTGGAAAATATTTAAAAACTTACACCGAAGTTTTTACAAATACTGTTTTGAATCCAATTAAATGATAATATAGTTTTTAATAGTCTTAATTAGTGGAGTTCATTTCTAGAAATACAACCTGTACACATACAAAAATTCTATTTTTTCTAGATCTGATAAGATCTGATATCTTAGATAAGCTTACAAATCAAACTCTAAAAATATGCACTTTCCTTTACTTAATCTTCGATAATCCCCACTAGAAGTCGAATACCCTCTTTCATAGGGTGCTAACGCGAATAGAAAGGGAAAACCGAGAGCGGGGTGATGTTTCGGCTCGCCAAAGGAAGTCCCCGGAAAATTAAAGCCTGACAACCGATACAACCTCGAGTGGGCGTTCGGGCCAGACGACAGACGAGGGGCGTGGCACACAGTCATTGGCAGAAAATTTACGGGGCGAGAACAAAAAAAAAGGTATTAAATTCACCTACACTTTTTTTTTTTGTATGCTTCTTTTCTGCCTGTGTCAACAGCAAATATTTCATATGAGGTAATCGACTTTGTCGACGTGAAACGTTTTTCTGTTTATCAAAAATTTATAAATATACCCGGCAAAACAAAACAAAACCGAAAATTGCCAAAAAGTCAGACAAAGAAGCAACAACAGAAACATTACCGCATCTGTTGAGATGAATAATATTCCCTTTTTTTTTTCATACAAAAATAGGTGAGAAATCTTGACAAAAATTTCACTTCTCTGGCAAATGGAATTTTTGAGGACTATTAAAAAGAATAAAATTAAAACGAAACTGCAGGCGCTGGGGCAATTAGTTTATTTTTAGAGCAGTTCAAGAGGGCAGGGAGAAAAAAGAGCGGGTATATCGAAATAAATAGGAAGCGAAGAAGAGATGGGGGATAATAATAATATAGTGTAGTGGATGTGGATGTGGATGTGGATGTGGACGTGGATGTGGATGGTGTATGATGTGGCATATACGGTCTGAATCGGAATGGGTCTGTCAATGAGTTAACTTCATTATTCTTATCAACGGGAAAAAGTCGGGGATACTTATGTACATACAAGTGTATGTATGTACAGAGTGGTATGTGAAAGCAAGTACATTATGTACGCGAGGAGAAAGATAACGAATGCAGAGGGAGCAGCGGTAGAAAATAGGGGAATACGACCGAGATTGTGTTGGCTACTGTTATACAAGTCCACGGAACCACATTCCCCATGTACTTTGTGCATGGTATGGGCAAAAAATACATCTTAAAATCGTTTAACTAACTGGTACACAACAAATCGTAAGCCTACTAATTTTGTAATATTTGACCGGAACTAGGGAATACCTGTTAAACTCTGTAAATCAAATCCCGTACTACACTATCCCTAATAGAACTATTAAAATATCGTTATAAACTAGATTTTAAGTGTTATCTGTTTTTCTAGACTTTTTTTTAAACTGTTATACAATTTTATAGAACTGATTTCCCTGCCATGTTATGACATTTTAACTTATTATACCAAAGCCATTTAGTTTCCTTAGTCACGTATTTTAACATTCCACCTAAATCAGCAGTCAGTTTCATGATCATAACACAGAAATCGGCAAAACTGAACACCTTAATCGATTTGTCATTGAAACTGTGTTGTTGGGTTGTATAAATGAAGTACCAATTACGATTCTGAGGATGAGCGCACTGTTTGGGTATCGAGTATGGGAATGGGTATGGGGCTTATGGATGACTCAAGCTCAGTGTCCCTCGATTTGTCCGATTCTTTGGCCCCCCATCTTTATCTGGAGCTGTGCTTCAATCGCATTTCGCTGTCATCGTGTGACAGTTGGGACAGAGGGCCAGAAAAATCGAGAAGAGGAAGAGGAAGAGCAACGAGACAGGATAGCCTTCGGATTGCCTTTTGGCTGTGGGTTAAACGCAACCCGTTTCCCTGTAAATCGGTTTATATATATATATGTATATATATCACATTATGCATGTACTTTTATATATGTACAACTATACGTATACGCATTATTTATTGATCAGTTCTGCTTCGCTTTGCGTTTTTTTTATTTGTGTTTTCCTTTTCGAATGCCTATTGAGTTATTGATTTTGATTCCCATTTTTGTTGCTGTTCTGCCCCTCGGATTCTCCTCCCCTTATCTTGCAGTTTTTTTTTTTGTTTTATGTAACCCATATGTATACACTATATGGGGAAATCTATAGAGGTGTGTGCTTATATGGCCTTTGCTTTAGAACATTGCCCTCTACTACTTTGCTGTGTGCTCGCCGCTGAGCTTTTGTGATTTTTTGTTCTACTCTTTTTATTGCCATTGAAATAATTTGTACTTAAAATTGTTTAGATAAGATTTAATTAGAGCAAACAATGCAGTAAAAGCAAACAGAAACCAAATAGAGAAGGGAGAACCGAAAATACAGAGAGGAATAAATTGGTGAAATGAATTGCTGAAGAAAATTGCTAATGAACAATCACACAGAAAAGAAATTTGTATTTTAAGATGAAAGTGCCTTATTTTATAATTATTTATATAAATAAAATGTATTATTAAATATTTTCGTATAATTAAGGTAAGCACAAGCTTTCGGTTAAGAAATTAAGATGAAAGGGTATTATTTTAAAATTATTTATGTAGAACAAGTTATTTGTATTATTACTTTAAATATCTTATCTATATATCTATAATAAATGTAACAACAAGGGATTTTAGGCAAACATTTTTCATTTCATTTGTACGAGAATATTTGCCATTATTTCGATGTCAATTTCTCCGGGCATTTAAATACGAATTTTAATGCGGTTCTCAAGCTTTTCTGGTTTCGGTTTCCGTTGAAATTTCAATCAAAGAGCAACTCGTGAATATTTATCAGCCAGACTAATTGTGACATACTTAGTCGTAAATAAGAGTATGCATGTACATTGTACATGTGCTATATGCCCGATGTATCGGGGTCTGTCTATATATCGGAGGGGACTATATACAGCGGCTATAATAACAACAACAACAACAACAGCAGCAACAACAATGAACACAAGTTGAGAGGCAATGGCGCACTTTAATAATAAAAATCATTCATACGTAATTTCATCGGAATTTCACGCTGCTCTTTCTCTTCTTTTTTCTTTTTTTGCCTTGTGCCTTCTGCCTTCTTTCGCTGTGCGCTTTGCTTTGGACCCAACTTCGGTTTTTCGATTCTGATTGTGCCCCCAGATTCGTTGGCCATTTTTTCTTGATTTTTATCCAACAAGCACAAGCTTGAAAAGCTTTTTTTCCGACCCAGCCAGCAGCTTCTTTTTGGAGGATGAGTAATGGAAATAACAGAAATAATCACAATATAAAATTAGAAAAAACAATAAAGGAATTTCATTTTTCAAATTATTTTTAAAATAAACAAAAATTTTTTTTTGGCTTTTAAATTTAACCTATATTAGTTGAAGAGTTTGTAATAAACAAATTTCAAAATAATTACTTTATTTATATCCCGTTCTTGAGTTCAGCAAAGGTTTTCTTTAATGCGTTCAATATCCCTGGCAAACGGGGCGTATGCGTGATGCTTGTGTTTGGTGGTTTCTGTAGTTTGATTGGTTTAAGCCATCATCATTGGCAGTGGCTGCTGTCTCAGCTGGTGCACCACCACCTCCACCACCACAACATCCTCTTGCCCACAGCAAACCCCCCTCCCACCTCTCCCACCCCCCTTCCACAACCTTTTGAATTTTGGTCCAGAGATTTGGCTCTCGCCAAAATTCGCAGCTCACTTTTGGGTTTACGATTAGTGAGAAGGCGAAGGGGGTGGGGGTGGGGGTGATGATAGAGGGGGCCAAAAGGGGGTGGCGGATTCGGATTCCGCTTTGCTACCAACCAGCAGACTGCCAATGGAATTGTTTTTCGTCTCGCTTGCACTCGTAGCCTAAAACATCAAGAGCAACAACATCATCTGAGTGCAGAACTAACTAAACAACAACCAAAGTGAAGGCAAAGCAGCGGCAGAGCTGCAGCAGAGAACGGGCAGAGGGGCGCTACACAAGGAGAAATTGTAGTCTTGCATTTGCAAAGTTTATTTCAAAAATAGGGAATTAGAAATTCTTATTTTCAATATATTTAATTTAAAACATAATTAATAAATATAAAATCTGTCTTAAAAATGAATTATTTTTTTTTTACATTTTCAAGATTTCAAATAAAAGATTATTTCAACGAAGTCGTAAGTAGGGGCACTCTTTCCATTAAAATGTGCAAACTTTGTATGTGGTAATTGATTTATCCCAGTGTATCAGCTGGAGAAAGCAGTGCAATCATCAGCAGCGGCTGAATAACTAGCGGAGAAAGAGCCAAAAGAGGGGGTGGGGGGAGGAAAAGGAGGAGGGGGTGGTTTCCCAGTGGGAGGCTAGAGAGGTGGAAAAGTGGGTGGGACGAAAGAGGGGGAGGCAGGGGAGAAATGGCCTGCCAAATACACAGAGGCCAAAACCGAAGCCAAAGCAAATATTTCAAACTCGCCTGGAAATATGGAAAGTTTGTGTGCGTGTGAGTTGCGTGCTTTTGCACTGGTGTGCGTCTGTGTGTGTGAGCTTTGAGAGCATCTGCATGTGTGTGTGTGGTGTTCGTGTGCTTTGGGCCAAATGCATTCGGCATTTCTGCACCTGCTGCACTCTAAAATCCACTTTGCGTTCCTTCCCCCAACAAATTCAGACACCCTTTTTTATACACTCGAAAAAAATAAACGCCAATGATAATGCTTATTTATACCATTTTTAATTTTTAGGAACTATCAATGAATTTTAATAATTATTTCTTAATGAAGTTTGGTTCCTAAAAAAAATGTTTAGGCTTTTAACTAACTTTTCGATAAAAAAAACCGCAAAACAAAAAATGAGAGGGGGGCCAATTTTAAGAAAAACTGAATCCTAGTCCTTAATTGTATCTTTTTTTAAGAAGCAATTTTTCAAAAGTTAACATATTTTTTGTCCGGGCATCTGCATTTTTTGTGTTGTACTTGCTTTTCCCCTTGGCTACTTTTTTGGCTGTGTATCAATTTCAAAATGGCGGAGTGAATGTTGCCACGGGTCGAAAGGGGAGGGGGGTGGTGGGGTGGAAAGTAAAACCCCCTACCCCTCTCACTAACACCCACTCAACCCAACATACATGAATGTGTGCGTGTCTCGCGCTATTTGGCGGAAGTCACAAACTTATTGGTTAGCAACGGACCAAAAAGAGGGACGACCAGGGGGAGGGGTAAGGAAAAGCAGAGGGGGAGGGGGTGGTGTGTTGTGGAAAAGCCCGGACAAAATGGCGGACATGGCCTAGAGACGTGTAAACGAAAGCAACAACAACAACCTACACAACTACAACAATAAGGCCCCGAGAAAATTCTGCCAACGATTGACATTTTCCAGTTTGCAAGTTTTCCACGAATGTTGCAACGCTTTTCCGACAGCCAACGAAAATGCGCTGCTGCATATTCCATTTTCCCCAAGGATCAAATAACCAATTATATCATTTGCCAACTATCAATCATTCAATTAAAAATATATACAATAAAATTCTTTAAATTTCACGCTATTTAAATCATTTAAATTGTGGTTTCTACATTACAAAAAAAACGAATTTGGCCTCTTTCATTTTATATAATACTCACGTAGGACAGATACATCGCTTTGCTATATCCATAAAAAGTATTTCAAGACACAAATAATAACAAAATTGTTGTATATCCTTACCTGAAAATAAAGAGAAATACAAGTAATTAGTTTATTTATTTAGGAAAATTGTTTTGAAAGAGAAACTTAGTTTTTAGTTTTTAATAAAAGGAGTTGTAAATTCTCTTATAAGGGCAAAAAAAAAAACACCCACACACACAAGCGTGACTGAAAGGTCTTTGTTAAATTTGAGGGAAAATGTTGCGCAGCAAAATATGCTACAAAACACACATTTATTTCGTCTATTTCCCGGAACTTTCCCCCTTCCCTCAACAAGCGGAAAAACTAACTCAACATGACTCTGATTTCAACACATGGAAAACCAGCAACCATCCACCACCCACCGAAAGCGCCCATTCCTAATTTTTTCCATTCGACACTTGTAATTCACCACAGGCCAAAAAGTAAAGGGCGGGGTTAGCGTGTTAAATTATTTAAAGTTTTCCCCAACAAGATGATGATGGAGCCGCACAGACAGCGGAAAAGCGGGGAAAAGCGAGAGCGTAAAACAAAAGGTACGAGGAAATATGGAAAGAAATATAAAATAAGTGAGTGGAGCAGCACACAAAATAGAAGGAAAATTGGAGGCAAAAACGGGGGGAAAAAGGAAACAGAAAAAAAACGGAAAACAGAAAATAAAGGACGAAGGACGACACACGCAGGCGTGGGTTAGGGATTTTCCAAGTTGGTTTTCCGGGCGACTTTTCACTGCCTTTTTGGACATCGCATCCTTCGTGTCGTCGTTTGTCGGTTTTATGGTCTCGTCTCATCTGCTTTTCCAGCCCATTTTCTCCGCCTCATTGCCACCCACCAGCCCCCACTTTTTCCTCTCCCCTTTCCCCACTTCCTTGCTTCGCCATGCTTTTTGGTGGTTGGTTAACAATTTTTCTTCAGCTGAATATTATATCATCTTACTTTCCGTTGGCCAAGCAAAAAAGCAAACAATATAAATAAGTAAAAGGTACACAGAAAATAAATCAAAAACAAAATATTAAATAAAAATAAAGGAAACTAAAGATAATATATAAATAAAAAAGTATGAAAACAAAGGATTTTATTAATATAAATATTAAGGACCAACAAAAACTTTATGAAGAAAATACCAAAAATACCACCAATAAAAACGTTGAACAAATTTATAATTCAATGTACTTTTGGCCTTGAAGAAGCAGGTCACGCGATTAAAGTAAAAATAAATCGAAAGAAAAACAATAAAAACAAATATTTAATATTTAATATATTACTTTTAAATAATAATTCCCGCAGGCATTAACATGAACTATAGTCCCAGTTAAATAAGCAATTAATGCACAACCGTTGAGTCTTATTTCATGTTTTTCCCCCTACATTCTATGTCAATTATCACCACACGGTTCCTGGCCCACGCGGCGTATGAATTACTTATTAAGTATACGCCTAGTAAGCCCCCGCAGCTAATGTACTTATTAGAAGAAATTCAAATTAAAGATGGGAAATATGGTGAAAAAATATTAAAGGGACAGAAGAATGAGAATTAACTAAATTACAGAAGTTCTGTAGTTTATACAAAAATTAAGACAGTATTTCTCTCTTCCTAATTACATGATTTCCTTTTGTGGGTCACCTTGTTTAATATTTAATTACCATTTGCGTGTGTCAAAAAAATCGAAGTGCAAATGTCAAAAGGACAGTAGTCGCCACTTTCATTTCGCAAAATGTACATTAAAAATGTAACAAAGAAATCAATTAGTTGTAGATCTAAATAGAGTGCACTTATATAGTTATATCACGCGAATCAAACATATTATATTTGACTTGATTTATTTATTCAGCTTATAAGCAAAGTTGCAAAGTGTAAAAACCAAAAGAAATCGCAAAAATCCAGCCCAACCCAAGTGTAATTCCAATTCAAAGGTTAAAACACTAAACTTATCTACAATTTGTTTGCCCAGCAATTATTTCACTTTCGAACTTAACTCGAGTGCAAAGTGAATTTTGAACTTTAAGCCAGGAGTGGAATTTGGAAGTCGATTTGGGAATTACACTTTGACTTTGTGCATTATTTATTTACCCCTCTCTTTGGGCAATCACAAATAATACAAAAAACCTGAATAAATCGATGTGGAGCCATGTTCTTCGTCGCTATATATAGATATCTTTTTTCTATATATAGCAACCATATAGAACAGTTGTTGCTAGGGCCTAAAGTTGTTCTGTTGCTCTGTAAAATGGGCGAATGCCAATAAAAAATATCAAACGAACAGGGACAGGTATATGCGGAGCAAGAGATGCAGAGACAGGGAGAGAGGGAGGGAGAGAGAGGTAAAAACTGAAAAACTTGAGTAGTTTCGCAACTTTGTCATCGCAATTCACTTCACTTTAAATGGAATGGAATTTTTAAAACTAAGTAAGCAAGTTGAAAAGGAGCAAAAAAAAAGAAATAAAAGAAACGGGAGGCAACAAATGTCCAAGTTTTAAGTATTTAAGGTTTTTATGTCCTCTACACAGATAATAAAAAAACTTTAAAAATGTGAAGTGCTTATTTAGTATCTTCACTGTTATCTAGTATTTTTTTAGTATTTTACAAAATATTTATTTTTTTAATAAAGAAACCTTTAAAAAAATCCTCAATTAGTGGTAACAAAAAGCCACCTGATATCAATTTACGAATTGTGCTGGGAATGGGCGTGGAGATTTTAACAAGAAATCGATGAAAACAAATTACATTTCGTTTTTATCAGTATTTTTTTTTGTTCGTTTTGGTGTAAAATGCAATTTGTACTTTGTTTTTGATATTTTTGTTTTTTGTTGTGGGGTGCAAGAGTTTTATTCGATTTGTTTCGGTTTTCGGATTTCGGTTGTTTTTATACCCTTGCAGAGGGTATTATGATTTCAGTCAGAAGTTTGCAACGCAGTGAAGGAGACGTTTCCGACCCCATAAAGTATATATATTCTTGATCAGCATCACAAGACGAGTCGATCTAGCCATGTCCGTCTGTCCGTCTGTCCGTCTGTCCGTCCGTCTGTCCGTCTGTCCGTCTGTCCGTCTGTCCGTCTGTCTGTTTCTACGCAAACTAGTCTCTCAGTTTTTGAGCTATCAGGACGAAACTTTCCCAAAAGTCTTCTTTCTATTGCAGGTAGTATATATGTCGGAGCCGACCGGATCGGACAACTATATCTTATAGCTCCCAAAGGAACAATCGGAAAAAAAAAACTTTAAAAAATTCTAGCTTCGGTGTTTTTTGAAATATTACCTTCTACTTTTGGGGATGCTATTTTTTAAATATATCTGAATTTCGAATTAATTATTTAAAAAATCGGACTACTATATCATATAGCTGCCATAGGAACGATCGGGAAATTAATGGAAAAGTAATAGGAAATAAATTCTAGCTTCTTTGGATTTTATTGTATTATCTTCTACTCTAGGATATGACACTTTTTAAATATTTCCGAATTTCAATTTTAATTTAATCAAAATCGGACGACTATATCATATAGCTGCCATAGGAACGATCGGAAAATTAATGGAAAAGTAATAGGAAATAAATTCTAGCTTCTTTGGTTTTTATTGTATTATCTTCTACTCTAGGATATGACTCTTTTTAAATATTTTCGAATTTCAATTTTAATTTGATCAAAATCGGACGACTATATCATATAGCTGCCATAGGAACGATCGGAAAATTAATGAGAAATATTAGAAAATTGAACATTTTTGCGATTTGTTAATTAATAGGAATGATCTGCAAGGGTATATAAGCTTCGGCTGGCCGAAGCTAGCTTCCTTTCTTGTTGTGTTTTGTTGTTGGTCATTGATTGCAATGGCAGCAGCTACAAAAACAACAACAACAACGATCTCTTTAGAGAGGCAATTGCAATAATGTACACAAGTGTGTCTGTATGTAAATTGCTTTGTTTATGGGCCAAGCGAACAAAGCAAAAACGAACAAATCGGCAACAGAGAAGTATATAAATATATATGTATGTATAGTGTATATGTTTATATTGTTGTATGTAGATGCCTCCGATTGCATAAATACGAATTTCAATTGAAAGTCGTTCAAGTGCAAAATAAGCGAAAAGAAACTACAAAATAAAAAGCAATTTTAATAATGATAAAGAAGAGAAAATGGAATTGAAGAATCCAAAATGATTTATTTATTTCAAAAATATTCCAAAACTATTAAAAATATTCCAAAACTATTTACAAATATTCCAAATATTAAAAAAATATTACTGAAATCTGAATCTACCTTGAGTTTCACGCAACCTACCTCTTTTGAGAATTCAATTTGATCAAAGTCTTCGTTAATGTGGCGTAAAAGTGAGATGCAAAGATCAGCGATATATAAGTGTACAAGTAGTCACAATGCCTATGCCTGTATATAGTCATGATTTCTCTGTTTGCTCACTTTTGATGGCGTGCAAACTGCAGCGAAATGTAAACAAAAATGCGAAATGAAAATGGCAACGGCAACAGAGCAAGCAGCAAAGAATAAATGCAATTTTGTAAGATGAAAATGTTGGCGAAAATCTTTAGTGATCGGTTTTGCAGAGGAAATCTTCTAAAATTTGTTCTCAGTAACATTCGAATTTAAGGGGAATTTTTATCAGCGGAATTTCCCAATAACCTCTCTCCATAATAATATTCAATATAAAAGACCCTTATCAGTTTAGATTTTCCCTCGCCATCATTGCAGTTTGAGTGTGATTTTTTCTTTCTCTCTGCACATGTGTTTTAGATCTTTTTTTGTTTTTAATGGAAACTTCGATTCATTGAACTGCACTTACATGGGTGTATAAATATATATACATATATATATATATGTATGTATACTTATATAGAGGGGGGAATTCAGGGGGACGCGTTGGGAGTAGGGGGAAAAACCAGTTTTCCGTCTCAGTTTTCCGTCTCTCGGCTTCAGTTGAGTTCCAATTGCAATCGCAATCGCAATTCCACAATTGTCAACTGCCTTTCTCGACGATTTCTTTGGATTTGAATGCAACCGATATAGACACACAAATGCCTACATACATATATACATATATTTGTATGTATATATTAGGCGAACAGATAAACACATCTGAAAGATACACAGACAATGGGAACCAGATTTACACTGCTTAAAAAATATATTTTCCCCCCGTGCTAAAAATTATTTCAATAGTTCAGTTGCCTTGGTTATTTGCATTTCTCATTATTTCATTATCTTTGAATCGTTCAATTACAAAAATAAAAGCATTTATATTGACGTGAAACAATTACAAAAGTCAACAAATTAAAATAAATAAACCCATAGGTAAATATATACAAATCAACAGTGATAAGGAAAAAATCAACAAAAAGGGGGAGAAAGAAACGGAAAATGGAAGGTAGTGATAGTGATCGTGGCGAAAGCAGATTGTGTGGCAATGAATGAATGTGAATTCTAATGCCACGTTTCAAATCGTTTGATTAACATCTGCATTGTCTTTCCCATGTGATTGAAGAATTAGTCTAATAATTATTTTATTTCATTTTGAAACTATAAACATTTTGTTGAATCGATTGTTGGAACTAACAGTAACCCATTCATATGCCTAAGCAATTTATTCTGCACTCTTATATATTTTTATAGTTCATTATTTTTGATTAATTTTTTTTTAAATCAGTTTTTAAGAGAAAATGAAGTCGCATATTTCTTAGTATACTGGCATATTAAATTATTTTAAATTATAATCTTTCTAACTCCCAAAAACTAGCTTAAAAAATTCGGATATTGAAATATATTATTTATATTAAAAATAATTTAAGTAACTTTCCTATTTCACTTTATTTTGACTATTTTTAAAAGTTTTCCCCGTTTTTTTAAGCTCTTATAATATTAATTTTATAAATTAGGAACTTGTAAGCCCGAAACTCTTATACGCGCTACCGTTCCAATTTGCACCCGCTCTCTTTCTCTCTCTCTCTCTCGCAAGTCTAATTGGAAATTGTGACTAGTTGGGAATTGTTCGCTGGCCGCCTTCTCAATGATAATCCAATTAAATAACAACAGTTATAGATTTACGACAGTGTGTGTGTGTGGTGTGGGGGAGGGGGGGTATATAGACGCTATCTCCCTCGCACCTGCAGGCCGTCAGATACATTCGATGCATCTGTAAATGTATCTGTATCTTTGGGGCAGGGAATCTGTATCTGTAGCTGTAGCCTGTATCTATTTGCAGTCCAAGTGCATTTATAAATCAAATAATCTCTGTGCTGACGTCCGTTTCTGCTTCCAACTTCGATTTCTTCTTCGCCTTTCACGTATTTCATCGCCGTCCCTTCCCCGCAATGACGTCAACGAGATGCGTTGGCTTTTCATTTGTGGGTTGTATAAACCCAAATACAAGAAGTAGCGACCAGAAGCAAACAACAATTCATAATAGATGCACAAGTAGTGGGAGAACCAAGGCGAAAAAGTTGACAAATTAATAAAGGTTGACCAAAATTACCACTCCAAAATTTTCAAACTATTCGTGGCAATCTTTAACGTTTGACCCATTTAAAAACTGAATTGTAATATTTTTAACAAGTAACACACAAAATTCGTTTTTTATAAATTACTTACTTATATATTAATCAAATAGTTTTGCTCGAAAATATACGAAAACTTACCTAAAAAGATAAGAAAATAGAAAACAATTAGTTAGTAATTAATATAAATTATCAAAATTAAATTATCTAAAGTTTCCATGTGATATGAAGGTTTTAATTTATTATCTTATAATAAACCCATTATTTTACCTTAAGATTTGTTTGAGATTTAATAAGATTTGACCGATTTGTCGGGTGGGCTGAAATACTCTCTGTATTGAAAGCTCTTTTAATTTCTTTGTTATTATGCTGAACAGTTTTTGAACAGCAGCTGGTCTTCATTTCTCACTGTAAATGTATATGTATGTATGTGTGTAAAAAGGTGTATGTATTTGCGAGTATTTGGGAGTGAGCTTGCAAAAAGACTAAGAAATGGGATGGAGAACAATATAAAAAAAGCAGGCCCACCGCAATATTGCGAATTATTGGAATAATTGTTAATATTTTTTAAATAGTAAAATAAATAATTTGTTAATTTTTCTTTTGTGAGTAAACTTTTTATTTCCCTCTAAACATTTTTCTCTGCGCATTTTACAGACGAAGCAGGACAAAACAAAGGGCCCGAGTAGTAGAGTTTCAGTCGCATAATTTTTTGGATCTGAAGAAATTAAATGTGTGGTCCCAGTGGTCACAAAAACAAAGTGCCACAGATGCGCCCAAATTACTAGTTATTACTTCAGAGATGTCTAAATACTAAAATATAGAAGACACCAATTTTTTTCCAATATTTATAAAAAAAAGAAATTTTAAGAAAGTCAATGTAAATTTTAAACTCTACAATTAAGATAATAAGCTTTTCAGTTTTCTTTTATAATTTTGTTGTTGACCACTGGTGTCGTGAATCATGTAAATCCGAGGGTCTGTCTTTTATGGGTTCCATTCTCCGCCGTTTCTTTGGGAAAAAAACTTACACAAAAGTTCAGCAAAGCAAATTACGTAGTTGATTTCCCTGCGTTCGACAGCAAATTTTAATAATAACAATACAACTACGCATAAAGTGAGCAAACAGAAAACTGACGCAATACACAAAGTCCACAAAAGACAACGGTACACTGAGAGAAATACGAAACTTTTATGAGAAAATAATATTTATCTAACATATACATTTAGAAGTTCCTTAACCCATAAGAAAAATCCATCCACTTCTTATTCACATTTTCTATTTGATATTGAACTATTTTTTTCACATCTTACATTTTTTTCTCTCAGTGCAATTGAACAAATACACCCCAGGTCAGAAAGATGCTGGAGTTTTAGAAGATGGGGCATAAATGGAACAGTTGCCGCATCGTATCAGTCGGAGATTTTCTTTCTACCACCTTTTCGTCGTGACGCATTAAGTAACTGAATAAAGTGGAGGAGGAGGTAACTGTGGGTAAAACGGAGGGGGGATAAATGTCGCTTGAACAGGTACAGGAAAAATACAAGAACTAATACTTTCAGACAAGAAAATGAATTTGGTTGGTTCAACCATTTATAAAATAATAAAATAGTTTTTAGTAGTTACAACTAACATTTTTTATTTATTTTATTTTTTTCATCCAATCTCACTTGAACCCGAACCCAATTGTCGTATTCACCGCATATCCTTTAACCCTGCAAAAGGGTTCTTTCCTTTCTTCTTGCAGAGGGAGGATTAAATAAAAGAGTGGCCCCTGTGTAGGTTCCGTTCCCCCGAATGCCAGGCATATAAATATGGTCTATGTATTCCGCATTGTCTCGCCACTTTGTATATAAGCATATTTATGTATGTACCCATATTTGTATCTCAACTCGACAATTGGCCGTTAGTTGTGGGCTGGAACAGAGCAAAAAAAAAAACAAAAACAGATTCTCCATATACACACAAAACAAAATAATATCATTTTGTGTGTACGTGCACCTCAGACGAGGTCAAATTCACACGGAATGTTTGTCGAACTAGGGAGGAAAAATGAAATGAGTGCCTAAATTGCTTATAGTGGGAGTTTGCACCCAATAAATTTTGGACGATATAGGGGATTATATATTTAACCATTATTAACTAAACCCAGTATATTTTTGGTATTAGTTTGTGTTATTGAAAAATTAAAGAAGGGAAGGCAAAGTTTTATTAAGGGAAGAGGTTAGGTATACTCGAGAATAGTTATAATAAAAAATGAAAATATACAGCATTTTTTTGTAATTTCTAAAATGTTATAATCGTGTCGCAACATGTTCCAGCCTTTTCCTTGCCCTGTCGACATTACCTCAATGTCATTTCTATCAATGGACTAGAAGTTTCTGAAAACGACGACTATTTGGATATGGGGTTGGGAATTGGCAAAAGGGATGGGGGAAAAACCACGTGGACTTGTGGAAGGAAATCAACAACGCAGAAGAAATTGATTAAAATGCGCAGTATTGTGTTATTATTTAGTTTATTTTTTTTTTGATTGGAAAGTTGAACTGGAAATAAGAACCCTGTCTCGTTTAAGGCGTAATTAACATGTTCCAGGGCGAAAGGAAAGAAAAGAGATGACAGGACGGCGACAGAAAGAGATATTGGATGTGTAGAGAAAATGTAATATATTTTGCCCTTTTTCGGGGTTGCAAATTTCACACGATTCTTTTCAGAGTTCTAAGGGCTCAAACAAAAGCGGAATCGTTCATTAAATTATCTTCAATGCACACACACAGACCGCAACGAAAAAAAACACCGATACAGATGAAGATGAGAAACACAGATACGTTTTGTATCTAGATACTGACGTAGAATTTCCGTTTGGGCTCTTTTTAAATTTCCATAATGCTCCATGACGTTTCTCTGAATTTCCCCAGTTCTCTTGGCAGGCAGGTGATAAGCATTCTCCACTTTTCCATACAACAAAAAGACTTATTTGGAAATTTCTCAGATTTAAATTTAATAAACTCGCATTGGATATTTGTATTGCTTGAGTAAGCAAGAACACAAAAATCCAAAAAGTATTTTTTGCTTTACAGGAAAATGCAGAATTTCCATCAAACCAAAAATATGATAAAATAAATCAAATTTTTACACCATCAGTATCAATTTCAATTTACCTAAAATCTTGGTATGCCAACAGACCACAAGATTTATGCTAACAAAAAAAGATAACCAATCTCTGCACCGAAAATACAAACCATTTTGAGTGGATGTGCAATCTTTCAGCAAAACAAATAGTGTAAAATAAAAACGCAACGAAAAAAATGTATTGCGAAAGCTTACTGAATATACACACACCGAATAAAACTGAACTGAATCATATCGAAAAACATCGGCAAGCAGTTCAGAGAGGTAGTATATATATATAAGGGGTTCGGCTTCTATTCCCCCTAACCATTTCACACATTATATGGAGAGTGAAAAAAATAAATGCAACCAAAATGACGCATTAGTTTGGCTAAATGAACAACAATAAAAGCGATATGGATCGAAACCTATACAATGGCGTATAGAATAATAGTAATAGATTTAAACAAATGTTTTGTTTATTTTTTAATTTTCCCCAGGGATACAATTATTAATTTACGAATGAAAATAAAACCTAGAAGAAAATAGAAGTTATAAGCTTTTTAAAAAATATCGCAAGCCTTATTATTTCGACCGAATGTGTTTATGAAAGCCCCCGAATACGACGTATAATATACTCTAAGAGGCCACAGAGGCGATGTATTGACATTGACATTGAAATGCATTTTTCTGTGTGAATTTATTTGTGCTACCTCCACAATTTTGCACTATATAAATAGCCATAAGGGTTATACAAATGGCCAGAGAGATAGATATACACATATATCGAAATTGTAATTACATGCGAGGGGTAGATGATAAACGAGTCCTTTGGCGATTTGCCTGATCGAACATGAGGAAAACTATATTACCGATGGGGTTGGTTTTTCGGTGACTCATTTCACGGTCTCACCTTATGATTATTATAACCTTATGCGATTGCCATCCAGTGTGTTTCATCATTATGATGATGAACTCAGTCAAATGATATTTCCTCATTTCCAACACAAGTTGAACTTTAGATTAGCCAGATTAGTGAGTAATGGCGAAAGATCAACAAAAGTATGTGATATAGGTATATATCGTACATAGTTGGGTGGAGATAAGATCAGATAAGGAAATTGTGGCTAAAATTATTTATCGTGTTGGAAAAATGTAAAAGAGAGCCTATGACAATGATTGTAGTCCTTAGAAACTATTACTTTTATTCTTTTTTCCATCTATTGTATTAATATTATCTTTCGAGAATTATCTATCTATTAATATAAATATTTTAGATATATTTATAGGTTATTTTCTTTATAACTTAAACTTAAACAATTCGTAACCATTTGTTGATGAAACTTGAGAAACTTACATAAAAATCTTTATAAAATAAATAATAAACATCGTCCTCGAGATTGTTGTTGTTATTCAGTATTTGTTGTTGTAACTGCTGGTTGCTGCTGTTGTTGTTGTTATTATTATTATTGTTGTAACTATATTGATAACTGTTGTGACAACTATTACTGCTATTATTGTTGTTATTTATTTGATTGTTACACACTAGCAAATGTTGTTGTTGTTGCTGCTGCTGTTGTTGCTGTGGCAATAATAAAAGTTGTTGTTGTTGCTGCTGCTGTTGCACTTGCAATATATGCTGTTGTTGATGTTGCTGCTGTTGTTGTGGTTGTTGTTGTTGGTGGTGGTGAAGATGGTGATGATGGAAATGTTGTTGATAGCTGGGCGCCTGCAATTGCCAATTTTGCATTGCACACACATGTAGATAAAACCGCTACACATAAATATATCTATATTTGCAACTTTTGTGTATTATATCTTTTTTTTTTAATTTTTAGGTAACTGCCTGCGAGAAAAATGCACAAGAAAAAAAAATTAGCGCACACAATAAAGGTTATTATTATTTTTATTTTATTTAGATGTTTTCTTATTTTTTTGGTTAGTTAATATTAATTTATTTTTGCACTCACTTTTACATTTTATTATTTATAACATTGTATAATCTTTTCATTCTTTAATTAGTTAGAGCTTATTTCATTTTTGTACATATTCATTTATTCTTGCCTCTCATTTATTTTTGTTGCCTCTTCTTACTTAATATTTTATTGACTTCATTTTGTCTTTATTTGCTTATTTCGATTTTCGCTTCTTATTGTTTCTGGTTTTATTTATTTTTTTTTTGCTTATTTAAACTTGAAATGAGCTCAAGGTAAAAAATTTGTATCAACGACCGCAGTGACGTTAACGTTAACGTCGACGGCGACAGCGACGCCGGCAGAAAGACACTTGAAAAAAAAATTGAACAGCTGTTAAAAACTGTTATGCCATATAACAGTTTTGGTTGTTTTGCTCTCAACCGAAATAAGAAGAAGAAACATTGAAAGAACTGATAAGAATCTTGCTATTTTTAAGCTGGGAATTTGTTGGTTTTTTTCTCCTTACTAAGTTAATTAATTTGTGTTTTTTGTTTTGTATATATACATATATATTTTGTAATCTTTTGTCAATGTTGTTGTATATTTATATTTAGCTCGCGCCGCGTGTTTTGTTGTTGTTTTGTTTATTTTGCTTTTTCGACTGAGGAAAAAAAGTAAAACGAAACGAAACGATGACGCTCTCTGTCGACGCCGGCAGAATGCACTCACACAGACACACATACACTGATGAAATGAAACGAGGAGAATACGCAAAAAAGGCATTGAAAGTAAAACAACAAAAATTGTTCGTAGGGCGCAAGCAAATAAAAAAAAAACAACAACAAGAAAGAAACCCTGAGTACATAAGCCTGTATCTGTGTGAGTCCACACACAGATACGCACGCACACACGCAAGTGCAAAAACCGTAGCGAAGGCAATAACAAAAATGTTCTAGCATAACTGTTCTGGTTACCTACCCCCCTACCCCCCTACCAACCTACCCACTACCACCTACCACCCCCTCCCCCTAACCCACTCCTTTACTCTCCACCTTCTCTCCTCTTTTTCTTCGACTTCTCTCATTCTTCTCCTTCCCATTGTTGTTGTTAGGCGGAAATATTGTGTATGCCAAAAAGCAATTGCAATATTTGGACATGGGCGAAAAAGGGGCTGCAAAAGGGGGGGCTAGAAAGGGGGGTCGTGGAAAATGGAGGGGCAAAAGCAAAGGGGGTGCAACTAGGGAGGTTAGGAAAAAATAGTCGCGATAGAGGCCTCTGCAACAATTGCATTCTCTGCATTTTTAAATAATTTTTGTTATATATGTAAGTATGCATTTGTATAGAAATCAATATGACAACTTACAATTCAATTACAAAATATATATAGATTGTTAAAAATATATAAATATATATATTAAATATATAAAAACACTTTCTTTTAAAATATTCTCGAATTTTTTCTAAAATATTTTAATGTATTCTCTTTAAAAAAAATGGGGATAAAGCTCAGGAAAAATTTGTTGGTATTCCTTAAAATATAACTAAAAATCCCTACCAAATATAAACCTTATTTTTGGAATTGCTGGGAATTCATAAACATTCTGTATGTCATGATAGTTTGTTCCAATTACTAATGAAGCGATGATGTTATGTCATAAACGGTGAATGTGTATAAAGGTATGTGGCATTATCGAATTATAATTAATGCCCTCGAAGTGAGTCAACTTTTAGTGATAAATTCCTCATTCTTCTCGACTCTTCTTCCGTTGTCTCATACACATATTTTTCAGATCTTCTCATCGGTTCTTTCTGAGTCAGCAAATGTCGCCATCGAAATGAATCAAGAATCTTAAAAAATCGAAAATGTTTTCGTTTTTCTTTTGAAAATATTGTGGAATGTGCCAAGGTTTGTCCTTGGAAAGTTCTGTCGTAATTATTCATGGCTTTGGGCTTGCTTTAAAAACAGTTTATCCCAAAGGAATTGAGTAAAGAACAAAAATTGTGTCAGTATGGTCACACTAAAAATGTGTTTTCCAAGAGTTTTTAGCTCACAACAAAATGTAAGCTTAATTAAACAACAAATTAGCAACCCCTGAAAGTTTTCCCTTTTGCTGCCTTTCCTCATTTTATTTTTATAAATTAAACGGGCAAACAGAGAAAAAAAATAACAATATAAATGTCAAATGGAATTGGGGAAAACGGGGAGCATGTGCAAATGAGTGCATGAATAAATGATGCATAATGGAATGGGGGGAAATTGAGTGGGAAGCAAAGTGCCGAAGAAGAAAATTTTTTTTCTGCTATAATAATATGAGAAACGGAAAAAATATACGTATATATATATATAAATGTATATAGATATGTGTGTACTTTGTGCTGTGTGTCTGAAAATGAAATGGTAAACTGTAGGCATCTGAGTGGCGACTCAAGCCGACTTCAAGACTTGGTCTCTCGGTTATATCGGTCTGTATATAAGTATGTACCGTATGTCTGTATATATAAACTCTTGTCGGCATGTCTGTCTGTATTCCCCGTATCTGTTTGGCCGCAACAACAGCAACAACAATCGACTTGTGTACATAATGTGTATCTGTATCTAAACAAGCGACAAGAAAAAAAAAGAAAAAAAAGGAGGAGGCGAAGAGCTTCAACCATTGAACCGGTTGAAGTCATATTTGCCACTGTACAAGTCGGGGCCTAAGAAGAAGAAGAACAGCCCAGCTAGCAACACCACTAAAAAAACAAAAAACAGAAAACACCAGAAACACCAACAACTTCAGAGCGATAAGCCTCGAAATCGTTGACAGCCAAAAGTCTACTCATAAATGCGGTGCATATGTACTTACTTTTCTATACATTATATTAATCCAAATCCCTTTTTATAACCACAGGAAAAACCATGGTATAAGCTTTCTAAACCTTAAAACAATCGAATTTGGTAAAACCTCAGAAGACCTTTTTAAGGTTATTCTAAAAATTAACCATTAATTTCTAAATTGTTTCTAAAATTACTAGGATTTAGTTCAAAAAGCTTTTATATGATCTTAACTTCATCTTATGTAGAAAATTACAAAAATTGATTTACTTATTTTATTGAAAATAAAGAAAACATACAAGACTAACTTTCGACTTGAATCAGGAAGCTAAACTGCAAACACTTTCCTTTCTATCTATTAGATAATCGTCTTCAACCATTTTCATATCCCATCTCTGACAACTGGCATTTAGTTCTTGAACAACAACTAAATTGTTAATTAAATAAAGCGACAACACAGTTGTTCTTTGCTTTGACTTTAACACAAAAAAAAAACTGAAAAATTATGTATACACCAGCGAATCGGTGGTTTATGCCTGACATATGTGATATGTATAGTACATGGGTGCGTACGGATATATTGACGCATAAATATATAATGTACACCCCAAATACATGTACATACATATATCTCTATGGGCTTGTGTAGATGTACTCTGAGGCAGCGACAAATTTCGGTTGTTTGGGTTTTATTATTATTTTTTTTTTGTGTCCATCGGTCGCTCGATTAAACCACTCACCCCCCGAAAAACCACACACCATTCTGATAATTTCTCGCTCATTTTGCGCCGAGTTTCGGACTCGACTCGACTTCGAATTCGGTCTCGGGGATTTCAATTCGAGTTCGAGTCTCGCCACGAAGGCAGCCAAAAAAAAAGCCAGAAATAATAATATAATGGAAAAAATATAAAGAGAGACAAAGTCTGCGACAGAGGCAAAAGACCAAGCATTGAATTTAGTTCAAGCACCAACGAATCACACCACCCCTTCTCGTCCCCTTTCTCATCTTTTTGGAAGCCCCTTTTTGCCCCGCCCCCATTTGTGTGTATCCGGAGTTTTGTGTATTAATTCTAATAAGAAGGAAAAAGCATCTGCAGCAGCAGCTTCGAATGAATGCTTTCAGCACAAGGGGTACAGTGGACACTCGACAAGTGATGGTGATCTTAAGAGTTTGAAAAAATCTAGCTCAACATTTAAATTGGGAAATATAAAGCTTAAAAGTTCAAACTCGACTTAAAATCCATTACGATTTCTGCTAGTTTTTGATACTTCTCATAAATATTTATCAATGTTTTAAAACAAATTGAAATAATTTACTTGTTAGTTAACAATGAGTACAAGTTAAGAAATAAAGTTTAAATAAATACAAATTTCTTAATTATTTTTTTTTTGTTAATTTTTATTAGCCAGTGCCCACTGTACAATTGACAGGCCAACTGTGTGTTTGCGGCCTAGCTGACTGTTTGCCTCTTTTTTTTCTCTTGAAGTTGAGTCGTTGCTTTGGTGGCTATCTCGTTGGGTTTTAGCCGTCTTTTTTTCTTATTTATCTTGTTGTTGGCAGACGGTTGACAACAATGCCAATGCACCACCGCCAACAAGTACAGCAATAACAGCAATAACAACAACAACAACAACAAGAGCAACAAGAAGTTGGCCCGAGAGCAAGAGCTACTTGGCCATGTTAATTGCGGGGCAATATCAATTTCTGTGTGTGTATCCATCAGATTCGCGATTCGCGAGATACTTTTTGCGAGTCGAGATCGCCGAACCGTTATCTTTGGCGCCGAGCAACAGCAACAATAAAAATCGGAGAAAAATACGTGATTTGTTCGAGACATGCTTGCCAGATACAAAGATACATAAATACACGCGAGATACAGATACAATTTACATATAAACAATTTTTTTTTCGCAAAAAAAATAGCACAAAGTATACACAAAGCGCACAAGATGATGAAAACGTGGAGGAGGAGGGGTGGGCGATGAAGAAGAAAAATAAAGAAGAGAGGCAGAAAAAAAAGCAAGCAAAGCTTTGAAAAAAAAAAACAAACATTTTTGCTGCCCATTTTTATCGTGAATTTTGCCACTTCTTGGGGATTTTCCTTTCCTAGGCGGGGAAAAAAGGGTTTCCTATTCCTTTTCAATGTACAAATTTATTTCATTTTAATTTCCCCTGTTTTATTTTCCGACCGCCGCAGGGAAAGTGGAAAGCAAATTTTCGTCCTTTGTTGACAGGAAAAACACACAGATTTTCCCTTTTTGCCAACAGCAAACTGTTGTATTCAAATTCGTGAAATATGTTTGAAGATTTTTTGATTAATTCTATTATTATTCCTGTGTGATTGCAGAAATTTTACTTTTAAATTTTTCTTTTCCAAAAAAATGTTTTGTTCGTTTTTATTTCGTATTTAACAAATGCATTGATAAAGTTATTTTTCCTATAAACCTAATTTAACCAAAATATCCATATCTCTGTTCCTTTTATTAAAGGACATTTAAAAATGCCTTCAATATCATTTACAAAAAAAATAGGAAACCTTCAAGGAAATGTGGCCCACATTTCTGATATTTCTACGCTTTTCCCGTCTTTTAGCCATACTATTCAGCCATAATAATATATGGCCCTATATTTATCGCCTATTCCATTTATTTTTCGCTTTGTTTTGCTTTAGTTTTCTTTTCTTGGTATATTTCGATTTGAACTTTTTCGAATATTTCTTTTTGGCTCGCAATGGCAGTATTCACAAAACAACACACATTAACAAAAAAAAATGTAGGCGGTCTCGATGTTTACACTTGTTTGTCTTGCCTTTTTTGTTTTTTATTTTAATTTTTTTTCAATTGTTTAAACAAAATGCACACTGAAAAAAAATAGGCACGTGTTTTTGGGACTTTTGTATGCGGTTTTTGATGTTTTTGTTTGTTTATTTTATATTTATTGCTCTTATTTTGTTTTACCTTCGCTTTTATGTTTATTTTTGGTTATTACTTTTATTTGTTACGGTTTTTTTGCATTGCTTTTGCGATTTTCTGATGGTATATTAATGATATTTGTTGTTGTTTTTTCGTTACCGTTTTGATTTTGATGGCGTTTGAATTGCGACTGAAACCGAAACTGAATTGATGCTGCTCGCCTCTCCCTCTCTCGCTCGCTCTCTGTCTGTGTCTCTGTCTCTCTCTCTCCCTCTCCTCCTCAGCCGACGTCGACTGCGACGCCGGCGTTTGCTTTGCATGCAGCTGAAGGGAGGAGCGAGCGAGAGGGGTGGAGGTGGAGAGGGAGGTGGGCGGTGGGCAGTGAGAGGGGGTGGTCATTGGGTAGGTTCCCATTTTGCCTAGCAGCATATTCAATTTAAACGCACTCTCACACACACCAGCAATCCAACACACACACTAGCGCACAAGTGCAGCGACGTCAACTTAGCTAAAAACTTCGAAATGCGTAAGCTACGTCGACTGCGCTGCCACGCTGACGTCGTGGCCCATTCGCGCACACACATTTTTTTTCGCAATTTTTTTTTGTGTAGGTCCAGGCCAAACAGTTGCGGCCATTAAAATACGACCAAACACAAAATGTTCTAAAATACAAGTTTCTTGACAAAAATTACTATTTAAAACATATTTTACTTTTTAAGACATTTAGGTTTAGAGAATAAATCTTGTCTTGAAGTATATCAACCTGTTGTATTACGCACATTCCATTAAGTCTGTAGTGAACTTTTAGGATTTTTTGTACCTCTTACATAAATAAAAGAAAAAAGGTGATTTAGTAAGGGATCGTCGAATCTCACAATTGGAAAAGTTACATTCAAAAATTGAATCGTTCGTCACCTTACCCTACACTTCCCTACATATATTTTAGAAATTGATATTTTATTATATTAATATTCTTATAATGGTATTATGTAATTGCTATAATTTCAAATTTTTATATTTTCTAATCATCAAATGGATCATATTTTTGTTTACTTTATTTCTACAATTCGTACATCTTTAGACTTTCCTAGCATTTATTAACTGGCATTCTATTTCCTTGGCCTCCGGTGTGCCAGCAGCCTGCCTGCCTGCCATCCTGCACACGTTAACCCTCCAAACACGAGGCTTAACTCACTCATTTCGCATCGTTTTCAGTCAGTTTTCGTCGCCAGGTTCGCGGCCTCATCGTGGTTACTTCACCACCAGGAGGCTCTCCGCCTCCTCACCCGCTCTTAGCACCCCTTTTGGCATCCGTCTTGGCCATATACCCAGATCTCCATCTACATCCACATCCACATCCACTTCCACAACCACCTCATCCATCCATTTGACTCGCTCTTCAGCGAAGAAGCAGAACAAGGTGGCAACAATTGCGTTGCAGCCCAAGGACTGCATAGATACATTCATTCACTTACTCACTCGGCATTCAGACAAAGTCGAAATATCGAAGAGCTGATTACCCTTATAAAGGCTAAAACTCTTGTTTATAAATGGCAAATTACCCTCGGCATGTGTAACAGGTGTTACTCTGCAAAACTAGGTATATTATATTTATTATTTAAAAGATTAAAAATAAATCCAAGGATTCACTTTAAATAAATTTCATCTTTCAAAAGTAATAATAATGATAATAATAATTTTAGCCTTATCACATCTAAAGCCTTGGAAAATACAAAAAATATCCTGAAGCCTTTTAATTTTGATCTTGAAAACTAATATATCTGATTTATGATAATTTATAGGACTTGCCTTAAACATAAGGTAAAGTTGAAGGTCTTCTAATAATACTATACAAGATTTTCTAACTATATATTTACTAATTTAGTTAAATTAATTGTTACATTTCAGTTTTGTGAGTATTATTATTTAGCAAAAATGAAACTGAATTGGAATCAGTAGTAAACCCATGTTCCCCCAAGAGGTAGGGTATGAAATTGGTCTCACAATTAGGAGTTATTAGGTTACCCCAGAGTTTGGAGAGTATGGACCACGGACCACCCGAGATTTCATCATGCCATTCCGTCACTTTCGAGGGTAATCGAAGAAGCAGGCCCACTGTGCTTGTTATAGTTGTTGGTGTTGCTGTTGTTGCTGTTGTTGCTGCTGCTGCTGCTGCTATTTGGCCATCAAGAGCAGAGCGACAGACAGAGAAAAGGGGAGCCCCTGCCCCTGCCCCCAGCCCCCTGCCCCTTGCCCCGTACACAGGACACAAGTCGTCCTTTTTGTCGGCCGAGGTCCGGGTCTCCTCTGCTTTGTTTTAGCCAACAGCCTGTGCCTCTGCTGCCTCTGCTGCCGCTGCTTCTGCTTCTGCTGCTGCTGCTGATGCTGCTTGTCGATGATGAAGTGGCCGACAACGACAACCACGAGACGACGCAACGACAACAGCAGCAACAACAACAGCAGCACGGCAGCAACGTCGTCGCATCGCAATCGCGGCATGCGTCGTTTTATAGATGGGATTGTGTGTATATATCTCGAGACCCCCAAAGTCCCCCTCCTCCACCCTCAACCATCCCAGATATATATACACATAGATCTGTGTGTGTTGTGCGCGGCGCATAATATTCCGCACGCACATACAACAAAAGCAGCAACAAGAAGAACAGCAGGAGCAGCAAGATGTTGCTGCTGCTGCTGCTGCTGTGGCAGCAACATCAACACACGGCAGCAGCAGCAGCAGCAACAACGGCGGCAACAAGCGCACTTTAAGTGTAGCAAAATGGACTGCAAAACTTGTGTACAGTACTCGTGGCATATGTACACAATATACGAGTGCATACATACATACATGACCCTCCCTCCCCCTGCCACCCCCTGCCTTCCCCCTACCTTCCCCCACCCTTCCAATAAATACATACATGTATGTATGTATGCTCTGGGCACATAGACCAAAATCCTAAAGGGGGCGACGTATTGCTCAGATATTCGTAGGCTGCTGTTTCGGCTAATTATAATACCAAGACAGTTCAAAGTCGCCAGATGAAAAGGTGGGGTGGTCTTGTAGGCATATAACTAATGCACATATCCCTGGTATACTTGGGTAGTTTAAAAATATTAGAACAAATCATCTTACTAATTCACAAGAATTAACTAAAAAACTTTAAAAGATCTTTTATCTTAATATATGGCCAAGTTAAGGTAATCATGATGATTTGGTCAAAAGATTTTCGGTATACACTTTATGTAGCACCTGTTTGATATGGAATATACATGCATGTTCCCTGCAGGCTGCACAAAATTTAAAGAAAATATGAGGTGCATGTGTATTTATTATTGGGCAATATACCCAAGGAAGTGCAAAGAGCACGAAAATCGACAAAAAAAAGGGTTACACCAGCCAGCAGCAGAGTGAGACAGATGCAGGCCAGAGGGAGAGGGCAATAGTTGCCAACTGCAGTCAGCCAACAGTAACCAGTTTTGCAATGCTGCTGCTGCAGCAGCAACAGCAGCAACGGCTGCAACATCAACGCACAGCAGCAACATCAAGTCGAACAATCGTCAAATACACAAAATCCACTTTGCAAATCATCAGCAATGGCGCTACGGGTTCCCGGGTAACAAAATCCGGGTCCGGGTCAAACATGGGTGGAGATTAAAGGGGGGGCTGGGGGGTCGAAAGGGGTCTCTCGTCCACATACGCGTGCAACATGCAACTTGAGAGCTTTTCCAGCTCCACATCAGAGACATTTTCCAGTGCGAAAAATGAAAATGCAGCAAGAAAATTCTACCGTGTGTTTTCCATGTTCCAGCCAAAGTACAAAAAAAAATAACACACACACACACACAGTACTAGTAAAAAGGAAAGGAAAACACACAGAAATTATATACACACACACCAACACTACCAACGCCACCACCACGCCCACTTTGCTACGCCCACGCCTCTGCACCGAATAAAATTGCATTGGAAAATCGGCAAAGTCCCCAGAACTGGAAAATGTCTGCAGCTCCTACATATAGATGTGTGTGTGTGTGAGGGGGAATTTTTTTTGAAGGGGGGTAGGTTGAAAGGTAACAACGCCAAAGCTCAAACCGAAAGTAAAGTGAGGTCGAAAAAAAACAAAAGATAGACTACAACTGGCACACACCGAAAAAGCTTAAAAAAAACGAACGAGTAAATGTGTCAGATGATATTGAAAATTCACATAAAAACAGTTGGGATAATTATATTACAAGTTGGAAACAGTACAAATGTAAAGAACTGGTCTATATAATATTTTATACGGGCTTTTTACAACAACAAAATACTTTTAAGATATTATATGAATTTTGCATTAAAAAAACACCCACTTATTAGTTATCCCTTACATAATTAGTTTTCAAACTACAGATTTTTAAAGGTACAATTTTATATGCTCTGCTTAGAGTACCAATACATTGAATAAATAATAACCGAATTTCTATGCCAGTATGCCCTTTACAAAATTGCTTTTTCTTAATACATCTGATGAAAAGGATGCCACTTCCCGGGAAAAAATATTTAATGACTTTATTTGGCCCCAGGACCTGAATATGAATTTTTGATGGGAATATATTCGCAACAACCCTTTATTTAGCGAGTGGCGTGTCATCCAATTGGAATGAGTGTAAAATACCGCCGCCTTCCATTTAATCAGCGAGTGCCATAACAAAAATGATGGGCCCCGAGAGCTTTAATGCCATGATGGGGAAAAAGCAAAGAAATAGGAGGGTAAAAAAGAACGAGGAGAAAAAAATTATAATAGAAATGGAGGAAAAAAATAGGGAAAAAGAAGTAGGAAGAGGAAAATTAAGAGAAAACGTAAAGCTCTCAAAAAATAAGTAAAGCAAAGACAAGAAATATAAATCAAACAAAAAACATAACAACAAACAAAGAAGAAGCGTTAAGTTTGCTCAGAGTTCGCACATCAAACACGCGAACAACTTGCAACAAGTTTGAAGTCGCTGCTAAAAATAAAATCGAAAAACCGAGCAGAAAGAGATTTCCCGATATAGCCCCCCGATTTCCCCGCACCACCTCTCTCTCACCCACCCTTTGCTCTTTCGCTCTCTTCTGCTCTCTCGCAAGAAGCAAAAAAAAAAGAAAAAAATATGTGATACGACAGTGATTACGCGATTTTCCATAATAAATGTTGTGGTAAAGGCGACCTTCCGGTTATGGCAACCACACCAACACAGATACAGCTCACTCGAGACCCGCACACACACACACTCTTACATATACAGGCATCCATGCAAAATGACGAACACGAGCACTTGTTCGGATTGCCGACAACGAAAAATCAACAACAACACGACGACCTTCCTTGCTCTCTTGGTCTCAGTCTGTCTTGCTCTCTCCCTCTCTCTCTACCCAACTGCAGACACTCTCTCTAGCGGAAAATGTCGGTAAACAGTGCAACCGGTTTTGTTTTGTGCCCGCACATGGGAAAAAAGGAAACATCACGATAAGAACAGTGGTACAAAGTCGCAAAAACATAGCATACTTATTGGGGTATTGAGGGAAATGACATAGGCGCTTCTTTCAAAGGATATGTTCACATTGTTAACAGTTTAGGTCAAATTAAATGTTATTTTGAGGGATTCTTTAATTTAGGTTTTAATTTATTATAATAACTCTACATACACTTGCAAAAGAGAAAATGGCATAGAAATTCTTTTTAAAATAGGGTATGTACAAGCAAATACTAGATTTTTTAATTTTTTTCTTTTGGAATGTTGTTTATTAAACTGTTATCTTTTATTTTCATTTTTCACCCTAAAACACCCTATATTATATATTTATAAATAAGGCAATCAAACAAATGATTAAAAGAAATTGGTACCATTTATTTGTTCTTTCTATACAACCCCTTAGAACCCCTTAAATGGATAGCTTTTGGCCCACCGTGCTGTTCCAGCAATGTCGACGCATTTGTTTCGAACGAGAGTCGAAGTCCAAGTCCCCAAAGCTTGACTACCTATCCCCCCACCTCCTTTTTGTTCACCCGTTCCACACCACCCCCTTGAAATGTTGTTGGTGGCCGCCTATGGCTCGTTTTACTAGGCTAATCATGTGTTCTGGTTTTCGGATTTGTGTGAGAGTCTCTGACTTCGCTGCTGTCAGCCCGTGTCTGTGTGAGGTGTTGGTGTGCTGGTGTTAGTGTGGATTGCAGTGGTGTTGGGGCTTTGCTGCCGCCGTGTGTTTGAGCATTCACATTCATTCAACGCTCAACCTCAACGGTTGCGTCGCTTTGGGGGCGCGCGCACATTGAATTCAGTTGAGAGCTTTGCAATTTTGTCGGTCCGTTTTACTTTTCGTTTTTGTTGCTTTTGCCGTTTTTCTCGCCAATTTTTGATACCCATTAATTTGAGAGCGAGGTTAAGGGTGTAATGGAGGTGCTCAAATAACATGACTTCTTAAATATTCTAGTATTTAGAAATATTAGCTCAGAAATGCAAAAATACTGACTTATGAAGCTAGTTGTTTCTGCTTTAAATCTACTTAACTATTATTAGTTAGGGAACTAACAAAAAAAAAATTTAAATAGCCAAATTGTTATTCAAAGTAATTGTAATATTCATTTCTGTTACTTTACTAGATAGATAAGTATTAAATTATAAAAAGAGAATTTTAACGCAAAAGCTAAAAAAAAATATAACAAAGATACCAAAGAGAAAAAAATTCTCAAAAATTACTATAAAAAATTTTAAAATTAAAAGATGGAAAAAGTTTCAAGACCAAACATATAAATTTACCTAATTTTCTAGGTCATAAATAAAACCCACTCCAGGGTATCAACCTATTCGTATCCCCTCGGGTATTTTGATCTGTGTATAGGAAACATTTCACACGCTGCTTTTTGCCAAGCACTTGACTGTTGAGTGGCGGTTGTTGTTGTTGTTGTCGAAAATGTTGGGGTTCGTTGCCGTTGTCGTCGGTATAGCACAGTTGTTGGTGTTGTTGGTGTTATTGTTGCTGTTTCTGTGTGTTCTCCGGGCATAGGTGTAGGTATAGTATAGCCCCATTTGGTATTGCTCTGTTGCCAGTTGCTCGCGTGTGCTGTGTTATCAACTTCAGTTCAGTTGCTGGCTGCAAGGCGCGACGCTTGCACGTCGTCTGTCTGCCAGAAGTCTGCTGCCCGGGATATAATATCGGGTAGATGGCGATGGACGATGGACCGTGGAGGGGGAGGATGGAGGTTGGGGGGACTATACCCACTATACCTCTCACCGGGGTAATCGGTTTGAGTTCATTTTCATTTAAATGGAATTAAATATGGTAAATGATGAAATCAAGGCGGGCGAGTGAGACAGCAGCTGTCGTGTGTGGTGAGGTTTACAAACATATATCCACCCCTACAAACATACATACAGCGGTATAAACATACACCATATTATACACAGAGAGATATAGAGATGTTTTTGTGTGTGGTGAAGGTGAGTGCGACGACCGACCGACCGATGCGAAGAATTCCAATTCCAGACCCAGACCCGTCTGAAATTTTTGCACTCTTTTGAAGAGGCACATTTGTAATCCATATAATAAATAAATAATTTTTCAAGGGGCAGCCGGGCAGGCTTTATGGAGATGGGTATGGTATGGTATGCGCGCGGTAGTATAGTTAGTAACAGAATCTCATCGAAAATCGAGATTCGATATTCGAGGGAAAGAACAGGCGCCCAGAAAATAAAGATAGCAGCCCGCAGCAACGAGAAGGGAGAGCAGCGAGAGCGAGCGGTTGATGTGGTGAGAGCGTCGTAGCGCGGGGAAAACGACGAGAGAGGAGGGCAACAAGACGCAGAGAGTGAGAGCTGGAAAAAAATCGATAAACTTGCCGCTGATAAGCAGACCGAAAAAAAAGACAGAAACAGGGAACAAATTAAAACCAGACAAACAACCACCGCTGAGAATAGAAATAGGAAGCGACGCTCGTCCACCGCACGCTGCCTGCATCCGTGGCGGATACGTGTTTTCTACCTGACGCGCGCGTCTAACCGCCAATTTAACAGGCAAACAGCGAGAGAGCAGGAGAACCGAAGAGCGAAACGTTGACCGCAACGAAACACTCGCCGGTTGTGGGATGTGGGCCAGTGAGCGAGCGAGACGGGTAGAGGCAGAAAAAGAGAGACAGTGTGGGGCAACAGGGTTGCCAACTTTCAATAAATATGTTAAGGGCGGACTTCAAAATTAAATTGCTTTTATATTTTCACCAAATTTATTTTTATGTTTAATTATTTAATTCTATTTTTATTATGAAGAAAAGCATTTTTAGTTTAAGTTTATGAAATGCAAGATTCAAACAGATGTTAGTGCATTTGAAATAAAAACAACTTGCCAACCCTAAAACGTCTTTGCACTCACTCCCACGCTTGCACTCTCAGTCGCTTCCTCTCCCTCTTCCTTCTCTCCCCACTAGCACTGTTATAATTTGCTTGGCAAGTGGTTCCCCCGCTCTCCGGCTCCCACATTCCATCTCTCTTGCTCTCTGACCGGGTTTTGGGTTCCGTTAGGAGTACGACGTAAGCTCTTAATGACAAATGTCGGTGGGGAAAATTAAACTCTTTATGTTTCGCCCGATTCGGTATTTTATTTTGTCGGTTTACAACTAATCTCCGGCACGAAAATCAGCTAATATTTGCCTACACCCGATTTATGAGCGATTTCGCATGGTATTTGTTGTATGTCGCAAATGTGAAACACCGGGTGTTAAGAAATCGACAGCAGGCGAATATCTACCGAAAAATTTCAAAAATTCCACCGAGCAGCGAGTGAAAATAACAAACAAGATGATGATAATGATGGCAAATTTTTAAATGGCAATAATGCAACGCCAAATATTCTCGCCAAATTCGTAATGAGAAATGAGCAACGACGAAAATGTGTGATAATTGTGTGCGGGTAGGAGAAGTCGGAAAATAAATACTCATCAAAAACACGATGGATCTTTGTATAAATCATGTTAATTGGCTTGCCAAAAATGACATATTTGTCATCTGTTATGCGGTTAGCTGGCATTTGTTGTCTTTTCCATAAATCAGACGAGTACAGTGGTAAATCTTTAGAAATTTTACATGACTATTTATAAAATATTTTTCAGTATTTTAATAAACAATTCTTTTATTTTCCAGAGCTTGATTTTTCATGGTTTTTGGCAGGGGATTTTACCGGTTCTAGCCTTCGTCAGTGTACAAAATTGTTCTCAATTTTAATTTAATTTGTAACATTTTTAAAAACATAAAAGTTTATTCAGTGCCCACTGTACAGCACTAGTTTTATGGACTGTGGGAGCCCGAGTCGCGTTAGGCAAATTAGCGCCCCCCAGCGGCCAGTAAAAACAATCGGCTGCCGCTCTTCTGCATGTTGCCGTCTCGCTCTAGCGCCAAGTCTTTAACACAGTGTCTGTGTCGTGTCATTTTTTTTTGGTTAAAGTTTGTTGCGGTTTTACGCTGTTCGCTCTACGTTTTACTTTTACGTTTTGGCGTGTCAGCGCGCCGCACGTTTTGTGAAATTGGATTCGTAGCTGCTGTTAAAAATACCGAAAAAAAGATTATTTAAGAAGAAAAGGAAAAGGCAAGCGCCGCTGCAATGACGCTGCAGTCTACAGAAAGTAACAGGCGCCCAGCGGCGGCAAAAAACGCCAGACAGCAGCTTAAAAAAGAGAGAGCGAGAGATGGAAAAGCAGCGAGTGCGAATAACTCTCTCTCTCTGTGTTTCTTCCCAACTCGCTGGTTCTCTCGCGCATGTTTTGGCTTATGGGAAGAAACTCCGGGGGCGTGAAAGAGATGCACGATACTCTGTCTAATTATTAATTTCTGGCATAGAAATGAATGGGATTTTTGTTGTTGGTGTCTTGATTTCATTTGTAGATTTGCCAGAGCAAACAATAAGATATTTGGGTGATTAGTTTTGAACTAAAAATCAATTGAGTGGTTTTTATTACACTTTGTTAACATTAATTGATTTAAATTCGCGTTAAGTAAAGGCAAACTGAAGGCACTAGTTTAAGAGATTTAAGTTTAATTTAAATTTAATAATTTTGTACATATTTATTTTATAACTTTCTGCTACAAAATACGTTTGACAAAACGCAAAACACAATTTATTACTTAAACATATTTTTAGCCTTACAATTGTCCCCCAAGTAATACAAAAAATTACTTTAATATTTCTTTGAGAATCAGGCTTAAATTACATTTGAAGCCTGAAATCAGGCTTAAATTACATTTAAAGACTGTATATATTTTGTTAAGTGTATTTTTAGAAATGTTTAATTTTATAAACATTTTATAATGTTTAACATAATTTAATTTATTAAGAAGGATTTAAAATTCTATTAAATGGCATTGAAAAGTTTTGTCTATAATTTCTTTAATATTGCTATTATATCAATATTGATATTTAAGATACAAAAAATTATATATTTTTATTGATTAATCGATTGAAATTTATTTTGTCCTTCATAAACAGTGTGTAAGAGTGCTACTTGAGTTTCTTCATATTCAAATTGGTCATAATATCTGCTGGGGCTTTAAATATTTCTATAGGTATAATTTTTCCCAGTTTTCCTCAATGAAAATCCGTCAATTCCTTTTGTATTGCTTTTGAATTGTTTTTTATTTTTGATATAAGCTCACCGATTTTCCGCCAACAATGCAGGTGCGCTGCAATAGGCCCAAATCGCTGGTATTTCGTTTGCTGCGCATTCTTCGGCTGCTGATTTTTCCTCGCTTTTCGGTTTTTTTTGCTTTTCACAATTTTCAACAATTGTACACACACATAACACACAAGCTGGTTTTTCACTTGTAGTTACGAATTTGGAGTATGTATGTATTCGTATTCCTTTCTTGTTTGTTTGAATATTTAATCAGAAAACTAAATGAAGTGCACAGAAAAAAAAGAACGATTTCCCCCCTTAACGGGTGGCGGTAGCAATAACAAATCCCTGGCTAATACTACTTAATTTTCCATTTTTTTTCGCGACTTCTGGGTTCTTGTGCTGATTTTTGGCTTTTTTTACTGCTTTGTTATTTTTCGCTCTCAAAATTCGCGACGCACCGCCGCAGAGATGAAAACCATCACTTCCGGAGGCGCTTCAAGTACTGAGGAATGTAGTAAATACGTGCGTCGGTATTGGTGAGTCTCTCTGTGTGTGTGTGTTGCCCCAACCCGTGTGCCTGTGTGTGTTCGTGAGTGTGCAGCTCTGTCGGCGTCAACAGAGGCGTCAGCAGAACGGCGGCGATAGCAATAGAAAAGAAGCCAAAGCCAAAAGCACAAGAAAGAAAGAAAAAAGCACGCTAAATAAAAGGAAAAGCGGGCGGGGGGCGGTGAAAAATAAGGAAAATGTCGAAGGAGGGTTAAGGCGGAGAAAACGAGGAAAATGGGCGGCCATGAGTGGGGAGAAAAGAGAGGGAAAGGACTCTGTTAATACATTTTGCCAACTTTGGTCACAAAATCAGGTTCTAATGTGGGAATAACGCTGCCCAAACAATGGCGGTCAAAAAAATAGGACTAGAATTAAATTCTCTGGTATTTTGAAATTTTAAATGTACTTATGATTTTTGCCTAAAAGTATGCTCTTGTTTATTTTAGAAAAATTAGCAATTAATATTTTAAATGTCGAAAAAAAAATTCAAATTAATTCAGTTTTAAAAAAAGAATATTTTAAACGATTGCATATAATAGCTGAAAAACATTAATTTATTGATTAATAAAAGTAAAATATAATAATTTATATCATATTAAATATGCATCTATTGTATACAAACACTTTCGAAAGGGGCATTATTCAATTTTAAATATGTTATAATTAAAGCAAGAAGCGATGTTTAAAAAGATTATTGAAAAAACCCTTTCAAAATCCAGAAATATTTTTCAGTACCCAATGAATACTATTGGTTTGGCCCCTGCTGTTTCCAAGTGGTGTATTTTTCTGTGCCCATATTTACAGGCATGTCTCTTGGCAATCCCATCTTTCCATGCTCCTTTCATAGGAAAGTGCCCAGTGTCTGTGTCTGTCTGTCTCTATCTGCAACTCCAGTTTCCTCCCTTTGTTGCTCCTGCTTTTTCCTGAATTTTTCGCCACGCTTTTCTTTGAGGCCCAGACCCATGAAACGAAACCCCCACCACCACCCCATTTATCCGCCCAACTGGTTCTGTCAGTTGCAAGCAAAAACAACTCTGTGACACAGTTTGGAAAGCTGATGTTGCACGTTGCGTGTTGCATGTTGCATGTTGCAGGCGAGCGACAATAATCGAACCGCAATCGAACAGCAGTCAATCAAGATTTGAAGTGTGGATGGGTTTGAGCTAGGTCAGCTTTTAAAACAAAATTAACTAAATATTTATGTAGGTAATTTTAAACTTGCTACGGATCAGGGGTTAAAAGTGACTTTCAATTAGCATTAATTTGACTTGAGACGGAGGTTCGATGTAAGCTGTAATGCTTATCAATTAACTTTTAATTGGGTGACAGATGAACTTTCGTTTTTAGTTTCAAGTTTCAACCTTTTTAATAATAGATCGAAATATATTTGACTCATACATTTTAATAGATAACTTAAAAATAAGAAAAAACCTACGTTATTTGTTAGTACTTTTTACTCAACACTTGTTGGCAGGCAATTATTTTGTATTTGGCCTTAAAGTTCAAGTTAAGTTCCGGTTAATATTAATCATGTTCTTCGAAGCTTCATTACTAACCACAATCTAGAATTTCCCACTTGTTGCTGGACAATTCATTTAGTCAATCATCTTTCTGTATGCACACATACACCCACAGGCTCACACACACACACACACAGAGACTCTCACTAAAACATTGCAAGTAAAAGTAAAATTTGTGTTTTTTTGGTAATTAATATTTACCAGCAGATTTCTGAGTATCATGTAGTCTCCCTTTTTTGTGGGTCTTTTTTTTTTCTTTTTTTTTTTTGGTTTTGTGACTTCCTTTGTCTTAAGGCGGCTTTTCCGCCAATTTCCTGTCCTGCATGTGGGTGTGTCTTTAATGTGTAGGTGTGTGTGGGTGCGGTGTATATCTGTATGTGTGTGTTTGTATGTGTCTTTGGGATACCGTTAACCCGACAACGACAAACGACAGCGAACGGTACCAACTTAAAGTGGCAACAACTTCTGGATGCGAGAAAGCCTTTCTCTCTCTCCAGAGACGCCTCTCCTTCTTCTGCTTCTGCATCTTCTTCTTCTTCACTCTGCCCCTCGATGAGAGAGATGGCAACAGTGGAGGTGCAAGCGAGAGGGGGCTAGCCGTATGATGGCGGTGCGAAAGAGAGGGGTATAATAGCTTCACTGGGTAGTTGCTGAGTTATGGACACACACAAAATAGAATCAGCGCACAATTTTTGGCTCGTGACAACGGTAACGAACGCAAAACCGAAGTGCAACACCTCCCTAAACCCCCTCCTCCCCCCACCGCCACCCATGCAAAATGAAGTGCACGGAAAAAAGGGGTTACAAATGATTGAAAAAGGGTTTAAAGGGTGTTAAACAACGGAAAAAAGAGTGGTTAAAAAAGTGGAGCCCAAAATGTTGTAATAAATGCACTTGAAAATAGAAAAAAAAAATGGGATTCCGAAAAATATTGGAAAGGTTTTCCCATGTGTGAGGGCTTTCCATGTGAGGAAAAAGAAGGAGAGATTGCCTGAAGCTACTGCAACAGCTGACAAAAGGCAAAGGACTAAAAGTGCAGGGAAAATGGGCGGAAAAAGTGGAGGGGTACGAATGGGGATGGAGGAAAATTAAAGAGAAAATGTGAAAGAAAACGGGTGGAAAATACAGTCAGGTTAAGGGCAGGAAAAGTGTGTGGGCAGACTGGCAACCATAAAGGCAGGAAAACAGCAGGAAAAGTAGGAGAAACCAGGAGCAAAATGTTGGTTGAAAAGTGGACTGTCAAACTCAGAGTAAAAGTGGGCGTACAAACAGGGAAAATGTACCATACATTTTCCGACAAAACCCAGCTTAAGGAGCAAGCAGTGAAAACTGCCACAAATTTGGCAACCAAAGCAAAAGACAACCACACCTGTCCACCACGTGTTATGCAAATCAAAACCAAAATGGACATACAAGTTCTGGCGAAGGCAGGTGGTATAAATTCCAGACACAAATGGTCCAAAAATAGACTCCGAAATTGGGGGGAAAAAATTAATGCAAAATTCCCTAAAATTCGTAGGACCAGAAGTAGGAGACTAAACCTCTTAACACATCCCTTTTTCCAAGCACATAATCGTCGGTGTTGAGCTGAGTGTTTAGAGTTCAAGCTAATTCAATTGTCTAGTGCCAAAAATGTTTACAAATTACTAGAAAAATTTGATCACTAACATTTTCGTATTTACTCGGAAATCGGAAATTTAAGTTGAAAAAAACTTTATATTTTGGTAAAAGAATTTGTAGTTTTATTAACATGTATGAACTTTTTGGAAACTGAATTATAATTTCCTAGATTTAACTGTAATTGCATTTGCTTTGAGCAACATAATCACAGTTTTGACATAAATTTAAGACAATATTGAGTTAAAATTGTTGGTGTCCACATATTATATTGTAAATATTAATTAAGCCATGTATTATTAAGGTTGTTTGTATTTATTAAAGACGAATCGATTTATTTATATTCCAGACAATTACGATTACGACAACAAGCACACACTACCGATGTTTATTATTCTTTTGCACTTGCCACTTTCGAGGACATCGAGGACCTGGTACATAAATGGCTATATATTTGCCAATACATGCATATATATATGTAGACATGTACACATGCAGATGGGTAGATGGGTAGATGGGTCCTCAGGTCCAGCAGTTCCAGTGTTGCCGTGATATTAACACAAAGGCAAAACCCAAAAAGCGACGACAAACAAATCCAGCCAACCGAAGTGGAGTTGCGCTCGTCATATCGTCATCGTCATCGTGGCCATCGTGTTAATGGGTTGGCGGCTGCCGAAAATTTTCCACGATTTTCCACCAATCCTCCAACGATTCGCCACCCGGTCACCTCCACTTCCACATCCACATCCCATTCCACTTGCCATTCCACTAGCCATCCCATTCCACATCCATCCCCATACCAATTTTCTCCACCCCATTTTCCGCCTAGAAATTCCTGATTGAGGACCATCGTCGTCGCTTGTTCCTTGAGCTTCTCATGTCCAAAGTGTGTGCTTGTGTATGTGCGTTTCTGTGCAGCGCGCGCATCCTGCACTCATGCAACTCACGCATCCCACACACACACACAAACACACCTTTGCCAGGATATACCCACACAGATATAAAACGAGCCACACACCGATACAAAGATACAAAAGGCCAGAGTGTTCCAACATTTCAATAGTTTGGCTTATACAGTTGTGCTCAAAATAATGGTAGTAGTTAAAAATCTAAACAAATAATATCGAAATTATCGATATTTATCGATATTTATAAATTGCTTAAACCAGAATACGTTCTTTTGAAGCTAGAAAAATATATCGCGCAGGAAAAGTAAAACAAATAAGTGACCTTAAAGATATTTAAAGCAAAAACATCGATAATAATCGTATCTAAAAATTATTATTATTATTATTACTGTTGCTTTAGATTAAAGAAATGTTTGTGATTATGATCAAATAACAAAAACAAAAATGTAATAATACTTATAATCACAATCGATAAATTAAATTTAACTTTCTATGATTTTTATTTATTAATTTTATATTTTATTTCTAGAGTTTGTTAATTACTGCTAATCTTTTGAGCCCAGCTGTTGAAATGCCACACCATGGTGGAGAGTTATGATTTCTGGGTTAGAGCAAATATGAGATGGTGCCGGGTGCCACGCCCCCTTTCCCCATCAAACAATTATGGATACTTCACTTATTAGCCAAACTCTCGATGTGTGTGAGTGTTGCCAATTTGCAGCTTTCTCTCTCTTTCACTCGTTCTCCCTCTTTGGCCATAAAGCCCATCTCCCTCGCACATCGGGGTCTAGAACAAAAGATTTTCGACCAGGAGGAATTATTAGGAGTTAGCCAACATCAACGTGTGCTGACTGGGAATCGAGTGATTATGTGATTCCCCCACGTTTGGTTAAGTTACGTGAGTAATTCCCAATGTTCACCTAAGGGAAGACCAGCAGTTTGAAGTTTGAAAGGGTTAAGGAGTTGGGTGAATGGGTGTTGGTGTCGGGGGCCAAGCCCGAGAATTGGATCACAGACGTTAAGGGTTAAAGCTGTGATATATTTGATGGGCTGGCTATCCTCCTGATTGAAAGACAATGCAGCGGTTAAGACAGGTAATTTGCTCAAGTGCTGGAAACTTAATTCTTGATCTGAATTAATTGCCAATTGAAAAGATAGTAGAGGGTATATGTGTACCTACCAATATAAAATTGACGGGTAAATACGGGTATATTCTAAATAGTTTGTTTTGTTAAATTTTAAAAAAATTCAAATTTATAATTCTTTTTTCTGGCTTATTTAGCTTGAAATTTTTTTTAATCATGTTTGTAATCATATCATTTTAGTAGGTAACATTTAAATCGAGCTTAAAGTGCTTGCTTTTTCAGCGGCTGTGGAATTTTTCTCTCGATTTCATTTGACTGAAAAAATGTTGCAAAATCGCCGATGGACTGCAAGAAGGTTTTGATTTATGTATACCCAAAAACTAAACTAAGCTCCCAGTGGCGGAGGATGGGGGTCAAAGGGGGAAGAGGGGTCTACAAATCAAAGTGGCCCCCAGGGGTGAGGGGGTGGTGTTGGTGGTGGGGGGTCAGGGGCTTATGGGGTAGTAGGGAATTTTCTAGGGCGAGGCATTGCCACCGTCAGCTCGTCATCATGGTTGTTTGGTTGCATTTGGCTAACAAAAAGGGCGGGCGGGGGATTGGAAAATTCCAAGGGGGTTTTTGGGAGGGGGGAGGTTCTGTTTTCACTGTATGTAATAGACACAAAACCGAGGCTCTGAGGCTGTTCGAAAAGCTCTGTGTTGAGTTTTGAGCCCCCTTTTGTTGTTGCAGGTTGCAGATTGTTGGTGTTGCAGGTTGCTAGTTGCTGTTGCTGCGGTTGTTGCTGTTGCAGTTGCAGCAGTTGACTGCTGCCTGGAAGTGGGAAAACTAAACTACAACAGCAACAAAGCATTTTGCTAAATACACACTGGAAATGGCAGTCTCCACTTTCCACCTCCAATCTCTCTAGCTCTCTCTCGCTCTTTGGCTGACGATATCCCCCGTCTCTTTCTGCCGCAGATGCTGCATGTTGCACATTGGAAAACTAAGCCCGCCATGAAAAGTGAGAAGGTGGAAAAATCCCCGAGGGGGGCGTTGAAAAAAGAGCTCTCTTTCCACCAAGTTCTTCTTCTTTTTTTTTAAAACAACAACAAAAGTTGGTCGAAATTTTGGCGAAAAAGGTTTTTTGCCGAGAAAGAAAAGTAGATGGCAATCGCTAATAGAATACGAGAAATGGTAAAAATTTTCTAATGTGTATTTTTTAATATCTTACCACATGGAAAATTAATGGCTTAATTATTCTTTCAGTATTTTATAAACGGAACACGGAAACTCACCTGCAAAAAAAAGAGAAACAAGGAATTAATTAGCCTTCTAATAAACAATGATTTGTACACATAAATAAAACACATATTTTTTATGGTTTGTTAGATAAATGTAAAATAGTTTATGGTAATTATGTAAGTATGAATAAATTAAAATTAATTACGTATTTAAATAAAATTTTGTAACATGAATTACATAAAAGCTTTAAAATGTTCAACAACTTAGTAAAATGTAATAAAAATTCGAGTGAAAATACACAGTTATTTTCTAAAAAATGCAATAAAAGTACAATTATGAAAATGTTAAAGTATTTATAATTAAACCTTAAATTAGAAACAAAACCGATTTTTTAAGAGGCTTTAAAATGTTTTAAAAGATCTTAAAGTATGCTCAAATACTTGTGAGTTATTTATATCATTTTTCAACTACATTAATAGGCAATGTAACTCAACTGACTCAAAAACTATCTGAAAGTTGTAAACCAACTGTGTGGATTGTTTTTTTTTTTGCAATCTTTTTTTTTGTCAGATGAACAATGCGAAACTTTGACTTGGGTGGGGAAGAGAGGGGGCTAGTGTGTGAGTGAGAGGGGCAGAGGTGAGACAGATGACGACGACGACGACGACAGATGGTCAAGAGGAATGTATCTGTATCTGTATCTGCATTTGCGGCTGCTGCCTCCGGTTCGCGCATATGTGTGTTTGCCTGTGTGTATCTACAACATAACACAAATCAAAACTTGGCTGAAACTGCAGGCGGAGGCTGCTGTTGCTGCTGCTGCTGATGGCGATGTTGTTGTTGCTATTGCTGTTGCAGCTTGCCCCATCGACAGCAACAGCAACAACAAAACTTAACTGAACTGAACTGAAGGCTGTGAGGCACATACATAACTAATAGATACATAAAGCCGTATCTTTTGGGTGAATGAACTGTAATGAGAATGTGAACCTAGGCAACAACAACTAGCAACCAGCAACCAGCCAGCAGCAACTAGCAACAGCAACCAGCGATGTCGTCGTCGTCTCAGCCGCAGCAGCAACAACAGCAACTGCAGCAGCAAAAGCAACATCAGCCCCATGGCAAATGTTGAATATCGCGACGCAATTTAAGGTGTTGTTGTTGCTCTTCTTGCTCCTGTTGTTCCTTATGTTGCTGCTGCTATTGCTCCTGTTGTTGCTGCTGCTGTTATTTGTTTGTTATTTGTTTGTTATTGCACTTGATATTTATGCTGTTGTTGTTGCAATTTCAAGTGTTTATTTTTAGCTAATTCATCTCTTGTTGCTGCTGATTTTGCATGTAATTAAGAAGATTATTGTAGCTCTTTATTATATTTTAGTCTCTGATATTGTTGATATTTCTGTTGCCAGTGATCTTCTTGCTATTGTTGCTCTATGGCAACCGAAAAACTGACCGACGCAACACAAACGACAAAACAGGCCAATGACCAACAGCAAAAGGCAACACAAAAATAAAAGGCACCAAAGCAGCAGCAGCCACATCACCAAGAGCAACAGCAACAACATTAGCAACAGCAGCAACATTAGACAACCGTCGACAGGTAAACAGCGCAAACGAATCTAGCTGAAATTAGTGAAGGGTTGCACCTGGTCAAAGATGGAAAAACTGATTTAAAACCTGCCTAGAAGGCAAAGCTTAAAATTTAAACAAATCTTAAACAAAAAATTTGAAATTGAAAAATTATTTTAAAAAATACAAAAGCTAAATTAATCTTGACTAAGATAAACTAACAGAAAATTAAAAATAAGCAAATAAAAAATATTTTAGTACAAAAATTTAAGAAAAATAAAAATAAATGAAAAAATCCTCTCGTTTTACCAGACAGAAAAAAAAATCCTTTAAAAAAAAACGATAAAAAAAGGCGATTCTTAAAATAAAGTCATGATATCTTTAAATTTTTTGGTAAAAACTGTTAATATAAATTGATCATCGTTTAATGACGAACCTTCGAACTTTCTTAACTTAAATGTTCGATAATTTAACTCTCTAACGGTACCGTTAGCGACCTTATATCCAATCTGTTTCCGCCGATCATCAAAGGCCTATTTATGTATGTTTCTATGACTGGCAAAATACTATTTGCATTTTACAACTGGCTTAGCTAAATGGCTTGTTAATTATGGTAGTATTTGGTTCAAACTCTTAAAAATCGTTCTAGAAAAAAACAAGGAAATGCACTAAGGGTTGCCACCGACTGCCAAAAATGCCCGGAAACTTTTCGCAAACCCAAATATTGCAGGCGTGGCACCACACGCCCATATAGGCAAAATACACACACAGCAAGGGACACGAAGAAAGCCCAAAGCAGAGGCAGAAAAATGGGATAAGTAAAGGTGGAGAAAGAGGGATACAGAAAATAGAAAAGGGTTTGAAAGTCAGGAACAGGAAAATATGCGGGGGTTATGAGTTGCCATACTCACTCTCAATTATTTAACATATTGCACAAATGCACGCAACATCAGAAAATGTTGCAAAAAGGGTAGGAAAAAGGCCAAAAGGCAAGGATAATAGAGGCGAGGCGGGTCCTTTCTTATTTCCAGAAGGTGGAGAAGACGGCGGCCAGTTACATTACAAAGTGCAAAAGTTTCACAACAAAATTGAATTTTTAATTTGCTTTGCACACAATGAAAATAAAGGAGGAGAACACAAAGGAAAAGTAGCTAGAGCAAGTTGCAAAACTTTTAAAACATCAAGAACAGATGGTATATAAACATATATTTTACACAAATGCTGATATTGTAAGTCCGAAATTTTGCAAAGCACTCACAACAAATTAAATAAATTAAAAGAAAACAAATTGAGTGAACATGACGTTAAGTTAAAGTGAGTATGGGGAACTTGGGCTAGACTTAAATTTACTTTAATTTTTCGATTTCATGTTGCAAGTTTTACAACCAAAATGACAGAATTACATATTATTAAACGATTTTTAAAGGTAAAAAAGAGCTAATAAAAATGTGGTTAAATACTTTAAATTAATCAAAAATGTGTTTATTACTAAGTATTTAATATTTTTTTTCACAGGAAATTTTTTTTAACAATTTAAGGTCCTTCCAATTTTTGACACATAAAAATAAAGAATATTTCTCTGCGTACTTAAAAAAAAGCTTTTTAATATTCATTACTCATTAACACTTAACATTACTCTCATTACTCTTACCACTTTTAAATTGAATAAGGATCCTGTTCAGTTCAGCAAAATCATTCTTATTTGTTCCTTATTTATTCCAATAGTATGGTCGACACTTCGTCTCAAAATGGAACAATTTACCTCCTTAGAAGTGTTTTCAGCCTTTTATTATTATCAGCTGCGTATCATTATTTGATTAAATTACAACAAAGACAAACACCTATTGAAATGCTTATATTTTCCAAAAGTCTGAATTAAACTGCCCAAAATAAGTTAACCTATTTTTCCAAGCCCTTCTTAAAATTGAAAAGCAACCCAATAAGTATGCTCCAAAAAGGAAGCCACCAAATCAGGGAAAGCTTGTCGCGGAAAAGTGAAAGAAGGAAATGCGATTGAGGGAAAACTAACAGAAAGCTGAGCTGCCGATACATGGCGGCGGGTGGTGCAGAGTGGTGTACAGTGTACACTGCACAGGATGGATACACACCAAAGCCCAAAGGAGGCATAGATGTGCTGCTCTATGTACCAGAAACGCCGCCGCAACCAGATGCGGATACATACGTATGTATATGCATCCCGCTATCCGTGCTATCCATGCTATCCGTATATCTGCATCTGCATCCGCATCTGGAGCCGAGAGCAGTCTGTATCTGTATCTGTATATCTGCATCTGTAGTGTTGTAGTCGCGCCACAAAAAGCAGGGGGGAAAGAGAAATCCAAGGGGGGCGAAAGCGGGGCTTATAACTATGTGCAAAGTGCCGGGGAAATGGGATAGCCAGCCGAATGTAGCCTGTAGCCTCTGCTGCTTTTGCCTGGGCCCGAATGTTTCGATGGTTTTGGACCCCGCACCTATGAGTCCCCCCGCTTTGCACCACCCAATCCATTCTAACCCCCCGCCCCCTATACCCATCCTAAGTTCTCTGTGCTCTCAAAACTAACTGGTTGCCACTGGAGGCATCCGGCTGAAATGCGTCGAGCTGCGTTGCCATGCAGCCGGCGAACCACCGAGGCACTAAACCACCCAGCCACAGAGCCACCCACCCACTGAACCAAACACCATTCACCACCCACCGAGGAGCCCACTGAACCACCCACGCACACACACATTCAGGATACAGGAGCAGGACACTCGTAGATGAGCGCGTGGGTTGACACAGAGGCCAAGAGCTTTGATAAAAACACTGGTACAAAAGTACAAATACAGTGAAACTTGCATAAATCAAAATCACTATAAATAAAATATTCTTTAAGTTGTACAATTGGTTGTATGAAATCTAAAATATAAAAACCGAACAAGGTAAAGAATATTTTAAACTCAATGTTTGTTATGGGGGGAAAAGTGTCTAACCATTTTCAATCAATTATATCTCCTAACTCAAGGCGAATCTTAATATAATTCGATTACTGTACTGTAGGTAATTATAAATCAATACTTTTCCCAATATTTAATCTTGTGTCTAAGGCTTACACCATACAAAAGCTATTAACAATTTAAACAACTTAAAATTTAAACAACTTAAATTTCCATAGTATCAATAAATTGTAAAATTGTTAAGGGCACTAATATAAACCATTAAAACTAATAATAATCGATTTAACATTAATTTAACATTATTATTAAATAAAAAGCCATATTAAATAAAACCCAGTTGTTAAAACTTTACCCTTGGTATTAAATTGTAAAATTGTTAGTGCCCTAGATAAACCTCTAACTATGATAACATTGATTTAACATTAATATAAAATTTATATTTAATTATTTAATATTTAATAAACATATATTTTCCACTGCAGTGTAGGTCAAGATGCAATACAAACAGATGTACGAAAAAAAGGAAGGAGATGGAATGCTTAAGCTTTATAAAAACGAAACTATCATATTGTCATGTTCTTTCTTTTATGATTGTTGATTTTCCCTTGACCAGTACCAGTATAACACTTACATGCGCTCCACAACTAAAATGTCTGCATAACAATGATAACCATTTAGCAATAAATACTCCCCGAAAACCGCAACGAAACCCCTTGAAATCCCCTCGCAGCACCACAGTGAAGCCTCGCTGAGGCGTCCAGCCCTAATCCGCTAATTTTCAATTGCCAAATCCATGCGAAAATCGTAATCTCCGTGCTGCGAATATGGCGAATATACGTATACGGATGGATGTGCGATTGTGCCGTTGGGGGGTTTTATGACTGGCAAATGTTGGGCAAACACTGAAGAGACCACAGAGTTATACATACAGAATGGGTGACAGGCGGCGAGGGGGGTTAATGAAGTTTCCACAGTGTTCAAGAAAGTCATAAGTTCATTTTTTTTAGACGTTAAAAATTCTTTTTGATAAGCTTAAGATAAACAAATAACCTGTTTGAGTGATTAATATTGGATATAAAATAATAGAAATTTAAAAAATAACACAGTTCCAGTCGCGAGAAAGAAAAAAAAAATTAATCTCAAGCTTTTTTAAAAATAATACTTTAACATTTTAAAAAAACATATTTAAGATGTTTGTAATATTATTTAATTTAAAATTTAAAGAATCTTTAATAATAAACAAACTTATACTACAGTTGAATGATAGGTTTCAATGAGTAAATAAATATTTCAAAAATTAATTATAATTATACAAGTTTAAAAACCACCCTCGCCTCATTATAAATGTGTGCTTTTGAGAGTGTGCACACACATGCATATGGGTGTGTGTGTGTGTGCGTACATCCTTTATAAGCAAACAAAATGCAATTATATAAATATGTATAATGCGCTGGCCAACGATTCTCATTATACAAAGGCCACACTTACACACACACACGCTTGAAATTATGGCACTACGAGTGTGTGTAAGTGTGTGTGTGTTTGCGTTGAGCTGCATATACATACTTAACGCATATTATATTAGTTCCTGGTCTATATGCCAGCGCCCCCCGATTTATGTATATATAATATATATACATATAGCTCATATTATTGCAGCCACTTCTAAGCTGGTCGCAAATGCGTTTCCACTTCTCCTCGCCAACCCAAAAATGCAAATTAACCAAATTAAAAAGTCAAATATGTTTCGCAAAAGGTACAACAAATTACACGGGAATTTAAGTGCCACATTAGGCATATTAATTAAGTGCTACTTAAACGGTATAAGTAGGGGGATAGAACTAATTGTTCTACACACACTTAAGATATTTCAAAATCAAAGTGAATAAATAGAGAAATCTTTTAAAGAAGATTTTTAATGTCTTAAACTCTATAGACTTTTAACTCCCCCCCCTCTACGTATACGTAATATTTTGTAAATAATGGGATGCAATAATTGCGCATACGCCGCGTGTGCAACGAAGATTTTTATTATTATACAGAAGTCTCAGTCTACACCCTCTGCCGGTACTTAAACACATTCCCCCATAAATGTAATTTACCTTTGTGTTTTCCCAGTTGGCACACACGGCGTATGCTTAATATTTATAATACCCATCAAAAGGACGAAAATTAAATAAAATGAAGCCCCACTAGAGGTCGCTTTTCAACGCTTCAAGGCTAACAAATTGTTGCATTTTTTCAACAGCGACACCTATTGGGGTAAGGATGCATTTCCTTTTGTGTGCGGAACAGTTAAATAAATTACAAAAATATAATCAAAAATGGGGAAAAAAACAATGGAAAACAGAAAGGATAACAAAGACGTGTGTGTGTGTGTGTATGGCTGCTGGAAAAATGGCAAAAAAAAATGGGAAAAATAAGGCTAAGGGTGTTATGCGTGGGCAACCCCGCCCCCTTTTTCAACCAACCCACCCACCGCACAGCTAACGCCCACTCGAAGTATATAAAAGCGAAACATGCTGAACATTCTTACATAAGCACGAAGAGGAGTCTCTCAAGGGGGCGTAGGAAAAAAGGGGGGCGGGGGTTTTGCGCACCACCCAAAACCCCAATCAAAAAAGAAAAAGTTTCTTTCAGTGTACGAGTGAGCTGCATACATTAACAACAACAACAAAAGCAATGGCAGCCACCGTAAATATTGAAAAATTCCATATCCGTTGTGATGTCAACTCATACAAACAAAAAAAAAACGACAGATGGCGGCACCTACGAATGTAACCCCCTCCCCATACCACTACCGAGAGCCCCCTCAAAACCCCTCCCCCAAAATACTCTCTATAAAAACCTTCCATACCAACACCCCTCTCTTATCTCCTTTATATCTGCACAAGAAAAAGAGAGAATAAATAAAATAAACCGAGAAAAAATATATATGTATATAGACACACACACACACAAATATATATATGGTATTGTCCTCTAGGGGGCGCCAGTGAGCCGCAGTTGTCGTCGCCTTTTGTGGGCATCAAAAGCCTAAAATCTCCCGAAAATCCCAACCCACTTCTAGGATACATATTTCCCCACGTTTACATCCAACCAAAGCTCGTAAAACAAATTTCACTCAGAACGAAACATTTTTTCCTGATTACAAAATTTCCACAATCGTTTATGTAATACGTAAGTAAGTAAGAACCAAATATTACTAAAGTGAGAGTGCCTAACTTAATTAAAATGCTCAACGATTTATTTTATAATACTTTCATAACTTTATTCCATAAAAGTGCGTGAATAGTAATTCAATTATTAAGTGCCACATTAAATATTCTGATTGCTCAAATGCGTGTAAGTAATTGCTGTCCCTTTTGGTTTGAACAAATAATTGCTTAAATATTCTCAAAATATCCCAAGTTAAGTTGACTGAATAATTGTTTCATTTCTTTTGACATTATGGAAAATGGTCTTGACAATCGTTAAATAAAAAAAAAACAGCATACAGTTAAACCGAGTGAATAAATCGAAATGTAAATTTAAAATTGAATATTTTGATGGCTTATGTGCAGTCTACTGGACATTTTTTTTATTAAAGAAGTAATTGTTTTCAATTTCCACAATAAAGTTAAGTTGAGTGAGTCAGTAGTAAACCACATTTACATAATTGTTTAATTTGATATTTCATGGAATTATGGTGGGTAACAATGTCTCTTTTCTCGTCAGTTTAAAGAGTAAATAGTTTGATATGAGGTGAATAAAAATGGTGTAAATAAAATACGATAGGAATGGCCAAATTGATTTTTTTTTTGCCATCTTTTCAATTTTATTTTTTATAAATTAGTTATTAATTGAATTGATATATTGACCTATTTCTTTAAGGGCCGTTTAGTCCCTTTGTTAAATTTAAATCGTACATATGCGAAATTAGAGTTCAAAACTTCCTTTAAATTAAACAGGCGGAAGAGAAAAAGGCCCTAAATCTCCAATATTCGTACACACTTCCATGGCTTAGAAAAAAGTCAAATCATTTGTAAATTCAACTTCTTTTCACTTAAATTTGACCTACTTTTTAAATTAAATCTTTAGCTGCCAACAGATTTTCATTTCATTTTTCACAGCATTTATTTTCCAATTTTATTTGTTTTCTTTTTCTACTTGTCTTTTTCTTACTCGCTCTCTCTCTCTTAACTTCTGTTAAGTAACAGTCATTTTTGGAGAGACGTGTCGTTTTAACAGCTGAACAAGAGAAAAAAAGCACTTTTTGCATTTTAGGTCAGGTCGCAGTCGCAAAATCTATGCAGCAGCAGCGACGCATGACTAGTTTATTTTGCCTTTTCTCCTCCCCTACTTCGTCTCTTCTTCTTCTACGTCTTTACCCCCTTCTTTCTCCACCGTTTTCCTTTACTAGCCCCTCTTCTTTGGCCTTTTCTTCTGTCGTCGTGAGCTGGCAGCGTATAATTTTCATGGCAAGTTCATTGAACTTGCGAATTTTTTTTCGCATTTTTTTGTACTACTAGTTTTTTTGTGTGGTGTATTTGATTTTTTCATGGGGAGTCCAAGCATTAAGTGGCCGAATAATAATAAGAAGAATAAGCCGAAGCAGATGAAGAAGAGCTAGACAAAAGAGAAATTAGGTTTTCTAGTTGCGCCACTAAAACTTCTTGATTTTGACCACTTTCCTTTTGGCATATCGAATTTATCGGCTTAAGGAAACTAACGGCTATTGAAAAATTATATTTCATTTGTTTAGTATGAAATTTAATATTAATCTTCCCTACATTTGCATAAATTATTTGAATTTAAGTCTTGGAAATATATTACAAATAAATAAAGTATTAAAATCAATTTTTATTAATAACATCTGAAGATTTTCAATTACATCTTCTTAATTTTTTCATTGGGTTTGTGACACTTTCTCTTAATTTTTTTTATCTATCCCTCTTAGTTAATTTTCACTCGCTGTTTGTAAATTTTCCCAACATTTTTCCGACCATTTTCCTCTCTATTTTTGCAGATCTCTTTTGATTTGATGGACTAACCTTAAAGCGGCTCATTTTCCGCTGTTTTACCACGGGCATCTCGGCTGTTTCTCTCCCTTTCTGTCCGCCTCTCTCCGTCTCTTTCGCTCGTTTTGTTTGTTTTTTGCCTGTGCTGTTGCTTTTGTTTTTTGGTTTTCTGCTTTTTTGGCTTTGATTTAGGATTTAAATATGATTTAATTCATTGTTCCACTGCAGTTTTTAATTGATTGTTTAATCTTATTTAATTTTACCGTATTTTCTGTTTGTAGTTTTATGTTTTATTTATTTTGTTATTTAATATTTTGTATTTTATTTTGCTCATTGTTTTGGTGTTTTTGGTTTTTCTTGTTTTTTATTTATGGCTTGTGTTTTCTATTATCTTTTATTTTACATACAGATCTGAGCCGTATTTATTTTAATTATTTTTGATTTTGTGGCACACACTCTTCCGTCTTCAGTGTTTGTTTGTTTTCCCAACTTACTCAGTTTTGGTTTTTATTGTATACTTGTTCTTATAAATTTTGTACACTACCAAACACTGCACATAAAAAAATTCGTTCAAAAAAAATCAAAGAGAAATTGCATTTTCTGCAATGAATTCGGCTCTCCCTCTCTTCCGTTAGCTTTCTTCGCCTCGCACGCTCTCTTGCTCTTTTAGCCGCGCCGATGACAACAACAAGCGGTGATGCGATAACGATAACGATAACGATAACAGCGACTGAAACTCCATTGAGGCGTGAAATGTGCGGAAAAGTGCGCCGCTGGAAAACCGCTTTTCCGGCTCCTCCTCGCTTTTATCAGTCTGTCCGTTTTGTGGCTTATTTCTGCAGTGTTTGCTTTCCTCCTCGTGCAACTTCTTTTGCTCTGCCGGCGTCGCTGCTTTGGCTCTGCTTCTCCTTTTCCTCTTCACGCTGCTGCTGCTGTTGTTGTTTGGGGGCGAAAAATCGGAAAAGACAAACAGGACAACTGCGATAAACGACAACGACAACGAACCGCTTACAACTTTCAACTGCCGGCGCGAACGTCGCCAAAAACGCAGCTTCGTCTTCCTCTGCCTCGGTCGCTGCCTCTGCCGCTGCCGGCGTCGACTGCGGCAGCGACGTCGGCCGAGGCAGCGACATATCGCGAGTGCTGGCCGCCCAAATGTTATTTTTTTTTGTCGTCCCTTTTTTCAGCTTTCCTTGGAAAAATCCTTAACTCTTTTTTTTAAGCTTTCATTAACGCAACTTCTATGTCTGTGATTTACAGACGTGGGCAAATAAACAGGTACTTTCTAAAAATAACATTTTAACAATTATTTTTATTATTTTTGCCGTTTTGTAGTAGTCGATTTAAAACTCTTATTTTATAGTTTTACGTTTTAGAAGTTAAGTTATAAAATCACTTGGAATTAGTTTTCAAATAGTAGAGTTATTTTAATAGGTAATGGGTTTATTGACATTTTTCGGTTTGGTTTTTAGGAAATATCTTTTCGCTAATTTATTTAAAGTACTTATTTTGGGGTAGTCCTTTTAGTTGGTTTTATTAACTACTTCATTTAATTTTTGTTCATATTCAACTCAAATATGTATTTTTATTGCTCAGGTAAGCTATAAAATAATGCTTATTTGGAGTCAGATATGTACCTTGAGATGTTTACTTTCTAAAATATCATCATTGACATTTATAAATGTTTGTTTTTAAAAGTATTTTGATTTCTTTTGAGACACCCAAACAATGGCATTGGTTTATTTATATTAAATTTTCCCCGATGTTTGGCGAATTTAATAAAGTGCTTAGGGGCGATACGATTGGTTTCAGACAAACTTCCGTCATAAATGTTCATAAAAAGGTCGTTAATATTGCCACAACAACAGTGGCGAAATAAACACAATAGTAAACCGATTGACCACAAACAGTAGAGTGTTTGGCACACAAAGACGACAAACATAAAACCACAATAAGCAGACAGGCATGAAAAGAGACAGGGACAAAGTAAGAGGTATAGTTTAATTTATATATTTTTTTTAAAAGATAAATTATTTTACAAAATGTTATTTATAAATGATTTGATTTTTCTAAGAATTTTTTTTATTCCTTTAACTTTCCTGGAAAGGAAAAAACTGGAGGAGCAGTGCAGTCGACGTCGGCAGAGCGAACAGCGCCCGACCTACGACCACATTAAAAGAAAGAGAGAGGAAGAGAGGTGCAAAGCAGGAAGAAAAGCAAAATGGCAAAAAAAAAGAGCGAGAGAGACAGCCGGCGAGACGTCACTGTTAATGCTAACAACATGCGGAAGCGCATTGCACGCTGTTATTTTCGCTTTCTGTGTGCCCCCTGTTAGCGTTATCGTTATCCTGTTATGTTAAGAAATTTTAAAATTATAAAATCAAAGCAGCTGATTTTCTCCCTATGTAAATATTCGTTTACATTGCCATACAGCTGCGGCCACCAGAATAGAAATGCAAATTTAATTTAATATTTCTTTACTAAACAACTTAATAACTATAAATAACAAGGGAATACATATTTTGTCTATATTTAGTGTTAAATTTAAGTAATAAATATATTTTTCTTTATTTGTTATGCTTTATCTGCAAATTCTTCTGTTGCTGTTATCAGCTTTCCTTTTATTTGTGCTTTCATTCCATTACACACGAAGCGAGGGGAAACGTGGCAAAATGCAAAAAGAAAATCCACAGAGCCACCCACCCAAAAAAAAAACACCAAATAGACCAAAAATGGGGGGAATGGGCGAAAAGTGGGTGGTGTATAGGCATTCTGGGTGATTTTCAGGTGGGTGGTGCAAATATGCCTATGTGTGTGTGGTCTCAGTCTTTATGTACTTTTATATACAGCGAGTACTGTGCATTTATGTATTGACAGTATTTCGCTGTGTGTGTGACGAGATGTTGACAACAACAACAACAAGATGAGGGCCATGTGTGCGCTTGTGGTAGTGCTGCGATTAAGTCATACACTTGGCAAAAAAAAAAGAAGTAAAACATAATGTTTAACCGATTTTTACCTTTCATTTCATTTACATTTTTTATTATCTTGGAATCTTAATTTTTAAGCTATAAAATTTGTTTTCTAAAGATCAATTTAAATATCACAAATATATATTGAATATTTTTTTAATATACTATACAGAACTTATATAAAAAAGTTGTGCTAAGAAAGGTAACTTTATTATAAGTTGTAAAAAATTGCTTCCACTTTTTTTAGTGTATTTACCATCAAAGAGCAGCTCAGAAGTGGGTGGAAAATGCGGGGGGTGGGGAGTTGGGAAATGAAGGCTGGGTATAGGCACCCATTCCCTACCACTTACACTCCCATATATACACTCACACACACAGCCTCATCTTTGCATTATCCCCGCAATTTTTCCCATTTTCCTCCCAATTTCCCTCACTTTTCTCGTTCTCCCTTTTGCCAATGCTAATTTATTTTCGCTTTTTCCACATTTTCATACCTTTTCTTGCGCTTCAACAAAGCGGCACAAAGCCAAGAAAGAAGTGCAAAAAAAAAAGAAAACATCAAGGGGAAAGAACTTCGGAAAAGCATCTGCAACAACAACTGCATCTGCATGTGCATCTCGACAAAACAACAAAAGTTCCAAAGTGCAATAACCGTTTGCCATTAACCCTTCGATGGCCCCAGGGGCCAGCCCATTTACAGCCAATCGCCGCGATCTATTCAAAGCCATGCACAGCGAGAAAATTGGGGGCATAATATTTTTCAAAGTTATTAATAACAATTTTTATTAAATACCTTGAAACTCGGAAAGCCAAAATATAACCTTTTATATGGTCTGAAAATATAATTATGCACAGTGGGCAACAGATGTTTATAAACATTTTGATTTGGACTTTTAGTCCAAATTGTGCTTATACAAATTTTTGCACTGTATGTAAAAATTAAATTCTGATTTGTATAGTTTGAAGAAAAAAAAGCCCAAGGATCTATATTCTATAATTTCTAGTATAGACAAAAAGAAATTTAAAGCCTAATAATAATGTACTATAATATTTCTACAAAATTTTTGAGGCATTAAATAAACTATCGCACTTACCCTCACTCCAATAAATCGAGCCTCCAAAAGCTCCTGTTTTCGTGGATTCAGCGAAGTTTGAAATTGATCCATTGCAATATGATTGTTTTTTCCAATGCGAATTTTATTTGTTTATAGATATGATAGTTTTTTCTGAGATTTTGTTTGGTCTTTGAATGTTTTACTTATTTAACATTTTAGGATTGATTTTATGATCGATTGCAAATGTCGGCAATTAATGCGACAAGATTTGTCAGAGCCATAGCAATAAAATAGCAAATTCATCTGAAAAAAATAACAATTTGTAATCGTTATTATTTTATATATATTTATGACACGCACTGCTTTCCTACTATAAAGTCCCTTATCTAAAGACATTTCCCCTTATCAACCGTATTTGGGTTTTATACATAACATTCAAAGCACTTAACAAAAAATTACCAAAAATAAATTGGCAATCGTGTTTCAATGAAAATTTTTCTGTAAATAAATTGCTTGATATAAAGTCTTTGGCCCAACAAAAATCTAAAAATATATTTATATATTGTTTTAAGATTAAGGACATGTGTACTTTGACCTTTGTACCCAATAAAAAGTAAGGAATAGACAGTATAGATTTATAATATATGTTTTAATTTAGTAATTTATTACTATAATTTACTTTGTAATTATCACTTAAAGCATTGGCAACCCTAAAATTGTTAAGCATTAACAACCGTATAAGATGTCAAATCTTTATCTTGCAAATATCGTTTTCAAACAAGAAAATGTTTATTGAATTCAAGCCTTTTATTAGCCAAAAAAAACAGCCGCGCATAAGGGTTAATTTTTCAAGCTGAAATCCCAATAAGATTTTTGTCCGAATCTTCTTCTTCCCCATCTTCTTATTTCTTTTGTTGTTGCGTTGCCTGCGCTTTTGAGATCGTCACACACACACATACTCACGCATACATGCGTACTTTTTATGCTTACAATGTTTTCTGATTTTGATATTTTACCGGTATTTATTTGTTTTTTGTTTTTGCGAGTGTATTTATTTGAATTTACTTTTATTCTTTGCCAATTTGTGTGTGTGTGTGTGTGCGAGATAAAAGCGCCGGCTGAGAAAAAATAAAAGTCACTACAACAATAATAACAATGAGAGACTTTTTCACTCAAGTATCGCTGACTCGCTCGCACTCGCTTCGCTTTTCGTTTTCTTTGCTTTGCTTTGACTTTTTTTTTCTTTCGTTTTTGCACACAACGCTGCGAGGTTAAGTTTGCAAATTCGGGAATTGTGCGATTTCTACGGCTTTTCCGCCCTCGACACTGGATATACAGCAACGAATGGGGCTTACCATACCATATAGTATAGCCAGCCTATATGTTCCGCTTCCGATCGGATCGGATTGTCCCAAACTTTAAAGTTAAAGACATAAACTTGGCGTTTTTGTTGTTTTTTTCTGCGATTTCGATTTGTATTGGAATTTTTGTGGCGTGGCACTGCCGGCACGGCACTCAAGGGTTAAGGGCCAATCGCCATGATCCCTAAATGTGTTTACTTCGGTTTTCCACAGCCGATTTTCGTCTATTTTGTCACAGTAAAAAAATATTCACAATATTCACACGAACGCACACACGCAGAAATGGGCTAAAAATATACTGTAATTTATTATAAAAAAATACCGACTACCGAATGAAAAGACGCCATCTGGCGGGCCGCTTAGTGCGCTTAACATGCACAATTGTGCCTGTTAACGTACAATACACTGAAAAATACCAGAAGAATGTTAAGAAAACGGCGGGGGTGTCGCTGCTAAGCTAGCGAGGACACCCACCTATCGATAAATCTTACCGGTTTTCCGGAATTTTGGAGTTCTTACCAATTCTTTAAATTCTAATTCGCTTTAAAATCTTCGATCATTTTTACTCGTTTATTTAAAAATGGTTACGAATTTCCTAAGTGGGCTTCTGGAACCTAGAAAAAATTACTACCTGATAAATTTGTTTGCATTTTCTGAGCATTTCAGCTCACGCCTGGTTTTAAACATTAGTAATGGCTATTTTATAAGGTAGATTCTTCAGTTTCTTCTACTTTATAAACATAAATCCATGTTTTCAGTTTTTAAAGTATTTGAAAACAGACATATCTATGGCTATATAGATTCCCCTATAGATCAAGAATATATACACGTTATGGTTAAACTTCTGACCAAAATTATAAATACCCTCTGCAAGTTCAATTTTCTAACATTGGCAGAGCAGCGACCGAACTGTTAAAAAAGTGTTGTTAACATAACGTACTTAACATACTCTACATTAACGTAACATTTAATTTAAATTTTATGTTATGTTAATATAAACTATCGATGTATGTATCATCTCATCATTAATCGATATGTTTAAATTTTCCACTAGATCGATATTTTATTCAACAACTATCGAAAAATAAGGAAAAATTAGTACCTTTTTGCGGTATTTACATACTGCAAAAATACCACATCCAATTTTAGGACCATTTGCCATTTACCATTTTTTCGCACCGCTATTCAGTTTCACACTTTCGACCAAATCCATCGGTTTTTATTTGCGGCGGCGGAAAAGAGAAAAGAAACCGAAAGCCACCAACTTATTGTTGTGATCCGATCCTGTTTCCGCAGGCTCCACTATCTCTGTCGCGGCCCCCACTTTTTTGTTCAGTGCATCCAGTGCCACTACACACAGCAACAACAAACGAAGCGTCAGCCCAAAGCGGACACGCAGAACACAGAAAAGGAAAACGAAGTACGCAAAAAGGAGAAAGAGAAGCAGAAGCATTTACAACTACAGCAAAATAAAGTGATTACGCATATTTCGTATGTTCTTGTTGATATCGTTTTTGCCCCGACGAACAATACTTTCTTTTTCCCATACATGCACGAACATTGATTAGCAGCTAGAAAGGAATATAGGGTTTTTGTTTTATAAACAAAATTGTAAAAGCCGCCAAAAGGCGCCGCTGCCGGCGTCGCAGTCGACGCCAAAGAAAGTGCGCGTGTGTGTGTGTGCGAAGCAAAAGGCGAAAAAAACCAAGCCCAAAGTGAAATTTCTCTGCATTTTTGTTGCCTTGTTAAATATTTAAATGTAAACTAAATAAAAGGCATTTAGCTATTGTGCGTGTGTGTGTGTGTGCTTCATTCAGCAAAATAAAGGAGAGAAGGGAGAAGCGAGAGCGGTTGAGAAAGGAAGGGAGGAGAGGAGAGAGCCTTTTATCAACGGCTATCAGCGGAAATATTTGTTGCCGCACCCCGCTTGACCTTATTCTCTCTCGCTCCCTCTCCCTGCCGCATCGCCCTCTCTTTTTGCGGGGTGTGCAAGGTGCAGTCGACGTCGCCGCCCGCATTTTGACTCATACACACACAAATGCCATACACACACGCCCCTCCCCCTCTCTGCCATATTCCCTTTTGGGATCGTTTACCGTATTTGCGGTATTTTCACCAGAAATACTGCAATTATTCAATTAAATAAATGGCAAGCGTGGTATTTTTAAAAATATTTCGTAGGGAGATGCATAATTATTATTAATTATAATTGGTGTTTTTATTTTTTGGGATCATTTTAGCTGAACTTAGCCGTTTGACCACTTTGCGGTATTTTTTAAAAATATTATTATTGTTTATATTATTTTTGTAACCCATTTTAATTCTTTTATATTCTTCTTTAAGTTTCCATAGTTTCTATATTTTTTGTCTACAAAACAATATTTAAGCCCAAAATAAGTTTTTTTTTTTTGTTTTTATCACATTTTGTCTTTGTTTCTTCTAAGAACTTTTTGTGGTATTTTTGCCAATTAAAATTCACGAAAATTCTTAGAACAGCCTTGTTTTAATCTCAGTTATTTTGTGCGATCGTTTTTTATGGCATTCGCTTTCGGGCATTTCTCGTATTCCATTTTTTTTATCTCACAATGACCCGTTTTCCGCTTTATTCTTCCCCCTTCCCGTTTTTCTTCATCTCGACGAACGTGCCAATTTTTGGATTCTGCTGCTAATCGGAGAACCACTTTGACATTAGCGTTAGATCATCATGATCGTAATCGTTGAGCGGCTCCAACTTTATCCGCATCTTCATGTTCCATCTTTTTTTGATCACGTTAAAAGAGCTGAAAAAAAATAATGTAAAAAATGAAAACTGGAAACGTGACACAGAAAAATTGTTTGAATTCATGTTTTACAGTTTTTAATTAAGCTCAAGTTCAAGATCAATTTGTGTGCCTCCTGGCTTTCATTTAATATTTTTTTTCTGACTCACCTCCTTAATGATTCCCGTACAGCTTGTTTTTCTGATGTGTGTCACACACACATACACGCCGTATGTCCCCCCTTTTCCCCAACGTTTGCTAATTATTATTTGTTTGTTTGGTTACCAAGGGGCGTCAAAAGCTTTCAGCAATAAAACGAAATGCGAACGGGGCGAAAAAAGAGAATTATGCGAAAAAATGCGTTCTGAGTTCCTCCAAAACTGAACCATCGAACGGTTGACATATTGGTTGGGAAGGGGGTAAGGGGAAGAGGGATTTGGGGTGTTATTGAGTTCATTGATTTTTAATTTTCCGCCATGTGAAAATTTAAAATTCGGTATTGGCTCAAAAGAGCGGTATTATGTATTTTTCGGTATTTTTACAAGCACATCTTTAATATTTTTATATTTTTTTTTTATTCTATCGAATTCTTTATTATTTTCATATTCGCCCGCAAAAAAAGTATATATTTACAGAATTTTGTTGTTGTAAAGTTCTTGTACTATTGTAGTTCAAGTTTCCTAGAAATGTTTTCATGGCAACTAGGCTATAAAAAATAACTAGTTTACTTTTTGATTGTTTGCTAATATAACTATTAATAAAAACGAAAATTCACATTTTATATAAATCTTTATTTATTTGTTTACAACCCAGAACATAAACCTAAACTCATTTGAACCGCTTTGTTTTTTTTTCATTGCCTTTGACCTTTTTCTAATACAATTCTAAGGCAGGTGAGAATAGATTAACGACAGAGGAGCAAAAAAAAACCCCACTGACTCATGATCTTCACGATCTCGCGCAGAGTGACACAGTTTCTATACACTTTTCTCATCTTTTGTTCGGCGGCATCTCCGACATTTGCTAACTTGGCCCCAAGGCAGAAGATAGCGCAACTCGGCAACTTAGCCTAATTTATAGCCATCAAGCTGTGATTTGCTCTAATTTCACTTCTAATGGGAGTTCGTCAAGGGAGACAAATTAGAGAAATGGGTTCTCTTTCTGTTTCTTGGCCAAGACTCTATTATGGCCACATAAAAGTTTGTTTTATACGTCTGTTGATGTTGGCCTAATGCAGGGTTGATGTACACTTAATTTTCTTAGCCAGGAACAATAAAAAAAATAAGTCCTATTGGTTTTGACAGACTTCCACGATTAAGTGGTCTTTTAATATGAATTATAGCTTTGATTATATTAATCTTACTCAATCAATGACTTTACAAATTCCTAATTAAATAATTGGTTTTCACTCTTTGATCTACAAAATTTCGTTCTTAAAGCAGTAATCATTTATTTGTTTGCCCACATTAGTCTGTTACATCATCGTATCAGCATCTCCAAAGTTCTCTGGCATATACGATGCCTTATACAGGTTTTATTTTGTTTTGTGTTCAACTTCTCAAGTGTTTCGCCATGGCTTTGTTGTTGCTCTATCGTATTTGAAGATCTTTTATCACAGCTGACTATGCCTAGGTTTTAATTATGCTCTCCTCGCTTCAGAAAACACTTCCCACGCATTGTTCGTATATGTACCTATTTTTTTTTTTTTACCACTGTACCACTCCGGTGTGAATTGAGTTTTTATTTTTTTTTTAGCTATGTATATCTCCAAAGGCAGATCAAACTTGTCCGACCAAATAAAACGCTTTGTAAATGGCTCTGAGCCACGCATATCGCTTGACAAGTTTTCCTCAACTTGTGCAAAGAAAGTTGTAAAAGATATGTATAACAAATAAACAAGTTCCCCAACACTTTCTCAGGGTAAAAAAAAAATACTTGCCGATTTCGCGGCGGAAGGGTCAGCGAAAATGTACAATAGTTCAAAGCGACAGGGCCGCCGAGGCAATTAAAATGGCACTACGCTGAGAAAATTACAGTCCTATAAATATTATATCCATTATTTGGGGAAATATATTAAAACAGTTTCACATACATTTTACAGTATAAATAATGCATAAATATTATTTGTAACTCACAATATTTTTATAAATATATTTTATTTTATTTTTTAACATTTTCTCTCTGTGGAGAAGCAAATTTTCAACTTGACATTGAATGCGTTGCACGCGACTGCGCAGCGGCGTCGAAATCGGTGACTAAATGCAAATTCAGATAAGTCACAAAAATAGTGACTCAGCTAGAAAAAATAGCATTCCAATGAGAGTTATTTTTGTACTTAGTTCTTTCGAGAACGTAAAAATAACAATATGCTTGGTTTCAGATTTTTGCTTTGTTCGGATATATAAACTAAGACTTTTGTGTTTTTGTTGAATATCATATTAGTGTAACATTTTAAAAGCTAGAATTGGGTTTACTCAAATGTATATCATTAAAATCAAATGAAAGTTATTAGAGCCTAACCGGGTTCCAAAAACGATAGATCCCGATAAGATATCATCGATTTAGATTGAACTTTGTTATACAGTGTGATTTGCCCTAATCGCACAAGTGCATTGAACTGATCTAACGGAGGAATAGCCATCTCTTCAATGAAATAAGAAAAGTTCACTTGCGGAGATTTCTTTTCAGCTTGATTAATGCACTCTGTACAGCATTGCCATCTCTCTCTCTCGACTGTGCCACCCATCTCTTTCCCCCTTCTTGTAAGTACTCAGACCTGCATTTAATGATGTAAAAAAAAAACCGAATAAAAAACAGATTTAAATGCAAAATTCCCACACAAAGTCAAAGAAGTTGTGATGACAAGTTGAAAAAAAAGGCATAGCAAAGAAGAGGCAATGTTATGCGTGCATTTTCCATCTTTTTTCCGCACATATGGCAGTTTATTGAACTTAATCTTGTGCGGAAGTTTTACAAAATCACGCCTCTTCACTTTGGAGAATGCAACAAAAAAACAGAGTACAAATAAATTAAAATAAAAAAGTAAAGAAAAGCGGCGACAAGAAATCGGCAGCACTTGTTGTAAATTCTGCAAATGGCGCAGCAAAATAAACAAAAAGGGGGGAAAATGGTGTGGAAAAGGGGCAAAAACTTGGCAGAAAATTAAACCCAGTCAAATGGCAGCCAGAAAATAAGGGGGCGTGGCATTTGAAAGGGATTTTAGCATTTCAATTGCTCAATTACGCTCGGTATTTCGATTATCTGCGTTCAGTTGGATTTTCTTTTCTTCTTTTTTTGTTTTGGGTTCGAAGCACAGGAATTTTTGCCATAAAATCGTTCCAGTAATTACCATAAACTTATAGGATAGTCTTATAAACATTTTCTGCGGTCCACACTGGGCCAGCCGATCAGATTTTTGGCCAAAAATACGTTTTTCTTTTTTAAGAAAATGACCAAATTGAGTTTTGGATCCTTTTTATAATACATTAAACTAATTTATGCCAAAGTTTCATAGAATTTGGGCAAGTAGTTTTCTTTTACCATATTTTCAAAGTGAAAAATTCATAAAATATTGATGGAAATGAAAAAAAATTTAGAAGTCAAAGATGCTGATGTTGCTGTTCGACTTCTTTCCGAAACTTGCAGAAGGGATTATTTTCAACAAGTAAAAAATATAATATAGCTCGTATGTCTTACTTGTTTGCTAAAATAAATGTAATTGTTAATTTTTACACTTTTTTTCAGCAAATGAGTACTTTGCTTTTCGAGTGCCTTCGAGTGCCATCCCCAAATTAGTTCATTCCTTCAAAAAAAAATTCGTTGATCAATTTACTAAAAGCGTAGCCCACCGACTCGATGCGGTTTTGCCTTAGTTTTCGGTAATTTAAGTTTTAATTGAAGGCTTAACTCGAAGTCGAGCTATTTTGAAGAGCTTAGCTAAGAGAGCCCAAGAGTATGCCATACATTATTTCTTCAGGTTTTGGTGAACATTTTGCGCTCAAAAATTTGATTTTAGTGTGACTAACATCTAAAATCTACTTTTTACGTACACTAATCGATTATGGTATTTTCCAAACCTATATCTATCTATTTAATCAGGACTATGCTAATAGCAATGTAGCATACTTTTGTGATGACTTCAGAATATGTCAAATTAACATTAAACAAATCAAAAAACAATATTTTTAAACAATTTTTTTTACATAATTTGATTATATAAAACTTAAAAGGTAACAAAAAAAAAATAGAAATTTTTTTTAAATCGATTGTTTGATAAACGTTGATGTGGGAGCCTCCGAAAGTTGCACTTTTTAACGGTTCATAAATCTTAAATGACATAATATTTTTTAGTGATGTTAATTTTTTTTAGTTTGTTTTATCTCATACTTTATTGTTTTCGAAAATGGAAGAAGTGCGTCTTCTCGTTATTTTTTTAAAAATAAAAAACCGAAAAGTACGTAAAATTTTCCGACTTTGGTCTGGATTATCTATATCATATAAAATTCCAAGAAATTTTACTTTTAGTTCGTTGGAAAGTTCAATCTTTTAAGAAAAAAACGCAAAAAACTGCATCCTTCTAACTGTCCTAGGAAAGAAATTACAGATTTTTGGCCAAAAAATTAACTTTCTGGCCCAGTGTGCGGTCTATAAATACGGCTCGTGTTTCTCCCCCATTCGTGCACATGAAAAAAAATGCTGAAATTAAAATTTTGTAAAGGAAGTTTGAAAAAATACCTTAAAAATTAGTTTGTGATGATTAATAATATCTGCAGTAATTTGCATAAATCGGAAAGCGAAGTAAAACATTTTCTGACCAGTATAAAAAATAATTCAAATTAATTTTTCTATCTGCATTAACTGTAACTTTGTTAACCACAAAATCGCCCCAAGGTTATAGCCAACAAACCACAACAACACGGGGGCAGTCAAGCAACAACAATAACAATAACACTATAACAACGCCAACAAAGCCTAAAGTAAACTAAAATCAACTAAAAATAAATTCATTAATTTAACAGTTAGGCTTGAAATGAAACTAGCAAAACAAAGAAAAAAAAGATATGGCAAAGCAAACATGGCAAACTCTGACACGAATTTCACGAAGCACACGCAACACGCATCCGAAAGATGGAAAACTGTTAGCTAAAAAATATAGTCAATGAAGATATAGACTCGAAAGATACCCAAGAGATTACTAAAAGCTAGAAATTAAAAAATAAGCAATAAAATAAAAATAAACTCAAACGATGCAAATTATGTTTTTATGATAGCATAACCTTGGGGAATATCTAAAAAATTATAAAAAAAAATATAAAAAGATAAGAAATAAAAACAAGATCATAGCATAATTATTCTCAAATAAAAATTTAACAAGATCAAAGAGATTCCAAAAATCACCCCCAACTATAACTATAACATAAACTTGGGGGAATACTAGAAACACCTTAGGGACCCCAACTCGCTCACCTGATATACATAATATATGTAGGTATATACCCCTTTAAGGTGTCATTAGAGCAACCTCCCCACTAATGGTATAATGCCAACATAAAGAGGCAAAGGAAATTAAGGCAATGCCAAAGGCCAGAGCCAGAAACACGAAGAGGGTGACAAAAGAGATGAAAAAGGAGAGAGCAAAGAAGGCACGAAAGGCCCGCTTTGTGGGAACTGGTAATAGCGGTAAACTCGTAGACTTTCGTGCACTTTAAGCATTAAACTAAACTCTTCGAGTTGCACATGCCACACATCACGCTTGGATAACCACCCACAAAAAAGACGAACAAAATTACAGTGAAGGGTCGATAATTTCGATAGTTTCGATTACTCCAAAGAATAGGATCATGATTGATATTTATGTATGTACTTTAAACCAGCCGTTGTGCTTAGTAGGTAGTTCAAGAAGTTAATTGTAGATATTTCTTAGATATTTCTTATCCATAGAGGATGTTGGTAGTGTAACTTATAAATTTATATTTGTCTAGAATTTGTTATCGATTACAATTACTTTAATAACTTACTAATTTTTTTTCAGTACAATGATTAAAATTAAAATTCAGCTGCAAAAACTAACGACAGAGGTTTAAAAAAAAACCTCTTGATAAACCAATTTATGTAAAATTTTATTTAGCAGAGAGTTCACTGTATTAATAAAAATAAAAGCAACCGTGGCTGAAGACCATGAAAAGGCACGAAAAACTAAACTCGAAAAGGAGAAGACGCTAAAAACTGACGTCATTGGCAACCCACCACCAAAAAAAAAACTAAAAAGGGGGGATAAACGGAAAAGCCGAGTAACAAAAAAAAAAACAAAGGAAAAATCAAATCGAAATCGAATGGGAAAACAAGCGAAACCCATGATATGAGTAATAAACAAATCGGACGCCCAACGGAGCCGGGAGATTTAAAAATATATACATATCTGTGCAGAGAAATTGCGATTTGGTGGATTGTGAAAAACTTCATAAATTCTCTCGATCGCCGATTTCTACGATTCCTACGGTCTGTTCAAAATCACTTGGGACCAAATAAATATCGGCCAAACGGTTCGATTATTCATACTAAATAATTGGCCCAGGGGAAAAGTTCACTCGAAGTGTATCAAATCGGCAAAGGTAGTTTATATACAATTTTAGGGGAAAAGCGCAAACATTGTTGCCGATGCCGATGAAAGTACCTATAGCAATAGTTTGCGGGCTCGTTCGTGCGAGAAAAGGTGAAAGGAAAAATTAGTCTCAAAATAAGTCTTTTTTTTAGCCTTTGATCTAGTAAAAGATTAATGCTGAGTTGCGTAAATATTTGAGGCTTGCTTTGAAAATATAAGTGGTAAAGTAACATGAAAAATGCTTCAATAGCGATTTCTCATGTCAAAATATTCCTAAAACGTTTAAACAAAATTTGTTTATAAAATTAAAAGATCGGAGGAACGAACAAGTTAATTAAGAGTTTAAAAGAACTAAGTTCATTGGGAAAATAAATATAAATGAATACCCGCATATTATTGTAAAATGCATTAAATTTATATTTTCGAAGAAAATCGCGAAATTTCAAAAATATGAAGTTCAAATAACATATGTTCAAACGTTTGAAAAGTTTGTTTGAAATATAAATATTTGACAATGATTAATGAGCTTATAACAAAATTCATACTAGGTATTTTCTTCAAGAATTTTTATGAAAGTCTTATTTATTTTCCAATTAAATTATGAATACATAATATTTGATATTTAATTATTTCCTAAATCTTCCTTTAAATCTAAAAAACCATTTTCATATTATTTGAACTAAAGGCTATTGCCACTTTTGATTAGGAACAACGCTATAGTTTATTAAAGAAGTAGTCAATATAAGGCGAATGCAAAAGTCAAAAATTTAATATTTGATGAACATGAAAGAGCAATTAATGTTGACACACACCAAATAGCGGAAACGAAATTCCGTTTTTGTTTAAACTACAAACAAGAACATTGGCTAATTTATGCACAAAGCTGGGGGGCAATTGCGGGGGTGGTGGGCGGTGGGTGGCACTAGGATAAACAACTAGACAATGACGTCATGACAGGTGAAACGGCTTTTGGCTGTATTATTTTCACCAAAAGGTAACAAATGAAATTTCCGCAAAACGCAGGAACCAAAACGAAATGTTTGGTTTTTTCATTTCGTTTTCAATACAGTACACACAAAGTATACCTATGGTATATATTTCTGGTACATTTATTCTCCAATCCGTTCTATTTTTTGCCCGCCTTTAATTAGAGGAAAATCTTTTTTATGCCAGCCATTAAAAACTAAAAATTAATTTCTTCTTTGTTTGGCTTTTTATTATAACAATTAAATTGGTTTTTACGATTTTTGGTTTACGAAAAACACATACATATGTATATTTCCACAAGCTGAATTCCCAATCGGCGAATAATCTAATCAACAGAATCATCACCGAATTTGTTGTTGGTTTCATGAGAAAGCCAGAAAATAATTTCCTAATTTCAAATCCACGAAGTCGAATTTCTAAACTAACAAATAACCCAATGGATCAAGTTAGGGGAAATTATTAAGAAGAATTATTGTATGTTGTCTTTAGCTTTTAGCGCGGTTCACTTCATGTGATAACTTCGGGTTCTTCAATTGCTTTTCATAACCGGTAACCATTAGCTATGGGAGCCATATCTCGTTTAACTCGACGGTTTACTTCCAAGTCAACTTTTTTTTCATTTTTCCATCGCAATTAAAAATTGAGCTCAAATCGATCGCCAATATTTCAATTGAAAATGGCGAATTCCTAGTTGTATTTTGCAATTTCACTTCTTTTTCTTTTGCCCAACTATAAATTCTTTTGGTATGCGCATTCCGCTTTTGGGACCATATAATCTTGGCCATAATGCTAATTTTAGAAAAAGTGCATCTGCGGTCCTTAAGGGGTTATATACCTTTTTTGAGCGAAAAAATTGAGGGAACTTTGGATTTTTTTTTTGGTGTGTAGCAATTATTTTATGACAGTGAAGTTATTATTTATTGATAGTACATGTTTTTATCGAAACAACAAGCCTTTGTTCTTGAAAAAATATGAATAATTTACGAAGTTATGGCAATTCTTTCGGAACCCTTTTTTTTTATAGCGGCTTGCGGTGACCACGATGGAAGTCCAGCAGGTCAACTGATATCAAAAAACCAAAAATTTTTAGTTAGTATAGTATTATTTCCAGTTCGTGAACGATTACTTTTAAGAATATTTCCTTTTTTCTGCATACAGTAACAATTTTTCCAAAAAGTTGATTTTTCAAGTTCTAAAAATTTTATTAAAAAATTCTGATCTGCGAAATTAAAATTGGCGCATAAAAACTGAATCGTTCACGAACTCGGCACAATCATTACGAATAATTTAAAAAAAAATTGAAGAAGATCGATCAAATAGTTCTTGCGCAATCGTGGTCACAGCGAAGGCACTTTTGGAAAAACACGACTTTGAGATAATCGCATTCAAAGTTTTACGTTGACGTTGCAACTATTGAAGTCGAGCGCGTCAAAACGCTGTTTTCCTATCGAACTATTATTCGGATCTGTATGAAAATTTGGAAAGATGTTCTCTAGGGGATATACTTTAAGATTCAGCAAAAAAAAAAATTTCGTTTTTTTGAAAAAAAAAAAGGTATATAACCCCTTAAGATCGTAAAAAGTTTTTTGGAAATATTATTATGATCTTTTTATGTTCTCCATAATTTCATGCATCTTTAGACACTGTTGAAAGTGGGGAATTTACTGAACATATAATTGCTTTCGTTAAAAAATGTACACGAGCAGTATTACAAAAACCACTATGCATCTAAAAAAAACGAAAATGTTTTTTGAAAAACGTTGAAATAATTTTTAAAAATATTTTAGAGACGTTTTTTAAGGATAAGATCCTCTAAAAAAATTTAATTAAACAAAATTTTATTTTATTATTGTTTTATTTGTAAGCTATTTAAATGATAAAAAATAAAACAAAATAATTCATAAGAGGTACTCGGGATGTCTAAACACTCCACAGCTTTTTTGTCCACCAGGTTTTTCCCGTATTTTTCGACGCTATCAAGCTCGCACAGCGTTGCGTATGAGTAATATGCAATTTAACAAGTTTGCTGCCGCTATTCCCAGGTGTTTCTGTTAGCAATTGGCCAACAATCCTCCTTGACAATTCAATTGACTCAACATGGGTGTGGGAAGTTTTTTCCTTTTATTTGCGCTCGCTCTCTCGAGTAAAAATTGATTGACGTGCAGCTCTAACGCTGATTACTCATACGCAGTGGTGGCCCAACTGGTTGACTGACTGACAATTGTTCGCCGTTGTTTCATTTGGCTGACTGACTGACTTGTTGCCTCCGGATTCATTCGACAGCAGCAGCTGCCTGCCTTTCTGCCTGCCCGCTTTCCATTCAATTTTCCACTTTTCCACCGCCGCGTCAAATTGAAAGGCAGCTAGAAAAACAAAAATTAAAAACAAACATGGGAAAGACGGAAGAAATGAAAAGATAAAGGGAATTGGCTTTACTTTTGGAATACCCTTTGGTTACCGTGGCAGTTTATTTGGAATATTTTTTTCCTGTTTGATTCAAATGTCTGTCTAAAGTCTAGACATTGTTTAAGATTTGTTTAAAAAAAGCAAAGAGTTTTACATTTGTTTAAAAACACACACTTTCTACTATTGCCTTGCATGCATTGATGAACATTAAAAACTAGTTTTTAGATCTTAATAATATTTTAAAAATATTACACCCCATTTTTCTCAGCTTTTTGAAACCAGTTGAATTATCTCAAGTAACAACCATGAAAAATTATTTTGCCGCTTTTGCATTTCAATGATTTCAATGCGGTTAATGCTTTTCGTATACCACTTTTAAATGGATCCAATTTTGTGGTTATTTTGGTAACTTAAATACCTCGGTAACCCTGAGCCCGTTGTGGATTAATAATCCAGTTGGGCTGCAACTATACAGCTAAAAAATAAAATACAGGCTAAAGTGGGAAATCAGCTTGAATGTTTGAACTCTTGAATGGAAATTGGCCAACTGCCAAATGGCCACGTGTGTCTCGATTTCTCTTTGGCTCGTTTATAGGGGATATATTCCCATTCCCATTTCCATATTCCCCTTTCCATTGCGTAGTTTTCAATGCCTCAATTTATTGCAATCGATGACGCAGTAAGCAAATGAAAAGGGGGTTGGCGGGTTGAAGGGATGGCGAATGGTCACAGAAGGCTAATTGCAATCGGCAGCAACAAAACAAAAACAAAAACAGAAACAACAAAAAACCCTCAGTCATTTTGGCCCGGTCTGCATTATGCTGCTATATGTTGGCCTTTATATGTGGCTGTTGTTGTCCCGCTTCGCCATGTGTAAATAGTTCAATGAACTTTTCATTTTATGCTTCATTTGCGACTCGAACAAAGCGAAAGAAACAAGCCAGAAAATGTGAGAATCCGGCTAGTCGAACATGGAAATACACTCGGTGTAAATAATAAACAAGAGAGAACGCTATAGTCGGGTTGGTGTCCCGACTATTTAATACCCGTCACTCAGCTAAAGGAAGTGCGAACGCTGTACTCGGGTTCGTGTCCCGACTATAATCGTAGCTCAGCTGAAGGGAGTGCGAGGGAGATAGATATATGTAGATATTTTGATTGCGTATAACTTTTTAATGAATGGTTCGATTTGAAAAATGTCTTCTACATTTCGATAGGTATAAATATACACAACAAAATTGCATTTATACTTCTCGGAAATCTTTAAAGATGTGGGCGCAGGACACATTCTAAAATCCTTAGTGGGCGATTGTGGGCGTTAGAGGGGGCGTGGCGCTCGTCTGAAAAAAACTTGCGCTGCGTAGGAGGCCCAAGAATATGTGTGGAAAATCACAACCTTCTAGCTTTTGTAGTTCCCGAGATCTCAGCGTTCATACAGACGGACAGATGGACATGGCTAGATCGACTCGGCTAGTGACCCTGATCTATAGGGTCGGAAACGCTTCCTTCTACCTGTTACATACTTTTGCACGAATCTAATATACCCTTTTACTCTAAGAGTAACGGGTATAAAAATATGCTAAAACTTGTCAAGTTAATTATTTTAAACATTAAATGAAAATATTCATCATGTTAAATATAATTTATTATTAATAACATTATCTTGAACATTAAATTAAAACAATCAACTTGTTAAATATATTTTACTAATAATAATATTATTTTAAACATTAAATTAAATTATACAACATGTTAAAAATATTTTAATATTAATTTACAATATCAATATTTTGAACAAATACTTTAAAAAAAATTTATTTAAAAATATTTATTGGAAACAAAACATCGATTAAGTTCTTTTGAATATGAATATTACAAAATAGAAAATACCCCTTCTTAGAGCATTGGAAGTGTAAAAAGTATAATGGCGAATCATTGACGGCTTTTCTTATTGCCATCGTTTGTTACGTAACCCCGAGAAAAGCTGAAAAGCCGAGACAAAAACAATCAGAAAACCTGTGAGCCGACTCTTAAGTTGACAGCTGCAATCTTTTTTGGGGCAACACAAAAACACGGTTGGCCACCAGCCATTCATAACTTGCCATTTGAATACACCCATTCGCACCTTAAATAAATAAATAAAAATGGCAAAACAGCAACAACAAGAAATATGCGTATATCGTACCTTTTTGGAATATTTGCTCACTGTCCAAACAGGAAGCACCTATTTATTTACTTAATTATTTATTTCTTATTTTTAATGTATTTTGTATTTGCGGCATTTTGCAGACAGAGAGCGGAACCGAGTGAGAGAGCAGATCCCGCCATCATGAGCAAGAAGCCGACAGCCGGACCGGCGCTCCACAAGGTCATCATGGTGGGCAGTGGCGGCGTGGGAAAGTCCGCCCTCACACTGCAGTTCATGTACGACGAGTTCGTCGAGGACTACGAGCCCACCAAGGCCGATAGCTATAGGAAAAAGGTGAGGCTGTCTATGAAACAATGATATGATGCGCAAGGTCCTGAAAATCTTATTAGGGGCTGTCCATATATTACGTAATCACAATTTCGCCGATTTTTTACCCCCCCCCCCCATGTAAACAATTTTTCAAAAAAAAAAAAAAAAATTGCACATGACTAATCATTTGGGGGCCCCCCCCCCCCCTAGATGATTACGTAATATATGGACAGCCCCTTATTATTAGATATATATTAAGTAGCTTTCCCGTATTCCCAGTATAATTTCTAAAAGTTTCTTAATATGGTATTGTCTTAAAAAAGTTTAGTTTCCATGACAATCGATTTTATGATATGATGACCAAATTCCTTAAAATCGAATAAATTGAACATTATATGGCATTCCTGTATTTCTAGTATGTCTTAAATAATGTCTATTTTACTCTTAAAATGACTACTATTAATATTACTTTCTTTAATATTACTACTATTAATATTGCTTCATCGGAATGGAAAGAAATCTCATATTCGGAATTCTTAAATTTTTAATTGTAAATTTAATTCTAAAAAACGATCTATGAAAATTGAAAATAAAACAAGGAAAAAAAAATAACGGGTGTAAATATAATCAAGTGCTAGAAATGATTTAAATTTGAAATATATATTACCCAAACAGGTTGTGCTGGACGGGGAGGAAGTACAAATAGATATATTGGATACGGCTGGTCAGGAGGATTATGCCGCCATCAGAGACAATTACTTTCGCAGCGGCGAGGGATTCCTCTGTGTCTTCTCCATCACAGACGACGAAAGCTTCCAGGCAACCCAGGAATTCAGGTGAGTGTGTCAAGCGGCTCTTTTCCCCTTGCTTTTCCCGCACTCTGCCCCAGGTTTCTCGAGAGTCTTAGGCTGACAAGTGTCGCGGTTTTATTTCCCACACGAGCCTAACTTTTTTTTTATTATTTTGCCCTGCTAATTAGTCACACAAGTTGTTCAGTTGTTTCCCCATTTTTTAGGAGGTGTAATTAATCTTTATTCATTTCTTGCTTTAAGATTCGAAGGGGTTTATAAATAAATTACAAACAAACTAAATTTGTTTTTAAATTCAAATTTGTATTTTTAATGATTCGAATAACAATAGTTTAACTTATCAAAACAGGAATTTGATGATGAGTAACTTGGTAAACAACTCCCGACTTCCTGTTTAGTTTTATCTGCTGACTATAATGCCATCTAGCAATAAATGAGTCAATGCTCGTTAACAAATAAGTCATTGTTCTCAGGGAAAAATATTTAAGTAATTAGTTCATAACACTCCTTTAATAATTCAACCCTTAAGTAAGCCACACCGACGTTCAAGTTAATAAACCAATCTCTAAGTACTTTTAATCATACCTTAAGTATGCCATATCATGCCTCTGCTCCCGATAATTCTACCTTTTGAATATGCCATATCGCTGTGGGCCATAACTCCCACTCAGAGCCCTTCTATTCCATCGACCCAATTGAGTTATTCAGAGTTGGCAACTTAATATACCTGCAGGCAGATAAATATGACTGGAAAATTGTTATTAGACGTCGACCAGTGAGCGACAGGGTGTGGTGGACGATGCCTGTACACCACTTATATTTATTTGCTACCCAATATTTATGCATCCCCCCCTTATGTTTACATAAATACTATATCTGTTTGCCTTTTGGCTTCTAAGTGAAGTGACACACACTCACTGAGTCATCATCAGTCCTTCAGATAAGAGCTTATCTATGTTTTGTTGAGGTTTTCATTTTCACATTGTCAAATCGTTGTGGTTTGTGTTTTACATTAAAAGATTAATTGGGTATTTTGATATTTTTTAAACATACAGCATTAGAAATGGAAAATTATCGATATGTTCGATATTTTCACAATTGCAAATCGATAATATCGATGTTTTGAAGGGAAAACACCTATAAAACATCGAGAAATAGCTGTGGATTAGTACTAATACTTGTCCTCTTTAATTTCCAGAGAGCAGATATTGCGGGTCAAGAATGACGAGAGCATACCGTTCCTGCTGGTGGGCAACAAGTGCGATCTGAATGACAAGCGCAAGGTGCCGCTGAGCGAGTGCCAATTGAGGGCGCAGCAGTGGGCGGTGCCCTATGTGGAGACCTCGGCTAAAACCCGCGAAAATGTGGATAAGGTGAGTGGTGGTGGTTGGTTGCGGTGGATCCTCCCGAAAAGAAGTTCCTTCCGGAGCAGGAAGAATGTCCTGTCCAGCCCAACCACAAAGAACGATATGATTATGATTATAATCCATCCGTTTGCGAAGCAAATGTAAACTCTTTAGAAATTGGCAAGCTAAAAGGTTTCTCGCAACTAGTTTTCTTACATAGCTTATTTAATGTGATTTCTTTTTCCTCGTTTCACATTCAAACGAAATCATCACTGAGTTTGTTCAACATTCTTGCAAGCCGAAACACTCACTTTATAGTGTATTCTTATCACGTTGTTTGAGTTTCAAATTGTAGAGTTGAGTTTGTCGTTTGCGATTAGAAGAATCAACACTCATCCCCTGAAATATTTTTGATAATTAAATCAAATTTATGTGTTTACTTTAAGGGATTAAAATAAAATAAATAATAATTTTCTTTTTTGGAAATTGAGATTTTTTAAATGATATTAAAAGCAGAATTAAAGCTTTCAAAAAAGCTAATCCAAGTACAAAGACCTCTCTTATTTCCCCTCTATCTTTGTAGTTATACACTCAATTCAAGGTTAACATTTCGAGCATTTTCAAAATGATAATGATAAGTGGGGGGCGGCGTTCAGATAACGAAGCCATTGAAAAAAAGCCAGAACTTTTGGTATGCTTTTTAAAAATATAAAAATCTAATCGGGAAGCAAACCATCAAGGGGAAAACCTAATGATAAATTAAGCTGTAATGGAAAATGAAAGGAACAGGAAATTGTTATTGTAAGCTTTCAAATAGGATTTAAAGAAAGCTACCAAAAATAAATAATAATTATAAAATGTTGGGAGCTCATTTTGTTTAGACAAATAGATACTAAACCAATAGAGAAGCTAAGATAACTTTAGAGTTATTATTTTCTAGGTATATCAAATTGATTTATTTCCCTAGCCACACACATACATACACAGCGAACCACACACAGATACACACACACACGCACACAGCTAAAACAAAGAATGCACTGCAAAAAATCGTAGGCTAATTTACCATGCTTTCAACGTTGTTGCCTTTAACAAAACAATTTTATTTACAATTTATTTTTTACTCGTATTGATAAATACCACAAGCTAATAGAGAATAGAGAGAAAAAAAAACGAAAAAGAAAATGTGTGTGTGTAATTATGTTGGTTCGATCCTTGATTATTGAATTATTTACATATTGAATTTGCGTTTACTAATTGACTCTGATGCTGACTTTGTATATGACTTAATTCCCAATCCACAATTACAGGTATTTTTTGATTTGATGCGCGAAATAAGATCACGAAAAACCGAAGATTCGAAAGCCACGAGCGGGCGTGCTAAAGATAGATGCAAGAAGCGGAGACTTAAGTGTACCCTACTTTAGGCATTAGGTGCATACAACTCTTCCACTATCAAATACGATCTATAATATGTATCCCATATGAATATATGACCACACCCACTTAACCCGTAGACACTCTAATTCGTTGCTTTTAACCCCGGCTTGATTGCTTTCGGCACTTTCTCTATCTACTTTACTATTTTACTAATAACTTTACCTCGGTTGATTTAATGCAAATATATATTTTTACTATTACTATTTCTTTTTTACATTTCCGCTTGTTGGATTTATTTATATGATTTTGTATCATATTTTCGTTTGCCACGACTAAACAACTACAACTAACTCTTTATAAACACTAAGCTTTTAACAGGAAAGCTTTAATCTTTTAGGTAGACGTAGACTAGCACTGGATGTATTTGGGATAGATGCTGGAAAAACATTGATAGTAACAATAGTCCCGATTGTGATTAGGTGTTTGTAATTTTGGGTTAACAATTATTTCTCAGAATTCGATATTCAGGATTTATAACTTTTTATAACACTTGTACATTTTATTTAAAATTATAATATCCAAATTCGTGTCCTGTCGTTGCTTAAATCACAATATTATTTTTATTATCAATATTTTTTATTGTCAATGGATTGCCAGCTCTTAATTAGGGTTTTGTTTACTTAAAAAGTATGTAAACTTTTTTAGTGGTAAAGAACATGGAATTGATATTCTAGGTTTTATTACGGTCTTACAGCTTTTAATGTGGGTTTTTCAAACAACGGTTGGCTTCTTTTTTTATTACAAGTTCCATTACTGAGGAATTAAAGAAAAAAACTTTCCAGTCGATATTAACACTTACACAAAAAGAAAACATACACATCTGTACATACACGCCTATACAAACACTTTTACAAAGCAAGATTTTTTAATATTTTATTAAGCATTTCAGTATATTTGAATTTGCTTTTGAAATATGCTTGAGATTTTCACTTAATTTAATTTGGTTCGGTTGTAGTTCCTAAAAACTTTCTTTTGGTGTATGAAAACCATAAGTTACAAAGAACGGGTAATTTCTTAGATATTACAAAATAAATAAAAGAATATTTAATATTATAAGGACACAAATTTGTTGTATAATGTTTCTGAAACTTAACTCTTTTTATGTATTGAAATTTCCTGTTCTCTGGTGAATGAAGAGAGTTTAAGATACTGATTAAACTTTTCATTTGCCTTTTCTACTTTGGTTTTAGCAACTTTTCAAAATTTCTGTAATTATAGAAAAACAATTTAACCCCACCACCTGAAAAATTAATACAATAAAACATTTCAAATAAAATAAAGTACTAATAAATCTTTCTTATATGTTTAGGTATTTTATGATCTAATCAGGGATATTTCATCGCGTAAAAAACAACGTCAGACGGACGTGAAACAGCCGCCGAAGCCCAATTCTCACTGCTGCCAACTGCTGTAGGATGAAACAGAAAAACCGACAACAACCATACGATGAACAACAAACAACTGCAGCAGCAACAACTTGGAAAACAACAACGGCCACACGGATAACACCAACCACAGAATAGAAGATGAAGAATAGAAGAACAGAACGATATGTTAATAAATAATTAACTTAGAGAACTCCAGAACACACACACAAACAGCAGAGAATATCAAAATTAATTGCCACACTCAAAACTCAAACACTCAAACACGTAATCCAAGTTAACTTGCATTGTAATATACATAAATATATTATTTAGGCAACCAATTTTCCCGAAAACATCAAATGAAAAGCACACAGACAGGCAGCTTATAAATTCTGTCGTTTAGTTTTCGTTTTTTCTTTTGAATTATCGATTTTTGTGTTGCCCCGTACAATAAAATGTTAAAACAAAAACTAAAGCTTAAACGTATTAAATATAATCAATCTTAGACACCTAAAGCAAAACCGTAATTATGCAATTTAATAAATGCTATAGATATTTCTCTTGTTTAATTATACATATGCATACATTTTTTGTAATATTTTAAAGTTTAATAGCAAAATGCAAACAACACAAACCAACAAGAAACCACACAGAAAAGCTTTTTATAAATACATCTAAATATATATATTTAAATATATACAAAATAGTTTAAAGTATAAAACACTTAAAATGCTAGAGAAGAGAAAAAAACAAAGAAAAACGATAACAAAAACAAAAAATATCTCCAATTATTAATTGTAAACGAAGTGAATCGAAACAAATTTTTAATGCAATTTTTGTAATTTTCTAAGCCGAAAGCAAATGAGTAGGGATATATAAACAAGAAATACAAATGAAGAATGATAAACTAATGTTTGTGACAAGCTTTGGAGATTTTCCTTTACTAACGGTTTTTTTCACGCTGAAACACATCCAATATATATTTAGCAATAACTCCCGATTGATTTGCTTCTTTGTTTACATTTGTAAAACTGCATTCTGTATTGTAATATTTAAGCTATTATTATTATGATAATTATTATTATTAAATATATAAGTTATATATGCAATCAATTGATGGTTGGTTCAACTTTGTATCAAGCATTTCCCTCGTTTCCCCTGTGAAAATTGTTGCGAAAAACACTAGAACTCGGCCACAGCAAGAACATTGAACCATTTTTTTTTCTTCCCCCACGAACTCTCACGCATCCAAAACAAAATCGAGCAACAACCCGCATTTTTTTTATATAATAAATATATATACAAATATAAATTATAATTACGAGAGTTAAAAAATGGCGATTGAAAGAGTGTACGTTTAGCTTGACTCAGAAATAAACCGAAAAATATGAGAAATAAATAAAAGTATTTTTTATTACTGGGCCCGAAAGTATGCATTGTAAAATATTCTATATTGTGTTTAGAACGGCAAAAATGGAACCCAAACCAAGGGATAGAACGGGATCAAGGCGTAAATAAATAATAAGAATTCCATATTTTCAGCATTTGTTCTTACCACAGACATCACGTATGTATTCCCAAAAAATTATTAAAAAACCAAAAGAAACGTTCTAGGGATTTTTGGCAATTAATTATGAATATTCTTACGAGTTCAAACAAATATAACATGAACACTACCCGCCTCCCGCAGAAAAACGATTTTCAAATAATTTTGCTTTGAAATCTCTTTTTTTATTTTTTTTTTTTACGCATTTTCTGTTTTCTTTACACATTTACATTTATATAATATATATATATATATCGTTCTTTATATATATTCTTTTTTTACGCTTTTTTACTTCTTGACATACTCTTACGATTTTGTTGATTTTTTTGTTTGTTTATTTTTGTATGCATTTCGTTTAAAATTAATTTTACATGTTACATTTACAGCTAAAAAGGTTTTCTCTCGTTTTCTTTTTTGTTTGAAATTGTTTTTTGTTATAATCTTTTCTTGTTTTTGTTGTTGTCTGCTTTTTCTATAAATATAATTTTTTTGTTGAGTTTTCTCCTTTGTTTTGTTGTTTTTTTGTTGTGTATATTTAAAGATAATTATAATTTGCAATACTCCCGATTTGTTTTCAACTTAAAGAACAAATTTGTTTAAACATTAATAATTAGTTAAGTTAAGCTTAAATTTCTAAAATGAAATCGTTCTGTTGTTTGCTGTTTTCCTTGTTTGATTTTTTTTTAATAAAAAGTACGCAAAAAAGTATTATGTTCAATCATTTGTTACTTGCCTACTTACAAAGGATGGTTACAAAAATCAAGAAAAAACATTTTCAAAAAGTGTTTTTCAGTTAATACAACGTAAAAAAAAACATAAATTAAAGAACATAAGAGCTAATTGAAGAGTTAATGTTAATTCTTCAAACGTGTGTTGGTATTATTATTTTTATACAATTTATTTTATGATTAGTAACAGAAATCGAGTGACAGACACAGGCATATATAACTATTTAGTTAATTCAAATTTCTCTTTCAACTTATGTGACTAAAGCATTTTACATTCAAACACATTTACACAGACGTTCCATACACATATATATATTTCTAGTTTAAAGATTTCGATTTTTATGATTACTTGCTTGCTCTTTCCTTTCGTGTAAAACTTTCTTGTGTGAAAATAATTTTTGATTTGCTGTCCCTTTGGTAAAAAAAAAACATTATCAAAACAAAATAAGCCCCCCGTGATGAAAAGAACTCAAAGCTCGACAGTTTCCCACTTGTTTTTAAAGTATTTACAAAATATATGGAAAATTCACGCTATCTGACCTGCTCAATTTAGTTTGTGTATACAAATATATATAGATAGATGATATATAGTTTTATATTCATTGCCCCGACCTAAAAAACTTGCAAATATTTAAGGGGAGTAGAAAGAGACGACCTGCTCTCTCCATCTCTGTCTGTCCTTCATTATTGTTCAAGAGATATCTTTTGCTAATACTTTTATCAATCCTGCTCCTTCGCTTTCTCTCTAGATATATATATGTAATATATATGCTAACACATACACATTGAAAAAATGCTCCAAAATATAACATTCAGTTTTATGTTGCCGTTTTTTGCTAGATTTTTTCTCTTTTTGCTTATCGTGATAATTGTGTTGTCTATTTCTAAGCTATTTTCGTTTTCTTTCTTTTTTTCATGTTTTACCTTTCCTTGTATATAAATGTTGTTATAAGCTTTAGTTGTTTGAGGGTGTATCAAATTTTGGGGACATTTGCTGTTCTGCTGTTACTTTGATTCCGTATTCCGTTTCAATGGCATTAAGGCAGGAATTTAAATTGCAAGAGAAGGTGTGGTTCTACGCAATCACTACATATTATATTATATGATAATGTCTTATATGCGTGTCTTTCCAGAACAAGATCAAAATAAAAATTCTCTAAAAAATTTTGTTAAATGGGGGGAGGTTGCAGGATGAAGGAGGAAGAAGGGAGGGGGTGGGTGTGGCTTTTGTTAGCTTATTGCACTATTACACATTTTTGCTACGATTTTTTGTTTGCTTGCTACATTAATATCTAATTTAAATGGGCATTACACAGATACAACACTCTCTCGCCAGCTTTTCTCCTTAGTTTTACATACTATTGGTTAATTTTCTGTCTGCAAACTCACACATACTTGACATACAAGCACTCTAATTTGATATAATTCTATTGATTTGATTTTTGCTTCGTTTATGTGTTCTTTTTGTTTTTGTTTTGCTTTGTGGTCTCGCTTTTGAAAGAAGAAGAAAGTATATCCAAAAGAAATTATTATTTCTGGCTCAGTATTTTTGGTCAAGAAAAGAGACATCTATCTTTTTTCGTTTTAGCTTTAGTTTTTTCTTTGCCACGAGAATTTTGGAAATCCTGCTTTTACATACGTTTCTAATTTATAATCTTCTTCTTCTAAGTTTTAGATATATATATATATGTATATATATTTAGAGATATATATATATACTTATAAAGCGTTACCCATTGGTGGTTTCTGTTTCAACAGCGCATTTTGGTTTTGTTTTTTTTTCTTCCTGTTTTACATTTAAGTGTGCTATTCATCTTGGTGTTTTTCTCTTCTTCTCTAGGCTTTACTATAAAGTAGTACAATTAGATATATAATGTATATAGTATATATGCATGTTGATGGGCCTGTGTGTGTATTTGTTTGTTGTGGGCCTTCAAGCTGTTGTTGTTGTGATTGCTGTTGTTGTTGAATGCTGGCTGTCGTTGCAGTTGTTGTATATTTACTTAATTGGTCTTCTCTTGTTGTCGCTGTTGTTGTTGTTGTTTTATTGTTGGTGTTGTTGGTAGCTTTCTCTTCCGCGCTTTTGTTGTTTCTTTAAAATTATTTATTAAAAAATAATCTTCCTCTTCATTTTGTTGATTTTCAAAATCGATGCTAAGTGTTGGGCGGAACTGTTTGATAGCTTTTGTTTTCTTTTTTTGTTTTACATAAAAAATTACAGCTTTGTTATTTTCTTTTTGCTGCTGCTGCTGCTGCTGCTGCTGTTGTTGTTGTTTTCAATGTGTGCGAAAGTGTGAAAAATACATAATATTTGTTTGTATCTTGTTGTAAGAAAAAAGAGTTTTCAGAGAACCTTCTTCTAGTTGTTGTTACATTTTTTCTTTTATAAGGTGGGAGCT